>NC_073260.2:77435961-77750576 GCF_029289425.2 Pan paniscus
TAAGGCCTATATAAATAAAATGATAAATCTATGCTAGAGGGTATAAAAGAAACACAAAAATAGAGGTATGCCTTGTATAATTTGGTAGAATTATAAGTTCTACCAAATTTGTAATTTGGTAGAACTTATAAATAGTTCTACCAAATTAATTTATAAATTCAAAGCAATTTCATATAACCACAGTAAAGCTTTTTAAATGGATGTAATAACCTGATTATAACATTAATCTGAAAGACATCAGGCATAAAGCAATTTTGATTACATCTCAAAACAATCCATGGAGTTAGGGTAAATGTGCTGTTCACACAGGAATAATCACAGGTATAGAACCGAGAACCTAGGAACAGAGCAATGTATATATATATGTATTTTTAAAATGGCATCACAAGTCAGTAGAGAAGGGTTTGAACTATTCAGTAAATGATGTTGAGGTTATTTACTACTTTTTCTTATTTCATATCATGGATGAAAAAAATCAAGATGAATTAAACATGGAAATCTAAAAATAACTAGAAGAAAATACTGGAAAAAATTGTAATAAATGTGTAAGAAAGGCATTCCCAACCAAGACACAAAACCCAGTAGCCATGAAAAAAAAGATAGATTTGACTACATTTTTAAAAAGTAAAACCTTTCACTTTTTACAAAACTTTGATAAAATTAGATTTCATAAATAAAGGAGTGGGAAAATACATGTAATAGAACAGAAGATTTAAGATAATATAAAGAGCACCTACAAACAAAACAAAAATTGGACAAAGGCTATAAAAATATTTTATAAATAAGAAATACAGACTATAAACATAAACATTCAACCTCGTAAGCAATCAGGAAAATTAAAGTTAAAATGAGATACTATTTTTCAATACATTGAAATGGCAGATTATTAAAGATTGGTGATAGTGCTGGAGATAATGTGAGGAAAGGAGTACTCTCAGTCATTGTAGAAATTGATACAGCTTTTGGATGGACAGTTTGACAGTGTGTATCAACATGTGAAATGTCTCCAGCCTTTGATCTAATGACTAATTTTAGGCATTCAGCCTGAAGAAATATTCACACAAGTGCCCAAAGAGTCAGATACAAGACTGTGTGAAGTGTTTTTTGAGATAATAAAAAATTAGAAACAGCATAAATGTACAGAAATGCAGAAATTGTTGAATTAGTACATACCAATTTCTGACATATAACACTGCAGCAGATAAAGACAATAGCTCTCTAGTGTGGACATGAAAATATTTCTAAGACATTGACAGGAAGAAGTTGCACAGTAACCACGCACTCCTGTTTACATTTGTATGGTTAAAACCTGTTTACCTATATGTAGCATATATGTGTGTGTGCACCCTAGAAAAGAGTCTGTGATAACACATACCAAGCTATTGACAGTGGTTTTGTCTGCTGAAGGAGGAAAAAAGGGGGGCTTCTCACATTTTACTCCATTTGATTCTAGGTTGTTTGGTTTAAAAAAAAAAAGTTTTTATGTACAACAGACAATTTTTAAAATTCCTTTTCATCATAGAAAATGAAAATGTGTACTCTGTTATCCTTTACGCTCTGTCCATTTTTTTCTTCAAAAATGTGTCTGACCTATTTCCTTATCAATGTGAATGAAAATGAGCTTTGCTACATAACCTCTTTTCAGAGCTTTGTATTCCTGAAGTGTTGGAGTCGCCTACATGGCATAGTCAAATGTTTTTAACTTAACCACAACCCACAGTAAAAATGAAGTTTTCTGCAAAGTTAAAAGTAGTAGTCCTGGCCCCACCTTCCTTGTGTGCACGTATAGTTAATGGAAAATTGCATCAAACAACTCTGATTGTACTTCTAGTGACTAATTCATGTTCTGTTCTATTCCTTGCCTTTAAAGAAAATTATGTTGGCAACTCACGAAGTATGTTTCACAATCCACTAATGGGTCATGTCCTACTGTTTGGAAACACTGGCTAGAGTGTTTCAAACATCTGCTCTGTTTACCCCTGACAAAACTGCTACTCGTGGGGCAATGCAAGTCTTTCCCACATTTGTTTTATTTTATGGCTAAAAGTCATTTCTGCATTTGCAAATTACTTCCAAAGCCTACCTTCCTTGAGCTCTTTAACTCTCTATAGTCTTATGGTAATTTTCTTTAGATTTCCCTTTTCAGAACCCTTTTGTGACACTGAAAACCTGAGTTTTCAAACTGATACATCTACCTGAGAATTTTCACATATAATTTGGTCAAAAAGTTAAAAAATAAGACTTTGCCCTGTGACTGAGGTACTCAGAAGGTACGGCTGGCTGCTCACAAAGGCACATAGTGAGTGATAGGGGCTGAAAGGGCTCAGAGAATGCCCGAGTTCTCTTAGTACAGTTTGTACATTTTAAACCACTGTGAACTGAAAAAAAAAAAAAAAAAAAGGCAACCTTGGTAGTTTAGAAATAGATAAGGACCCACTTATAGATTAAATAATAATTAGCTTGTTCCAGAGAGACCAGTGAAGATTAGTTGGTTTATTTAATGTGTTAGAAAGATGGTCCTCAAAGTCCTTGAAATGTGAAGGCGGCTTTTATCTCCTTAAGAAAACTCCACAAAATCTTGAAAGCTAGATAATCCTAGCTTAAATGATAAAATTTGAGTAGGGTTTGAAAACACTAAAATCAGTTTGCCAAATAACCAGCTCTAATTTCTTTATACCAAAGCCAAACTTTACCTAAATCTTACTTAAGATTTGAGTTCCTTATTGTAACCAGATAGGAGACACTTTTGTATATTATTCCAAATATTGCAAACCTACAAGGAGTAAAAGGTGTTATTATTTTAAAGAAGAAGGAATGAGGCCTGAGAGGTATTGATTCACTTGGTTGAGGGCTTCAAGTAGCACAAGGCAGAAGCAGGATTTGTTGACATCCAAACCTGTTTTCTTCCTTCACCATGTGGCCTTTTCATCTTTCCCACACAAATATTATTCCACAAATATTTATTGTCACCGACTATAACAAAAGAACAGAACTATGTATCAGAGAGGCTGCAGGAGTGAGTTCTACCCAGGTCCACACTGCTGCTCACAGTCAAGTAAACTGCAGGCCGTTTTTGTGATGCCTGGCTGGAACGGCAAGTGAGGCATGGTATTCATTGGCTGGGCGCGGTGGCTCACGCCTGTCATCCCAGCACTTGGGGAGGCCGAGGCGGGCAGATCACGAGGTCCGGAGATTGAGACCATCCTGGCTAACACAGTGAAAACCCGTCTCTGCTAAAAATACAAAAAAATTAGCCGGGCATGGTGGTGGGCGCCTGTAGTCCCAGCTATTCGGGAGGCTGAGGCAGGATAATGGCGTGAACCCGGGAGGCAGAGCTTGCAGTGAGCCGAGATCACGCCACTGCACTCCAGCCTGGGTGACAGCAAGACTCTGTCTCAAAAAAAAAAAAAAAAAAAAGGTATTCATTTTCTCTTCTTTAGGGACACCTAGGCTTATATCACTTTCTACAGTTGCTCTCTTTTCCAATTCCAATTTAGTTGGTATAACAATTACAAGTTTAAATTGGCTAATGCCTCAAAATGTTTTGTTATGGCTTTCCATTCCATTCATTTTTGTTTTTTAAAAATTAAATATTTAAAAATATTAAATAACTTTTTGCTGAAATCAGTCTTTTTTTTTTTTTTTTTTGAGACAGTCTTGCTCTGTGGCCAGGCTGGAGTGCAGTGGCATGATCCTGGCTCACTGCAGCCTCCACCTCCTGGATTCAAGCAATTCTCCTGCCTCAGCCTCCCGAGTAGCTGGGACTACAGGTGCACATCACCACGCCCAGCTAATTTTTGTATTTTTAGTAGAGATGGGGTTTCACCATGTTGGCCAGACTGGTCTCAATCTCTTGACCTTGTGATCTGCCTGCCTCAGCCTCCCAGAGTGCTGGGATTACAGGCGTGAGCCACTGTGCCCAGCCGGAAATCAGTCGTCTTAGATGTGAAGTCCATAGTATTTAAGGCCTAGTGGTTGAATATAATAGACAAGCTACAGTGCAGTGTTTTCTCTCACTAATAAGAGTAGATTTGGGCCGGGCGCGGTGGCTCAAGCCTGTAATCCCAGCACTTTGGGAGGCCGAGGGGGACAGATCATGAGGTCAGGACATCGAGACCATCCTGGCTAACATGGTGAAACCCCGTCTCTACTAAAAATAGAAAAAATTAGCCAGCCATGGTGGCGGGCACCACCATCAATTGCCTGTGATTTTGCCATGCTTTTCAAGTGATTGCTTTCTTAAAGAGGACCATGATGAAACTTTCCACAAATCTGAGTTAAATCATCTTCACAGTTTACAAAGATTATAATCATTTAGGATTTCTCCATGTTTGTAATCAGGAAACTGTGATTTTTCTCTACCATAACAGGATTCTTCCCCATCTGGCTATTCTATCTCACCTGTTCTCTCTAGAAGGAAAGCCTCATGCCTTTGGCCTTAGTTGGAAAGCATTGGCCTTGCTGGTCCTTGGCCTCCTATATCTGTCATAGCTCTGCAGGCTGAAGCACTAGTGAGCCTCCTATCAAGAGAAACTCCCAGGGAAATGAGAAATAACTTCATTTCTCCAAGGACTTCACAGTCCCACGTGGACGAGGCAGGTGCTTGCTAGAGCTGGGGAAGTCTTACCTCAAAAGAGGCAGAGAAGCCTCTTGGGTTTACTTTTAATGGTTTTGAGAAGCCGCAGCTTCAGAGGAGAGCTACCCCAGCAGGAACACAGGCCTCAGCCAGCCCTGGACTTCTGCCAGGGTTGGGGAGGGCCCCACAGCAGCAGGAGTGACTTCACAAGACAGGATTTCTCCCAGTTAAGTTCATAAGTCAGGGACTTAGGACAGCTGCCCAAGATCTTGAGTGGCATTTTGGAGAGCCTGAAGCCAAGGTTCTTCTGCAGGGGACTGCAGCTGTGCAGAAGGAGTCAGAGTCTACCACCATTGCTAAATGAGCCCTCTGGCTGACCCCAAACCAAAAAAAAAAAAAATTGGACAGAATAATTTGGGGACTTTTAATTTCTTTAGACCGCAATTTTCAAGAAAAATGCTTTTTTTTAGACCTTAATACCTCCCTGAGAATTTAATAATGTGAAGTATTTCATATAGTTCAAATCAGGGCATTTTAATATTGCTGGCATTTATTATTTGGAGAAGTTTTATGCCTTCATTTGAGTTCACTGCATAATCTCCAGTGAGCTCTATTGAATGTCCTACCTGAGGAAATGTAAAATGAAGAACAGACTACGGAGTGAATTTCCAACCTATGGCATTTATGACCTTCAGTAAATGCAGCCAATGTTCTGTTCTTACCCATTTCAGAACCTTCAGGGTCCAATCACTGACCTCAGGAGGACTCCTGAAGGAGTCGTGATGATGGCCCGGAGCAGGCTTCCAGGTGAGGGGGAAGGCTCAGGGACACTCAGCACCCTTACCCAGGGGGAACAGCTGCATCTGGCTGTGCTGCGCCCTAGGGGTTAAGAAAGCCAAACGAAGCCAGCACACCAACACTCCATGGCTCACACTTGGAATCTCAGCACTTTGGGAGGTTTAGGCATGTGGATTGCTTGTATCTAGGAGTTTGAGACCAGCCTTGGCAACATGGCAAGACCCTGTCTCTACAAAAAGTTTAAAAATGTACACGTGTACCTGTGTAACAAACCTGCACATTCTGCACGTGTCCCCAAACTTAAAGTAAATACAAATTTTAAAAATAATAATAAATAAATAAAAATTAGCCAGGCCTGGTGGTCCACGCCTGTAATCCTAGCTACTTGGGAGGCTGAGGTAGGAGGATCACTTGAGCCCGGGAGGTGGAGGTTGCAGTGAATGGTGATGGTACCATTGCATTCCAGCCTGGGCAACAGACTGAGACCCAATCTCCAAAACAAAAACAAAAACTAAGAAAGCCAAACATAAGCCAAACACTGGGGAGGCAAGGGAGAGGGACATTTCCCTCTCTCTTCAGATGTCAGCCTAAGTCCATAAAGATGAGTGTTGGCTTCCTCAGATGTTTTGGGGACTAAGCCTTCTTCTTTTCAGATTCCCTGTATCCTTGCAGGATGAAGGAGTGACTCATTCAGGCTGCTGAGATTGCTAAAGTCTCATTATGCAGACTGGCCTCCTTCCTCTGGTTCTCTTTTGGATCTTGCCTGTCCCCAAGTAGCATGCAGTCTTCCCTTTGGTCTTGTTCATTTTCTGTAGTTGATTCATGGGGGCCTTCTCTGCCTCTGTTGCAAGGCAGGACATAGCAGACTTGTCACTGCCTTGTAAGTTAAATTCCATTTTCTGGGGGAAGAGGAATGGGAAGACCAACCTGGATTTGGCTTCCAGTCACAGTCTCCAATCCACCTTAAAAAGGACTGAAGCTGCTATTACCATCTTTATTTGAGTCTCTTGTGCTGCTGTGAACAGGTTTCAGTTGAATTCAGAACTTTAGAGGGGACCCTAAATTCCCCTCTAAATTAGTATTAATTAGTACCCTAAACACTCAACATGGATCATCTTCCTTCACATGTCAAGAAATATGACAGTGACTGGGCATGGTGGCTCACTCCTGTAATCCCAGCACTTTGGGAAGCAGAGGCAGGTGGATCACTTGAGCCCAGGAGTTTGAGACCAGCCTGAGCAACATGGCAAAACCCCGTCTCTACAAAAATCACAAAAATTAGGAAGGTGTGGTGGCACACACCTATAGTCCCAGTGTGTCCGGAATTGGTTCCTTCTGGTGGGTTCTTGGCCTCGCTGACTTCAAGAATGAAGCCGCGGACCCTCGCGGTGAGTGTTACAGTTCTAAAAGATGATGTGTCCGGAGTTTGTCCCTTCAGCTGTTCAGATGTGTCTGGAGTTTCTTCCTTCCAGTGGGTTTGTGGTCTTGCTGACTTCAGGAATGAAGCTGCAGACCCTTGCAGTGAGTGTTACAGTTCTTAAAGATGGTGTGTCCAGAGTTTTTTCCTTCAGCTGTTCAGATGTGTCTGGAGTTTCTTCCTTCCAGTGGGTTCATGGTCTAGCTGACTTCAGGAGTCTCACTGACTTCAGGAGTGAAACCACAAAGCTTCGCAGTGAGTGTTACAACTCTTAAAGGTGGCTCACCCAGAGTTGTTTGTTCCTCCCGGTGGGTTCATGGTCTTGCCGACTTCAGGAATGAAGCCGCAGACCCTCGTGGTGAGTGTTACAGTTCTTAAAGATGGTGTGTCCGGAGTTTGTTCCTTCAGCTGTTCAGATGTGTCTGGAGTTTCTTCCTTCCAGTGGGTTCATGGTCTCGCTGACTTCAGGAGTCTCGCTGACTTAAGGAGTGAAGCCGCAGAGCTTCGCAGTGAGTGTTACAACTCTTAAAGTTGGCTCTTTCAGAGTTGTTTGTTCCTCCCGGTGGGTTTGTGGTCTCACTGACTTCAGGAATGAAGCCGCAGACCCTCGCAGTGAGAGTTACAGCTCATAAAGGTAGTGCGGACCCAAAGAATGAGCAGCAGCAAGATTTATTATGAAGAGCGAAAGAACAAAACTTCCACAGTGTGGAAGGGGACCCATGTGGGGTTGCTGCTGCTGGCTCCAGTGGCCAGCTTTTATTCTCTTATTTGGCCCTGCCAACGTCCTGCTGATTGGTCCATTTTACAGAGTGCTGATTGGTCCATTTTACAGAGTGCTAATTGGTGCATTTACAAACCTTTAGCTAGACACAGAGTGCTGATTGGTGCGTTTTTACAGAGTGCTGATTGGTGCATTTACAAACCTTTAGCTAGACACAGCGCTGATTGGTGTGTTTTTACAGAGTGCTGATTGGTGTGTTTACAAACCTTTAGCTAGACACAGAGCGCTGATTGGTGTGTTTACAATCCTTTAGCTAGACAGAAAAGTTCTCCAAGTCCCCACCTGACCCAGAAGCCTAGCCAGCTTCACCTCTCACCAGCTGCTTGGGAGGTTGAGGTGGGAGGATCACCCGAGCCTGGGGAGGTCAAGGCTGCAGTGAGCTGTGTGTGATCGCACCACCTTGGCGACAGAGTGAGATGCTGACTCAAAAAAAGAAAAAAAAAGAAAAAGAAAAAGAAACATAACAATTAACTGTAGAGTTCCACCTCCACAGCATACCTTCTGTCATAGGAAAGACTGATTTTCTCAGTTCCAGTTTAAAATCCTGGGAAAGTGTCTTACATCTATTAGGATAGCTACTATTAACAAAACAAAACAGACAATAAATGTTAGCAAGGGTATGAAGAAATTGGAATCCTTGTGCACTGTCGATGAGAGTGTAAAATGAGGTAGCCACTATGGGAAAAAGTATGAAGCTTCCTAAAAAACTAAAATAAAATAGAACAGGGTACGGTGGCTCATTCCTATAATTGTAGCACTTTGAGAGGATTACTTGAGGCCAGGAGTTTGAGACCAGCCTGAGTAACAAAGTGAGACCTTATGTCTATTTAAACTTCTTTAAATGCAAAAACAAACAAAAAATCAAAATAGAGCTACCATATGATTCAGTAATACCACTTTTAGGTATATATCCAAAAGAATTGAAAGCAGGGGCTCGAAGAGATATTTGTACACCCATGTCGATAGCAGCATTATTCACAAGAGCCCAAAGGTGTCCACTGATGGATGAATGGATTTTTAAAATGTGGTATATACAATACGTACAATGAAATATTTTTCAGCCTTTAATAGGAAGGATGTTCTGACACATGCTACAACATGGATGAACCTTGAGGACCTTATGCTAAGTGAAAGAAGCCAGTCACAAAAAGACACATACTATATGATACCACTTATGGGAGGTACCTAGAGTAGTCAAATTCATAGAGACAGAAAGTAGAATGGTGGTTGCCAGGGGCTGGAGAAAGGAGAATGGAGAGGTGTTTAATGGGTTTCAGCTTTAATGTTTAATGAGTTTCAGCTTTGCAAGATGAACAAGTTCTAGAGATTGATTGAACAACAATGTGAATGTTCTTAACACAACGGATCTATACACTTGAAAAATGTTTAAAGTTGTAAATTTAATGTTAGGTGTTTATTACCACAATTAAAACAAAAATCTTGGGAAAGATTTTTGATGAACACCTCCTGGATCAGGAGATCCATCCTGAAGCAACCAATTGTGGGCAACAGGCAGTGAGCTCAGAACACAGGAGCCCGCATTCATGTGGAGGGAAGAGCATTGAATGTTCACTACTGCTGACCTTCATATAATTTGAAACTAGTGAGATGTGGGGAAGCTCGAATCCTGAGGCTGAAAAATATCTGTAACAATGCAATTCATAAATGGAAGTGAAGATTCATTGAGATTTCTGCAGAAGTAACAATTCTGTAGTTTTCTAACAAAAGAAAGAGGTGAAATATTTATTATTTTTGAGTTGTCCTAGTCAGAGATATAAAACTAATAAATCTCAGTAGTACAATCTGAGATGACAGGACAGGGAGTGCAGGAAAGATGGGCTTTTTGCTAAAGCTCTGGGATAGATAAAAGAATTCTTGCATGGTAAATATTTCTCAATGAGGTATGGTCTTTTGAGTTCAGCCGTTTGAGGTCATGGGCAATTCAGAGCAATAAGGATTCAGTGATTTTAAAATAAAAACTTCTTGCTTTTGTAATATTACCTAGCACTTTGGGATAAAATGTTAATCATTGATTTTCTGTTGAAACTCAGATTTCTGCTGGGCTAGTAACTCATACTAAGTAGTCTTCCTGTGTGGATGATGAACTGGACTGTCTGGGAGACAGTGTATATTAGCAAAACACCTCAGGATTCAGATTATTGATGAAAATTGAGATGGAGTCACTGGGCAGAGCTGTGTAAAGGAGGAGGGAAGGGGAGGTACATACAGCATTTGCCTTCCCAGCCCTCTGTGGTTCTTCTGCCAAGAGCATCCCCTTTTGGGGTTGAACTGTTTCTACCTCACTTCAGTATTGTGGTTCAGTGGGTCCCAATCTGATTGCTCTGCTTTCCTGGGTACAGGATGGGTGTGTGATTCAAAACATTGAAATCCTTGAGAGATGATGTTTAACCTGGAAACAAGGGAAGAGAGTCCCTTCTTCTCTCACAGCAAAGATGATACAATCACTGGCCATGGTTATAGGCTTGAGGAGAATGCCAGTTTGAGTGGATAAAATGATGTGAAGAGAGAAGCAAAGTTAGAAAGGAAAGATATAGGCTGGGTAAAGTGGCTTAAGCCTGTAGTCCCTGCACTTTGGGAGGCCGAGGCGGGCGGATCACTGAAGTCAGGAGTTCAAGACTAACCTGGCCAACATGGTGAAACCCTGTCTCTACTAAAAATACAAAAATTAGCCAGGTGCAGTGGCGGGCGCCTGTAATCCCAGCTACTAGGGAGGCTGCGGCAGAAGAATCACTTGAACCCAGGAGGTGGAGGTTGCATTGAGCTGAGGTTGCGCCACTGCACTCCAGCCTAAGCAACAGAGTAAGACCCTGTTTCAAAAAAAGAGAGAGAGAGAGAAAGAAAAGAGAAAAGAAAACAAAACCAAAGAAAGACATACACAGATGGTCAGGTGCAGTGGCATGTGCCTGTAATCTTTGCCAGTTGGAAGGCTGAGGTGGGAGGATTGCTTGAGTTCAGGAGTTCAAGGTGCATTGAGCTGTGGTGATGCTACTGGACTCCAGCCTGAGCAACAGAGCAATACCCTGTCTCTAAACAAACAAACAAAACAGAAAATAAAGACATACAGAGATGCATACCTCACAGCATTTGGGTTTTCTGTTTGGGTTGACCCAGAAGTGCAGCCTTACCCTTGAAATGGAGTCACTGGGCAGAGCTGTGTAAAGGAGGAGGGAAGGGGAGGTACATACAGCATTTGCCTTCCCAGCCCTCTGTGGTTCTTCTGCCAAGAGCATCCCCTTTTAGGATTGAACTGTGTCTACCTCACTTCAGTATTGTGGTTCAGTGGGTCCCAATCTGATTGCTCTGCTTTCCTGGGTACAGGATGGGTGTGTGACTCAAAGGCATTGAAATCCTTGAGAGATGATGTTTAACCTGGAAACAAGGGAAAGAGTCCCTTCTTCTCTCACAGCAAAGATGATACAATCACTGGCCATGGTTATAGGCTTGAGGAGAATGCCAGTTTGAGTGGATAAAATGATGTGAAGAGAGAAGCAAAGTTAGAAAGGAAAGATATAGGCTGGGTAAAGTGGCTTAAGCCTGTAGTCCCTGCACTTTGGGAGGCCGAGGCGGGCGGATCACTGAAGTCAGGAGTTCAAGACTAACCTGGCCAACATGGTGAAACCCTGTCTCTACTAAAAATACAAAAATTAGCCAGGTGCAGTGGCGGGCGCCTGTAATCCCAGCTACTAGGGAGGCTGCGGCAGAAGAATCACTTGAACCCAGGAGGCGGAGGTTGCATTGAGCTGAGGTTGCGCCACTGCACTCCAGCCTGAGCAACAGAGTAAGACCCTGTTTCAAAAAAAAAGAAAAGAAAAGAAAAAAGAGCAAAAACAAAACCAAAGAAAGACATACACAGATGGTCAGGTGCAGTGGCATGTGCCTGTAATCTTTGCCAGTTGGAAGGCTGAGGTGGGAGGATTGCTTGAGTCCAGGAGTTCAAGGTGCATTGAGCTGTGGTGATGCTACTGGACTCCAGCCTGAGCAACAGAGCAATACCCTGTCTCTAAATAAACAAACAAAACAGACATACAGAGATGCATACCTCACAGCATTTGGGTTTTCTGTTTGGGTTGACCTAGAAGTGCAGCCTTACTTACCCTTGTCCGCCCACCCTGAGGTTTGGTTTCAGGTTCCATGCATGGATCCATTTCTCTTCTGCCCAAGCTGTTTGGAGTTGGATATCTGTCACTTTCAATTAAAAGAGTCCAGGGGTACAGCTCAGGGCATTAGGCTCAGGCCACCCAGCATTCCTATAGGGTGGAGGAGACTAGGCTATTGCCTGCTTTTCATGAGAAAACAAGGAGTAGCACGAAAAGTATCTTGAACCCTAGACTAACAGCAAACGAGAGAGATCTGGTTTCCACTCCCACCGTTAATGTGTGGTTAATCTTGGGTGAGTTACTTTCTGGTTCTTCCCTTTCTACACTCCAACTTTCTGTGTATTTGAACATTTAAAAGTGATCATGTGGCCAGGCATGGTGGCTCACGCCTGTAATCCCAGCATTTTGGGAGGCCGAGGTGGTTGGATCATGAAATCAGGAGTTCGAGACCAGCTTGACCAAGATGGTGAAACCCTGTCTCTACTAAAAATACAAAAATTAGCCGGGCATGGTGGCACACGCCTGTAATCCCAGCTGCTCAGGAGGCTGAGGCAGGAGAATCATTTGAACCCAGGAGGCGGAGGTTGCAGTGAGCTGAGATTGCGCCACTGCACTCCAGCCTGGGCGACAGAGCAAAACTCCGTCTCAAAAAAAAAAAAAAAAAAAAAAGTGATCATGTGTCACATTTGCCTCAGGAAACCTTAAAAGGGATAAAACAGTTATGGAACAACAAATGCTATTAACATTTTTCCTACATAAGGAGATCTAGAAAAACAAAGGCAAAGTATTTTAGTACCTGAAGAAACAGGTACTAGACAGTGTATAAACATGTCAAGTTCAACCAGTTAGAGAAGGAGAGAGACTGTTCCGTTCACTGGGTCTTCTACATAAACACATCTCAAGATTTTTATTGCAAACCAATAGCTTCTCCTCTGAGCCATACCCCTAGGATGGTTAGACATTTCCCTATGGCACTCAGCAATCGCAGAAACATCAAAGTCCAGGACAATGGCAACAACTAACTTGATGTTAGGCAATGAGAGGTAAGAATTAGCTGAGCATGAAAAGAGGAAACGTACAGAGAAAAATGGAAAACCTTAACCCAGGCTGCTTAAGAGACTCTGGATAAAATCTGGGGGTGGAGGGATAGAAGGGCATCACCAGCAAAAAGCCACAGGAGCACTCTTTGAGGCCCTTGTCTCCCGTTTGGAAAGGATGCAGCATTTTATTGAGGGAGCGGCAGCATCCCCAGGCAGCAGGGCAAGACAGGGCATGTCACACGCTTGTGCAACAGCTTTCTCGGCTCACACCCTTGACTTCTTAGATCCCATCTGATTGCTCAGGTTCAGCTTGTATTACTCGGAGCTTGCTCTCTTCTGGGACAATTTAAATTACTGACACCTTTACATCATTTTTAAAATAGGGCAGTGTGCCTAACAGAAAGAGTTGTATTCTTTGGAATGGAAATGCAGTGATTTGATGTTCTCTCCGTGGTTCAAAGCCCAGAACAGACTCCTGGTGATCCTGGACAAATCCTGGATCTGAGTTTTGGCTTTTCTTTCTATGAAATGGAAAAATACGTTACCAATAGGTTCCAGGACGTCCATGTATGAAGCCACAGGTGGAAGAACTGGCCCAGCCTCACAGCATCACTTTACCTCCTTGCACCATTTTTCTCATCAGAAAGTGAAGGAGTTGGCCTAAACTCCTGAGATTTGTGAGTCAAGTTGGATAATTCAATCACAAACACCCCAAAATGTATGTAAGACACACTGGAAATACTTCATATTTTCATACATGAAAATGACCCTGTGTTGTCTGGAAGAGAGTGGGTGCTCTTGACATTATTTGTCATAAGCACACTTGGTGATTTTCTTTGATCTCTAACCTTACAGTTTAGAATGCTTACAGAGTTCCTTTTGGCTCCTTAATTCCACATGGTTAGTATACCTGATTAGGATTCATTAATCATCTTTGGCTGTCCAAGGAAGTTTATGCATGTTTAACGACTTGAGACACTGGGGCCAGCCTGGGGACACCAAGTCATTCTGTGTTACCTAAGGGTTCCATTTTGGCGATGAAAGTTAAAGTATGCTGGGATATACAGAATCAGCATAAATGTTATTACTTTAAAAATTCTTTCATCTCACTCCTCAGTTCTGCAAACCTCCACCCAAATCCTTGGGCAGTCATCTGGGAATGGCTTTGTACTGATTTACAGGGCAATGTAATTTCTCCTTCCCACTGCCTCAGGACAATGCTGGGAGAGACTGGTTCTCAGAATGCATGGGTAGATGATTCTAAATGACATTCCAAGATTCCTTCCAGTTCTGTGAGTTTGAGAAACAAACATATGCTACCCTGTGGGCCTGGCTCTCTAACTAACTATTCTCCCTCCACAAAATACATCCCTTCAACAACCTGCAACTTGCCATTGTCTGCCATGAACTTTGAGTGGTTGTGCAAATTCAGATAAGTGTGACTGCATCTAGTGCAAGCTGAATGGAGGTGAATTATTTGGTGTATTCATCCACTCTCGCACTGCTGAGAACTACCTGAGACTGGGTAATTTATAAAGAAAAGAGTTTTAGTTGATGCAGAGTTCCATGGGCTGTACAGGAGGCATGGCTGGGAGGCCTCAGGAAACTTACAATCATGGCAGAAGGCAAGGGGAAAACAAGCACGTCTTAATATGGCAAAGTGGTGGTGGGTGGTAGGGGGAAGTGCCACACACTTTTAAACCATCAGATCTCATGAGAACTTAGTCAGTAGCACGAGAACAGCATGGGGGAAATCTGCCCCCGTGATCCAATCACCTCCCACCAGGCCCCTCGCCCAATATTGGGAATTACAAATCAGCATGAGATTTAAGTGGGGACACAGAGCCAAACCATATCATTTGGTAAGCTTCCACATGCAGCTTCACTCAGCATTGAAGAAACTGAGCTAGAATCCTAATTGCATGGCGACACGTTAGGACTCGATGAGGCCTTCAGCCTTGGCAGAAATGACTTGTGGGAGGATGGGCCTGGAGAACCACAGGCTCTCAAAGGGTGCAGAGTGGCGTCCTAGGATCTTCAGGGGTTTTTGGTGGTCTTATGCCTATCCTTACCTCACCCTTTTAGAATTATCAACCCAGCAACAGACTGTTAGCATTTTCATTAATTTCCTTCTTCCTGCCCTGTACTTTCACTCAAGAAATATTTATCAAGCACCTAATATGCTTGATGCTGGGGATTCAGCAGTGAAAAAGGCAGGTGCAGTCTCAGCTTCTCTGGGAAGTTATGGTCTAGTGTGGAAATGGACAACAAACAAGTACTATTGCAGAGGCTGGTGAGTTTCCAGAGAAAAAAGCAAGGGCTGAGCCAAGAGATGACTAAGAACCAGGCTAAGTATGGTCTTGTGGGCCCATTAGGAGTCTGATGGTTGTTCTAAATGTAACGGGAAGCTGTTAGAGGGCTTTGAGCAGAGGAGCTACATGATCTACCTTACGTATGTTTTCAAAAGTTCAGTGTGGTTGCAGTTTGGAGATTGGATTCTAAGTCAGTGATGTCAATGCAAGGAGTCCAGGCCCAGGAGTCTAGAAGAGATCATGGGAGCTTGGACGAGGCAGGCAGCATGGAGATAGAAGTCGATAGAGCAGAGAAAAATTGTGAAGCAGAACAGATTGAATTTGAGAATGAGGAAAGATGAAACCTCCTTTAAAACTCTGCTGAAAGGGGTGCAGGATAATTAATAATAATAAGCAGTTTTCTGTCTCTAGGGGTGAAGACATCAACTTTGGAACAGACCTCTCCTTGTTTTAGCAGAATTATCACAATAGGTATAGTATATGTAACCTCATTCTTTCATTCAACAAATCTTCACTGTATTCCGTACAGTAACATGCTGTATAGGCTTAGGCTGTATCATATAGCCTAGGTGTGTGCAGGCTGTGCCATCTAGGTTTGTGTAAGCACACTCTATGATGTTCACACAACGATGAAATCGCCCAAGGATGCATTTCTCAAAACATATCCCTGTTGTTAAGCGATGCGTGACGGTACTTGTTGAATGAATGAATCTGAACACATCTGTTGATGTTCTGGTTTGGGACTATAATTTGTTGTCTAAGTTTGAGTAGAATTTGTGACTCCAAGGAGGTGGGCTTAAAAAAATTGTTTTTGGAGATAGTTAATTGTTGTGCTGATGAGAAGCAGCTTTTTCTTTCATTTTGATATTTCATATGAGGCGTATTCTTACGTCATTAAAAAGTCTTCACACACACCCTGCTTGGATATGCCTCAGATGCACACACCACAACATGCTGAGCCAGTCTTCCCTCCCCTCCAGCTCCCTCCCCTCAAGCCAGCTGCTCCCCTTGCCCCTGCCCAGTTTGTTTTGATGGTTACAGAAATGCCTCTCACCCCCAGCAGCTTTTAATTCTTGTTATTTTTAATTAATCTTTGCTGCCTTTCTATACAAGACATAAGCCAAACAATACAATTAAATGACAGTCCCTGCTTATCTCTGAGACAGTGTGCGTGGTTCTTTGGAGCTGGCACTCAGTTTGAAGCATGAGAAAAAGAAGAGGAAAAAGCAAGACTTTTCACATCCTGAACTGGCTTCTGCTCCCGTCATCCCTGGATTTTCTCTCTCTGTGCTTTGCCTTAGTATTTCCTCTGGCCTCATAAAGAAAAGGAAAGAACAAAACAACCCACAGATTATTAACTCTACAAAAGTCGTTCTCAAACAGCCTGGATGGTTGTCTGAAATAGGCATGTGTTGACTTTGCACAGGTGGTGAAACGAGTGGTCTGTGGCTAGTTTTCAGGCTTCCATGTGGAACCCTTCCGTGAGGCAGCCCTCATGAAGAGTGCTGATCCCAAAAATGCACACGCGTATGAGCAGAGCCAGCAGGGCTGGGAGTGGAAAATACCAGTGCGTAAACACGTTACAGAGACGGTGCCAGGAGTTGTGCCCCTTTCTCTTAAAAAAAAAAAAAAAAAAAGTTAAATAAATTCTGATGCTTTTTCCACTTTGAAATCTTTTTAGGATGTAAGAGGTAGAAGCAGTGTGCATCCCTGTGTAATTCTGCCCACTAGTCCACAGAGAGCGTGCCTGTTAAATAACCTCTTTAGGGATTTCACTTGTGCGAAGTTAAAGATCTTTTAAACATCTATACTAATCTTTAAAAATAAAGCAAAATGAGGCCAGGTGCAATGGCTCATGCCTGTAATCCCAGGACTTTGTTGGACTAAGGTGGGAGGATCACTTGAGGGCAGGAATTCGAGACCATCCTGGGCAACATAGCGAGACCCCTATGTCTACAAAAAAAAAATGAAGCACAATGGGTAAACCTTGAAGACATTATGCTAAGTGAAATAAACCAGTCACACAAAAGGGCAAATTCTTATGATTCCACTTACAGGTGGTACTTAGAGTGGTCAAATTCATACAGACAGGAAGTAGAAGGGTAGTTGCTGGAGCTGGGGAGTGGCGGGAGTTATAGTTTAATGTGTACAGAGTTTCAGTGTGGGAAGATGAAAAGGTTCTGGTGGATGGTGGTGACGATTGCACAAAAATATGACTGTACTTACTGCCACTTAACTGTACACTTGAAAATGGTAAATTTTATGTTATGCATATTTTGTCAATAAAAAAATGAAGCAAAGTAGGCAAGGAAATAAACTGAGGTAAAGAGAGTAGGATGGATATCTTTTCCTATCTGTTGGGGTCAGAATAAAGAAAGTAATAGGACTTTGACTTTTGGTTTCTTTTTGCTACATAAACTATGATTACTGCCTCTCTCCCACTTTTTAAAATTGTTGTTTGTTTTTGAGACAGGGTCTCACTCTGTCACCCAGGCTGGAGTGCAGTGGCGCAATCTTGGCTCATTGCAACCTCCGCCTCCCGGAATCAATCATTCTGTATGATTCCGCATACAGGAGGTACTTAGAGTGGTCGGATTCATAGAGACAGGAAGTAGAATGGTGGTTGCTGGAGCTGGGGGCAGCAATTCTCCTCCCTCAGCCTCCTGAGTAGCTGGGACTACGGGTGCGAGACACCATGCAAGGCTAATTTTTAAATTTTTTTTTTTTTTTTTAGTAGAGACGGGGTTTCACCATGTTGGCCAGACTGGTCTCAAACTTCAGACCTCAAGTGATCCGCCAGCCTAGGCTTCCCAAAGTGCTGGGATTATAGGCGTCAGCCACTGTGCCCAGCTTCCCTTCCTCACGTTCTCTGGGAATAATGATAAGGGAAAAGGATCTTTAGCTCCAACTACAAAAAGGGCAGCAGAAATAATCTTGTCTCATTCCAAATAGATTTTCTCCCCTGCTCATGTTGCCTACTTCTCTTCTCACTCCTCTCTAAACAGGATGGCTGGATCTGATTGGCAATCGCAGCAGAGCCCAGCATCTTTCACATATAGAAGTACTCAATGAATAATACTTGTGAAAATTGAATTTCTGCCTTTTTACGAAATATGTATTTCATAAAGAAGCTTCTTTGTACTTGCTAAATGAGAATCTACTAAGAGGGAAGGATCCCTCCCACATGCAGGGGTTCCTCTGGACTGTCTTTTTTTTTTTTTTTTTTTTGAGATGGAGTCTTACTCTGTCTCCCAGGCTAGAGTGCAGTGGCGCGATCTTGGCTCACTGCAAGCTCCGCCTCCCGGGTTCATGCCATTCTCCTGCCTCAGCCTCCCAAGTAGCTGGGACTACAGGCGCCCGCCACCATGCCCAGCTAATTTTTTGTATTTTTAGTAGAGACAGGGTTTCACCGTGTTAGCCAGGATGGTCTCGATCTCCTGACCTCATGATCTGCCTGCTTCCGCCTCCCAAAGTGCTAGGATTACAGGCGTGAGCCACCGTGCCCGGCCTGGACTGTCTTTATAGATCAGTGCAAAATAGGCAAGAAGGACAAAATAATATTTTGAGATTAAATTATGTTTCCTCCTTCGCTGCTGCTTTATTCAAGCACTTAGCTGAGGGTGTTCCTTGTTGAACTGGAGGAAATTTGGGGGCAGAACACTATAAACAGTCCTTCAGAGAGCTTGTTACCTGTAGGCTCAATAAGGCCTCAGATAAGCTGGAGTTTGTCCCTCAAAATATTGATCTGTACAGTGTTTTGCTGAAATTTATATTTGTAGATGTTTAAAAATGAGATGTCACATAAAAATCTGGGTTCCTGGGTTTTCTTTCAAAATGTGAAGATAGCTCAAGCAACTTCATTTGCCTGCTTGGCAACAACCAGCTGGATCTGAACTTCAGCTGTTGCATTTAGGATGGCATAATAATTAGGATAATGTGAGCTGCTGTAACAAATCGCCTCTCATATTTCAGTGACATAGCACAAAAGAAGTTGATTTCTCACTTACATATGACAAGTCTGGTGCAGGTGATTCAGGGACCTGGGGCTCCCTCTTTGCTGTGTCTCCACTGTCCTTAGGGGCCAGGGAGTTTTTTGTTTTCAGCCTGTGGAATGGGAAAAAGGAAGTGGAGAAGCACACCCATTTCTCAACCACCCTGGCCTGAAAGTGACACATATCCACTTGGCCCACATTCCACTGGGGGGGCCCAGTCATGTGGCTCACCTAGATGCAAAGGGAGCTGGGAAACGTGAAGCCGGTTTGAGCAGCCACTTCCTGCCATCAACCCTATCCCATGGATGGGGGAATCATAAATGTGCAGTGGCCGCGTGCACCTGTGCCACAAATGGACAGGTGAACTCAATTTGCCACAGTTCCCACTACTTGTTTCATATCCCTGAGTGGCCCCTGGAGGCATTTGAGTTTGTGGCTCTGGTTTAAGGTGTTTGTGGGCACAGTGTGAGGAAGAAACATGGAAAAGACAGATTTTCTCTAGACTGAAAAGGAGATTGCCCAGGGGCGGGAGGAAGACAGAGGTCAGTGGGTCCTGAGGCTGACGGTATGTGTGACTTGTGTCCCTGAAATACCATCTTGGAAACTGCAGGACCCCCGGGAGGAATGGCTGCAGGGGATGTCTTAGCAGATGAGACAATAGCCACCGCCACCCCACCCCAAATTCCTGTGCCCCTAGTGGGATACAGAAGTAGTAGGGAGCTCATCAACCCAAGCAGCCACATCAGCTTGGGCAGTGGAAACAACTCAGCCATATCTTTTGGGAACAGAGGACCAAATGGATGTGCTGTCCCTTCTCCCAACCCACTACATGGGACTGTGTATAGCCCTGGTGTTAGGAACTAACTCCAGGAAGGATGAAGGCTGACTCCCTTAGTCTCCAGTAGATAAGCTGCTAGGGGCAGCTACTAATATATAATAACTGAGTTATTTACGTAAAATAATGGATATGTGACGCTTCTTGCATGCCTGAGTTTCTGGGCTGAGATTTATTCTGTCTTGAATGTCGCGGTTTTCTTAATGAAGTTGCTGAGGAACGCAGGGGCCTTGTTCATTTTGCCTTTTTCTGGAAACTTTGTCCTCCAATTCCCAGATCCAGAGCAGTGCCTCTGCTCTCAGCCCCATACCGCCCACATTCTCATTAGGAAAAGCAAACAAAAGCCAAAGCCCTGTCCAGTTACAAGCCTTCTCTAAACGGGGCAGTTGGACTGTATATATTCCTGGCGCATCAATTTTACTCAGACAGGGAAAATATTTTTACATTAAAAGAAACTAGGTTAAATTATGGCAGAGAATGCAAAATTCACAGTTTAAAAATGATGAAATTCCAGACTTCAAAGGAACTTCTTTCTTGCAGGGTAGGGGGAGGGTATTCTGTTTCAGAACCCCATGCGGGTCTCCACTGGAGTTCTTTTGAGAAGGACACTTCTGTGGAAAAGTTTGAGCAGCTCTGGCCCTGCGCCTGGCCTGGCTAGGGGCCACCTTCTTCTGGTTTGGGCGGCAGCGCCCTATGGGTATCGCGTTCTTGTTAATATCTCCTCACGTTTCTAAACTCACAGCTTGTCAGCGCGGGCGCAACCTGAGAGCTGTCGCAGGTTTCCAGCTCACTCGTTTCCCAAAGGAGGAAATGGAGAATCAGCGACTTTAAAGGACTTGCCTGGCGGGCATCCACGCTTCCCAGGCTATCGCTCCTCCCTGCGTCCTTGGCCACCTCCGTTCTTTAATCCTGCAGGAACTCGGGACCCACGTGCAAATACAAAGAACCGTATCCACCCACCCCCGGCCCTTCTTCATCCTGCGCTTCCAACCTTGGGGGGGTCCTCTCTCTCCACTGGGGTATCTGACGCCCGTGGGGGTGCTTAGAAAAGTTTGGTAGATTAGTGACTGGTGGTTCTGGAACAAATACATCACAGCCCAAACTGGGGGCTGGTGGTGGAGAGGTGGGTGGATGGGGGCTACAAATCTGCTCGGCAACTGCCCTTTCGGCCAAGAGAGAGGAGCTGAGGTCCTCTGGGGTTGGAGGACTGGAACCGGCCAGATTGCGGGCTCAAGGGGCGAAGGCAGGTTGGCAGGGGCAGCCTCTTCCCGCCGCCCACAATCCTCGGGCGGGCGCGCAGCCGAGCCGGCTCGGCTGGCTGGCGCAATCTCGCGCGCTCCTTGCATTGATCAAAAATGGGGGTTGAAACAGTAAACGCGAGGAGGAGCAACTGCTTCGACTCGGCTCAGAAGCGCGACCAATGGGGATGTGAGCTCCTTCGCGCGAACCAATTAGCGCAGGGCCTGCGACAGCACGGGCCAATGGGGCGCCGACTGGGCGCAGGAACAAGGCGGGGGTTCGGAGCCGGCTGCAGACCCTCACCGCAGCGGCCAGGAACGCCAGCCGTTCACGCGTTCGGTCCTCCTTGGCTGACTCACCGCCCTCGCCGCCGCACCATGGACGCCCCCAGGCAGGTGGTCAACTTTGGGCCTGGTCCCGCCAAGCTGCCGCACTCAGTAAGTCCCCGCGAGCGGGCGCCGGGAGTGAGGTTCAGGCGGGAGCACGCACGCGGGTGGGTTTGCATCCCTGCGGGTGGCAGTCGGATTCCCGCTCCCTGCCTTGAGTCCCCTAGGCGCTTTGCATCAGCGTGCACAGCGGGATCAGCAGCTCCGGCAAGCGGGCTTCGGGAAGAATGCAGTTGGTGGTGAAGCTCGGCGAGGCGTGCCCGTGCAGCTGCCCCTGGCCCTGACTGCTGGTGCGAGGCAGTGCACGACTCAGCTGGCCGGGGCCTGCTGTCCCGCCGGTGCCACGCACCTGCAGACGCCCGGGCTGTGCCATCTCCTGGGCCGGTCCGGGGGCTGGGGCGGGGCGAAAAAGAAAAAGCTCTGATCTCTGCGTTCGCCTCGCGCAGCTGTGCGGCGAGCCCGGACAGTGTGGAGCGGATGCATGAATGGACATAGTGTGAATGAGTGATGAACAGGAATGAACCGATGACAGGTTTTGCATATGCAGTGGATCACGTTAGCTGAAAGGGATTGCAAACTTAAAGGTCCGCGTGTGCGTGCCCCCCTACGCCTTACACCAGTGTTTGCTTTAGCCAGCACTTAGGAACACTGCTTTTCAGAAATGTAAATTTGAAAACCTTCAGTCCAACTTTCCCCTCCTTGTCCCCCATAGAACCTACCCTTTCCTAAAGCCTTTCTCCCCACCCCCCTCCTTTTTTTAACCTGCTTGTCCCCTAAAGGCGTTCGAGTATTCTAACTCTGGTAGACTTTGGGCTGCTTAACCCAATTCCCTGTTCATTTCGTTCTGGAGTAAACCGAGTGATTGAATTCTCTCCCGGGCCACAATCAGATCTTGCTGGTGGAACTCACTCTGCCTTCCCAGGCCCCAGCCCGGCTCCTCCCCTCCCCCGCCAAACCCACCGTCCCCAGCCCCACCCGCAGTGAAGAAGGCAAAGTCTCCGATGTGCCTTGAACCCATTGTCAGGCGGCTGCCGCCGCCGTTAGATTTTTATTTTTCTAACCAGGATAGAGCTGATAATATGTTGGAGCAGCATGAGGCATAGCCAAGTATTTTACAATTATCAATTGTTGAGCAGAGTAGAAATCTCCCTGGGACAGAGCCTCCTCTGTGTTGTGGTAAGAACAGAGAATCCAATTTTAAAGGGGAAAGGACTTCTTACTTTTCTAGGGGCAGCGCTCACAGTAGCTGAGAGGACAGGGCTTATTTTTTCTCAGTGGTTACAGTTCATTTTAGGCGAGATTCCCTGCTCCAGCTGTGGAGATGTTTCCTGTAGCCTCCTCCTGCACCCCCCATGTTTTGGAGTGTTCCCAACGTTTGTTCCCTATGTAATTCGTTATTAATTTATTACTATAATTGTAATGGCAATTGTCATCAGTAATACAATTATTTGTTATTAATTTTTCTGGGAGGATTTTTGCCCTTGGACTGCATGTAACCTGGGGGGCAGGAGGGTGAGGGGGCAGGCAGATGTTGCTTTTTATGTATTTCCTTGATTTAGTTGAATTGTAAATATTAGAGAAGCTTTCAAACTTCTTTTGACTGTAACCTACAGTGAAAAACATGTTTACAAAATGACAAAGTATACACATTCAATTGTAACAAAAATAAATGCCTTATGAAATGATGTGTAGCCTAATTACCTGTGACATACACTATTTTGTATTCTATCCTGCTCTAGTCTGTTCTGTTTCATTAAAAAAATTAGTCGTGAGCTGGGTGTGGTGGCGCACGCCTGTAATCCAAGCAACTCAGGAGGCTAAGGTGGGAGGATCTCTTGAGCCCAGGAGTTTGAGGCTGTAGTGAACTGTGATTGTCCCACTGCATTCCAGGCTGGGTGACAGAGCAAGACCCTGTCTCTTAACAACAACAACAACAAAAATTGGTTATGATCCACAAAAGCAATGCATTCTTCAACTGGAAAAAAAAAAACCTACTGGATTAGGGAGGTGTGATTTTTCAGTAGGAGTCTTTAAAACTCTTTGTAATTATTTTGGTTATAAACTTTTATAGAACTATTTTCAATGAATGCTGTCTATAAGAAAGATACAGTCTCAGGAGCAAGTTCAAAGATTATTCACAGATGAATGTTTCTCTTTACTAAAAGAAAAGATTCACTCTATTTTATTTGATCAGCTGGTGCTAACAAGCATCCAACATTTCAGAAAACAATAACACATTCTTAGACCCAGTCGTCAAGGCAGTCTTTTTTTTTAATCTAATTCTTTTTTTTTTTTTTTTTTTTTTTTCTGAGAGAAGTCAAGCTCTGTCACGAGGCTGGAGTGCAGTGGCTTGGTCTCGGCTCACTGAAACCTCCGCCTCCCGGGTTCCAGCGATTCTTCTGCCTCCGCCTCCTGAGTAGCTGGGATTACAGGCACCCACCACCAAGCCCAGCTAATTTTTGTATTTTTAGTAGAGACGGGGTTTCACCATGTTGGCCAAGATGGTCTCAATCTCTTGACCTCATGATCTGCCCGCCTTGGCCTCCCAAAGTGCTGGGATTACAGGCGTGAGCCACCACGCCCGGCCTTGTCTAATTCTTTATTGTTAAAATACTGTTTTTTGAGACAAGTTGCAATCCAGTTTAGGTTATAGCTGTGTTTTAATGATGCCCTCCTTAGCAAGCATCTTAAAAAAAAAGGTGCCTCCTATCTGTAGACCTTCTCTGGCTGGTTGCTTTTGCACTTATTTTGTGTTCATTTTTAAAGCTTTTCTTTTTCTCTTTATTTTTTATTAAGGGAATCCTCACATACACAAAGATAAAAGTAGTGTAATGAACCTCCAAGGACCCATCTCTGAGACTCAACAATTATCAACATTGTGCCAGTCTTGTTGCAGCACCCTGGGACGAATCTTATTCACAGCAGGCTCTTCCTTCTTCCTGCCCACCCCACGCTTCCCAGTCTAGCACCTTAGACCAAAAGAGATCGGAAAATTGAGTTACCTGTATAATCTGGGCATAATTTTTTTATCGTTGTCCCTTTAACCCAGAACTTTATGCATTCTTTACTTTAGCTTTAGGAGAGTGGTGAATGAGATTTGTGAAGGGGACATTTTCTAGGGAATCAGTAAATTCGGGCCTTTGGAAAAAGTGTATCAACATCAGTCACATTGCCTAATTTCATGCTTACCTTGTGTGTAAGTTGCATAATCGCTGGCTTTGTGGACATGGGAAGGAAGGAGACTGGCTGTGGGTGGGGATGGATGCCTGGGGACCTCACTGTAGACCCTTCCTTGTCCCCTTGTCAGGTTTGTATGTGCAGAGGGAAAGCAGTGCAGAACATATTTAAATAACCCTATTTTCCTTTATTTTTTTCTAGGTGTTGTTAGAGATACAAAAGGAATTATTAGACTACAAAGGAGTTGGCATTAGTGTTCTTGGTAAGATTTACTTTTGAATTCTGTGAATGTCCATGTTTCAAAGGAAGCTTTTTTTTTTTTTTTTTTTTTTTTTAGAGGCAGGGTCCTGCTCTGTCACCCAGGCTGGAGTACAGTGGCGTGATCATAGTTCACTGCAGCCTCCAACTCCTGGGCTCAAGTGACCCTCCTGCCTCAGCATCCTGAGTAGCTAGGACTATAGGTACACATCACCACACCTGGCTAATTTTTTTTAAATGTTTAAAACATTTTTTAAAGATCCCATGAGATGGGATCTCACTTTGTTGCCCAGGCTGATCTGAAACTCGTGGCCTGAAGCCATCCTCCCACATTGGCCTCCCAAAGTTTTGGGATTACAGGCTTGAGCCACTGAGCCCTGGCCCAAAGGGAACTAATTTAAATGCATCAAATATAGAATTACAGGGCCTATAGGGTCTTCCTATAGGCCTTTATAGATACATTTTTAAACTTTAATAGCTTGGGTTGCATGTCTGATAGAAACCATTTTGAAAATAGCATAAATGCTGGTGAGAGGTTCTGACATCTCAGCTTACCCTGTCATAATTGGTTTTTGCTAATCATAGGATTTAGGATCAGAAGATACTGTATATTTGCATAACAGTGCCTCCAAACATTTATAATATTGCTTTACATTCAATTTACAGTTTTTATTATACTTAAATACAACCTCATTAAAGTTTAAAAGTACATAAGCCTTTTATGAAGACCTCGCACATTGATAATCTTATTAAGTTTCCCCTATATTTTTTGGGAAGAGGACCTCTGCATTCTAAAACTTATTTTCTTTTATTTTTGGTGGTTCTGAAGACTGCATGGTATTAAGAGACCATAGGGTTAACTATATTGCTTATTTCTGTTAAATTTTGTTCCTGTTGGTTTGGGACATATACTTAGATTTCTGTGAAGTGAGATCACAGCACGGAATTTTGTGCTCCAGACCTAAAGGGCAACTGTTGCACATGGATTCCTGTTTGTGAGAAAGAGATGGTAAGAAGAATCACAGAGAGCATCACGGAGTGATGAATTAATAAATAGCTTGCTCAATGAATGTACCACTTGAAAAATCCTTCTGCCATGACTATAAAGCTAAAATGTTTGCAATTTGAAAATCAGTTTGTATGGTCCCCTAAACTAAGTGAGCCTTGGCCCACAATTTGAATGCAGAATAACTGAAATTTCCCTGTATTGTTGTTTACTTGCAAATTTCGTAGGTATTTCTGTTCATTTGGTTTTGAGCTGGAATTTTTGTTATTGTTGTTTATCTTTCCTTTCACAGAAATGAGTCACAGGTCATCAGATTTTGCCAAGATTATTAACAATACAGAGAATCTTGTGCGGGAATTGCTGTAAGTTTTAAAAAGACCAAATCATGTTACTTTTGTTAGATACTTCCTAAATCTGGATGTCTTCCAGTATTTTCTACACTCTATTGTTTGTTCAGAATATTTCATAATTTAAAATAATCCTTGTAAGATTCTCTCCAATTCACTATTAGTACCTAATGCTTTTTGTTTGTTCCCCATCCCGTGTTTATACGTTTTTGTTTTTATTTTATGTGATATTTCCAAAGATTTGAAATCGTGTCTAGCAAAGATTTTTCAGCACTGTGGCAGTTAAACTGGCATGAAAGAGATGTAAATGACAAAGAAATGGTCATCTTTGTCAGCATAATTGACTATAAACTAGTTCAGGTGTTCTCGAAGTTTGAGTCTCATACGATTTGTCAGAGTCACCTGGTTAGGGGGAATATTAAAAAATTCAAGTGGGGCCGGACAAGGTGGCTCATGCCTGTAATCCCAGCACTTTGGGAGGCCGAGGCGGGTGGATCGTGAGATCAGGAGATCAAGACCATGCTGGCTACCACGGTGAAACCCCATCTACTAAAAATACAAAAAAAGAAAAAATTAGCTGGGCATGGTGGCGCATACCTGTATTCCCAGCTATTCGGGAGGCTGAGGCAGGAGAATCGCTTGAACCAGGGAGGCGGAGTTTGCAGTGAGCCGAGATCGTGCCACTGCACTCCAGCTTAGGTGACAAAGCAAGACTCCGTCTCAAAAAAAAAAAAAAAAAAAAAATCAAGTGGCGGGCACCACTTAGCCCTGCTGAATCAGAATCTCTGGAGAGACGTTATTTTTAACAGGCTCTTTGGATAATTGTAAGAGTTCTGAACTGTAGGAACTGCTGCTTAGACGAAATCTCCTGGGTTATCTGTACTGCCTTTCCTATCCAGAGAATCCCTTATTCTTAAATAGATTGCTATTTAAAGGAGAGATTTTTATATATTATATAAACATGTTCACATAAACCTACGAATATAGCAAGTTTGAAAGCATACCATTTTTTTTTCCTGCTCACAGAAATAATGCACATTTATGGTAGGAAAAACACTGTAGCTCACAACTAAACTGAAATTAACTTTAACCCCACTAATCAGGGATAATCACTAATATGTTAGGACCCATTCTTGCATTATTACATTAACAAAATTGGAATTATACTGATTATTTCAAGTTTTCTTTTTCAAATTGCTTGATAAAATGATTCAGATGGGGCAGGCTTGGTGATATTTCTGTGAGGAGCCGTAGACGCTAATTGCAATGTGAATGTTCAGAGCTGGTAGCCATCTGCTTGGCTTCTCTCGTCCATTGGCCTGCTGAGTATCATGTCACATTCATAGGACAATCCTGTCCTTCATGGAGTGGGTATTTGAAACATTAGCCTGGGAGAGATGGCATTTGACCACATGGCTATGAACTTCCTCTGACTGGGGTCCCAGTTCAATTTAAGGGCCTATCTTTTCTTCTCCTAACCTGGTTCCTACCTTGTATACCTGTACCTAGACCTCGGCCTGGTTTCTTTCCATCTAATTATTGGCCTTGTTAACTGCCCTGCATCTGAATAATGTGAACCTGGAACTCTGTCTTGGGTTATCAGTCTTCCCAGCTGCTAAGAACCTCATGGCCAGAGTCTCCTAAGACCTGCTGGTTGCTTGCTATCCTACTAAGCACTGAATATAGGCCATACATCTTTCAGGACAAGATATTTACACTTCTACCACCCCATTCCCCAAGACCCTGCCACATTGCCCTGCCCTTTATTAATTTACCTCTGTATCTTTGCTGGAGCTCTGTTTCCTGGCCATCTGGCTTCCGTACACCTATTCCCAGGCTCTGACCTTACTCAATGGCTTGGGTCCAGTTTCCATGGCCTTGTCCTTTTGGAGCTGGGCTTATTTCTACTGCCTGTAGCCATTCTCATCATTATCTTACTTTTTCATCCTGGAGTCAAAGAATTTTGCTTTTTATTTTGATGTATAATAGATACATGATTTCATGGGTAGGCCTAAAACATTATCGAAACCCCCTGCCCAACATCCACCTGGTTCATAGCATGGTGCATAACACAGGATTATTGGTTGCAAGTTATAGGACCCCCAACTCACTGGCTTAAGTAAAAAAGAAATGTATTATCTCACCTAACAGATAAATGCAGGAGAATTTAGGTGCTTCTAAATGACTGCAGGAAGGTGATTTTCCCCCATCTTCTGGCTCTGCTTTCTTATGTGTTCTCTGCATTGGGTGGCCACCATTTGTTGCAGGATTAGCTCCTACAAGTTTCTTCTTTCCCTCAATAGAAACAGCTTTCCTTACCTAGAAGTTTGAGTAAAGGTCTCAGTACCAAATTCCATTGGCCAGCCTGGGGCAGGTACTCATCCCCTTGAGCCAGGGTTGACTACAGTTGAACCATGTCGACTGAGAGTGGCAGAGGGGTAATTTCCTAAAGGAACATCAGGCTGTTGTCACTAAGAAGAGGAGGAAGAGCTTCAGGTCAAACAGTAACCCTAGGCTTTCAACACAGTCTCCAGTAAATAGTTGTCCAAGGATTGCATAAATAAATGAGTGAATTAGGGAAGACAAAGTAGTATTGGAACATTACCATATTTCTTGTAGTAAATCCACCCAAGTTAAAGCACTTGGTAGAGCATCACTTGTTCTCAATCTTTGACCACATGAGTTTATGTATTTACTGTTACCTGTGCTTCTGCCCAGAGCTGTTCCAGACAACTATAAGGTGATTTTTCTGCAAGGAGGTGGGTGCGGCCAGTTCAGTGCTGTCCCCTTAAACCTCATTGGCTTGAAAGCAGGAAGGTGTGCGGACTATGTGGTGACAGGAGCTTGGTCAGCTAAGGCCGCAGAAGAAGCCAAGAAGTTTGGGACTATAAATATCGTTCACCCTAAACTTGGGAGTTATACAAGTAAGTTCTGGGAGCTGAGCTGGGTGGTGACATGCTCAATGGTGGGTTACCCCAACCCAGGGCAATCTGTAGTTTTCAATTATTTTCTCCCCTTGACAGTTGTTAGTTCATTACCATTTAGATTGGGTGGCTGTACTAGCTAAGACTAGAGCCTATGCATACTCTTACTTTATTTTATTTTCTATTTTTTTTCTAGACAGAGTTTTGCTTTGTCACCCAGGCTGGAGTGCAGTGGCGCAATCTCAGCTCACTGCAACCTCCGCCTCCCAGGTTCAGGCGATTCTCCTGCCTCAGCCTCCCAAGTAGCTGGGATTACAGGTGCTGGCCACCACGCCTGGCTAATTTTTGTGTTTTTAGTAGAGACAGAGTTTAACCATGTTGGCCAGGCTGCTTTTGAACTCCTGACCTCAGGTGATCCGCCTGCCTCGGCCTCCCAGAGTGCTGGGATTACAGGCGTGAGCCACTGTGCCTGGCCTATGCATACTCTTCTTGCAGAAGCTAGTCAGTAGTTAGTAGTAGTTTTTCAGCTAATTAGCTGAAAAAGTCCAGGGGCTGGTTTGGCTTTAGATATGGCTTGATCAGGGGCCCCAACAATGTCTCCAGGACCTGGTGGCTCCACAGGCAGAAAAAGCTGTCCCTTTCTTGAAAGGTGGCTGCAGCTGCTCCTGACCTTATATTCTCCCAAGTTTCAATGCCTTTATGGAGCATTCCCAGTAATGGTCTCATGTCCTGTGCCCCATTCTGAATCAGTCCCTGTGGCCATGCCTGAGTTGCATTCTACCTCTGGGCTGTGGGTTTCATTGGCTCCCCTGGAACTACATGGGCTGAGAGTAGGTGAGGGCTGGGGTTGCAAGAAGAAGCTACTAGTCCAATGGATGTAGGATAGATGGATACTGGGTGACAAGTAAAAACTCAGATATCTCCCATGCCTTTTGAAAAAATTTACTTTATTTTATTTTGTTGAGACAGAGTCTTTCTATGTTGCCCAGGTTGGAGTACAGTGGCTCTTCACAGGCAGGATCATAGCACACTGTAGCCTCCAGCTCCTGGGCTCAAGTGATCCTCCCACCTTAGCCTCCTAAATATCTGGGACTATGGGCACATACCACCATGCCCACCTTCCCATGCCATTTTTGAAGATGATTTGTTCCCAGTAAAAGTCAAAAGGTTGGATCGCTCATCCTCTCAGGATGTTGGTAATGATGGTAACAAAGGATGAGGCTGGGAGGGTGCTTTCACTCGTGCAACACTTTGGAGTCAGTTAGTCTTTCCCTGCTAGGGGAGGCCTGTCAGTCTCCTGGTTGACTCCCATCTATGTAAGGAAAGAGGAGAGTGAAAAGTGCAAAGTCTCAAACTTGTCTTCTGTGATAGAAATTCCAGATCCAAGCACCTGGAACCTCAACCCAGATGCCTCCTACGTGTATTATTGCGCAAATGAGACGGTGCATGGTGTGGAGTTTGACTTTATACCCGATGTCAAGGGAGCAGTACTGGTTTGTGACATGTCCTCAAACTTCCTGTCCAAGCCAGTGGATGTTTCCAAGGTAGAGTATAAAAGGCAGGGTGGGGGGAACCCACTGACTCGGTTTCTGCAGGGACATTTTAATATATACAAGAGCGGGAAGAACCATGGGTGTTTGAGGCCTGCAGAACCCCTGAGCCAGTGCAGCTGCCAGTGAGCAGGCTGCCAGGTGCGAATTCCCAGCTGTTGCAGTGCCTGAGTCCTGCTGTTCCCAGCCTCGTGGTGATGTTTGCCTCACAGGGTCCCACTCGAGTCCTTGGGGAACTACCTGCTTTTGAGAGTGGTTCTTAGAAACGTGTTTGGTCAACAGATGGGGAGAGACTTGTCTTCAAGAGCAGATGCAGATTATCCCGAGCCCAGGGGACCTATGTGAGGGAGCTTCCCCTTGCCTGGTACCCACCTCCAAAAGCATCAACAGGATACCGTTTTATGAGTGGCTTGCCAAGGCAGTGCAGTGGGACCTGCGCTGTAGGTACATGCCCCAGGGGGCGATGTGGGTAAAGAATCTAAGAACAACAGTTGAACTGACTGAGTGGTATTCTCCCTTTTTAATTGGGATAAAATATAACAAATTTTACCATTTAATATAAAATATACCATTTTAACCATTTTTAAGTATACTGGTCAGTGGCATTGAGAGCATTCACATTGTTGTGCAGGCATCACCACCATCCATCTCCAGAACTTTTACATCTTCCCAAATGAAATCTGTACATTAAACACTAACTCCCTCTCTCCCCACCGTCCAGCCCCTGGCAGTCTCCATTCTAGTTTCTGTCTCTGTGAATTTGACTACTCTAGGTATCTCTAGAAGTGAATCATGTACTATTTGTCCTTTTGTGTCTGGCTTATTGCACTTAGCAGAATGTCTTCAAGGTTCTATTGCACTTAGCAGAATGTCTTCAAGGTTCGCCCATGTTGTACTGTGTGTCAGAACTTCCTTTCTTTTTAAAGGCTGAATAGTAATTGTTTAGATATACTGTATTTGGTTTATGGTCTGCTTTTTATTATCGCCAGGCACTGGCAATTTTAAATAACTATAAATTACTTTCCCCCACCCCCAACTTCCTGCCAACGCTCAATTTTCCTAAGGGTTTCGTGGAGAGAGGCATGGGAGAGGGTTCTGTAACTTGCACAACAGAATTACCTAAAGTACCTTTAAGCCTTTGTTTTCTATAATTTCTTCTCCCTCAAGCAGCTTGTCCCATCCCTTCTCTTTGTCATAGCAGTCCCTTTCTCAGCACCTTCTGACTGTTCTTTCATACAGATGTAAATAGATTAAAAAATCTGTTTTGGCCAGGTGCAGTGGCTCAGGCCTGTAATCCCAGCACTTTGGGAGGCCGAGGAGGGTGGATCATGAGATCAGGAGTTCAAGACCAGCCTGGCCAACATGGTGAAACCCCATCTTTACTAAAAATACAAAAATTCGCTGGGCATGGTGGCACACGCTGTAATCCCAGCAACTCGGCAGGCTGAGGCAGGAAAATTGCTTGAACCCGGGAGGCAGAGGCTGCAGTGAGCCGAGATTGCGCCACTGCACTCCAGCCTGGGTGCCAGAGCAAGACTCCGTCTCAAAAGAAAAAAAAATGTTTCTTCTCTTGGTAACCAGGGAGAGTTAGAGGCCCCACTTTAAAGACTCCTTTCTACTTTGGGGGTAGAAAGGAGGTGTGCAGAGCGAATGTGAATATGTGCCAGGACTTCGCAGTGATGGGCTTGGGTTAGCCCCATCCAGGTGGGGACCAGGCTGACGGATCATCCTCAGGCTTTGGAACTCTGAGTATGGGTTTGCTGTCCACATGGAGATTGCTTTAGAACATGAACTGCTCCCTACACAGGATAGAGTCATTTCCTTAAAAAAATTGTGCTTCGGGAAGAGTTGGGAAGTTTGCATACATGTATGAAAAATGGCCAAATCCTTCTTAAGCAGCATGTCTTTCTCTTTTTAAGTTTGGTGTGATTTTTGCTGGTGCCCAGAAGAATGTTGGCTCTGCTGGGGTCACCGTGGTGATTGTCCGTGATGACCTGCTGGGGTTTGCCCTCCGAGAGTGCCCCTCGGTCCTGGAATACAAGGTGCAGGCTGGAAACAGCTCCTTGTACAACACGCCTCCATGTTTCAGGTAACTCTGGGAGTCAGTCTTGTGGACCCAGGGAGGGGTCTCACTATTTTTCATCAAAGCGGAGGTTACATTTTAAAATAAAACATGTAAGCCTGGGCGCGGTGGCTCACGCCTGTAATCTTAGCAATTTGGGAGGCTGAGGTGGATGGACCACTTGAGGTCAGGAGCTAGAGACCAGCCTGACCAACATGGTGAAACCCTGTCTTTACCAAAAATACAAAATTATCCAGGCGTGGTGGCACATGCCTATAATCCCAGCTACTAAGCAGGCTGAGGCAGGAGAATCTCTTGAACCTGGGAGGTGGAGATTGCAGTGAGCTGAGATGGCACCATTGCACTCCAGCCTGGGTGACAGAGGGAGACTCCATCTCAAAATAAATAAATAAATAAGCAAACAAACAAACAAATAATAAGTAAAATAAAGCAAAGCATGTTTCCAGGAGCCGGTGATCAAATGCCCCAGATATCCTATCAGATTCTCTGCCCAGCTCACCTCTCCCTCTGCACCCTCTCTTTACCATTTGATCAGCTTTTCCTCTTGTTCTTTTCTGGGGATGTTGTTTTTTGTTTGGTCTTGGTAATCCAGGATCCGGTGGTTCACCATTAACCCAAAAGCTCTCTATACATGAGGTGCTGTGGCCTGCATCTCAAACAGCCAGTGCAGCTTTGGAGAAGAACTTTCAAAAGCTGGGCCTCCCCTGCCTTCATTTCTTTCTCTGTCGGGCCTGCGGGAAGCTGGCTGCCTGACAGAACATACTGGCTTAAATACCTTTCTGGGTTTTGTTGTTGTTGTTTTTTGAGACGGAGTCTCGCTCTATTGCCAGCCTGGAGTGCAGTGGCACGATCTCGGCTCACTGCAACCTCCACCTCCCAGGTTCAAGCGATTCTCCTGCCTCAGCCTCCCGAGTAGCTGGGATTACAGGCACGTGCCACCACACCCAGCTAATTTTTGTATTTTTAGTAGAGATGGAGTTTCACCATGTTGGTCAGGCTGCTCTTGAACTCCTGACCTCAGGTTATCCGCCGGCTTTGGCCTCCTAAAGCGTTGGGATTACAGGCATGAGCCACCACAACCGGCCATCTTTCTGTATTTTAGCCTAATCTGAAGGGGTCCTTTTAGCCTGGCTCTCATTCGCTGAGTGGGGGCTGCGTTGCAGCACTTCAGGAAGAGCAAGGTTGCTCTGCCTCAGGATCCTATAACTCCCAAACTTGGGTATTTTGAGAAAATCTTCATGGCTCTTAAGATTTACAATTGCCTAAGGAGTCTAGTATTTACTAGCTGTGTGACCTTAGGCAAGTCACTTAACGTGTCTGTGTGGTAGGTTCTAGAAGTAATAGTAGTACCCCTTTCACTGGGTTGCTGTGAAGATTAACATACATATAAATAAATCTGTGTATATATATAAAAATTTTAAATTTTGCACTGAGTACCTGGTACTTGGTGATTGATAAATATTAGCTGCTATATTATTATTGTTATTGTGAGTTCTCAGAGCCTCAGCAGGAGCAGACACAAGGGAAGAGCTGGAGTTTGTAGATTTAACTTTCCAGGGCCACTATGATGCAGAACGGTGATGCTTTATGTGTATGACCGTTTAATCCTCCCAACCACCCTAGTAGGTAGCCAGTGTTATGATCATGATTCCCATTTTGCAAGTGAGGAAGCCAAGGTCATATTTTAGGAAGTGGCCTGGCTGGGGTGTGAACGCAGGCCATCTGACTCTAGATCCTGGGTATGTACATTCTGCCATTAGTGCTCTCTCTTCACCAGCAAAAGGATGAGTGTGGATTTGCATGTGTTTGCAGGATTCTGCCTTAGGAGAATAGTTCACTGTTGGAGTCCAGCTCTTCCCTCAACAGGATTTTCTTGTCTTCCTGGAAGTTCTCTTAAAGGAGCGTAGGAAAGAGGAGGCTCAGGTTGGTGCAGTTAGTGGTTCCATCTGGGCCAGGATTTTGTCAGAGCTTCCCCTCCTCCAGGTGCTGCTTAGGGAAAATGTCTTCTACATAATTTACTATGGAAAGGAAAGAGTTTTTTTTTTGTTTTTTGTTTTTTTTTTTGACAGAATCTCGCTCTGTTGCCCAGGGTGGAGTGCAGTGGCGTGATCTCAGCTCGCTGCAACCTCCGCCTCCCGGGTTCAAGCAATTCTGTCTCAGCCTCCCGAGTAGCTGGGACTACAGGCGCCTGCCACCATGCCTGGCTACTTTTCGTATTTTTAGTAGAGACGGGGTTCCACCATGTTGGCCAGGCTGCTCTCAAACTCCTGACCTCAGGTGATCCACCCGCCTCGGGCTCCCAGAGTGTTGGGATTACAGGTGTGAGCCACCGCCGGAATTTTTTTCAATGTTAGAATTCTGGTGAAAATTCTGCTGGGTTTCTGCTTGGTCACACGATGCAGAGCAGCAGCTCCTCACATTGTGTCTCCCACTTTCCTCAGGGGAGTGTTCTGGGATGCACTCTCCTGGTCACCTCTAAACCCTACTGTCTTTTACCTTGGTTGAAATGTTTCTAAAATGCATGGTAGGGATGGGAGTGGGGCTGAGTCTTACCTCCCACTCGCCTGTCTTACCTCTGGGGAAGCACCAGTGGTCACTGGCCAACTGGGACACAAGAACTGGGCAGGCTGAGCGGTGAGGGTGCAGCTGGGGACCTCAAGTGCTGGCCTCCTGGAGAAGGGGCCGAGATGCCAGGCTGCACATGGCAGGTAGAGGTACGGGAGGCTGTCCTTACCTGTTTGGAGATGGGGCCAGGGCCTGCCTTGCAGCTAGAGGAGGCTTTCAGAGGAGCCCAAGACCATCACCCATTTCAGAAGTGAGAAGGTGGGAGGGGCAGGGAAAGAGTGCTGTTCCTGAACTGTCCCACAGCCTGTAGGCCAGCAAGTTGCGATCAGGGTACAGCTTGGGGCAGGGCAGACAGTCACTCTCTGGTACCTTCTTCAAGGGTTACCTTGAAGAGCATTTTTTAAAAAAGGAATGAACACGGCCGGGCGCGGTGGCTCACGCCTGTAATCCCAGCACTTTGGGAGGCCAAGGCAAGTGGATCACAAGGTCAGGAAATTGAGACCAGCCGGACCAACATGGTGAAACCCCGTCTCTACTAAAAATACAAGAATTAGCCGGGCATGGTGGCGGGTGCCTGTAGTCCCAGCTACTCAGGAGGCTGAGGCAGGAGAATCCCTTGAACCTGGGAGGCAGAAGTTGCAGTGAGCCGAGATCAAGCCAGTGCACTCCAGCCTGGGTGACAGAGTGAGACTGTCTCAAAACAAAAACAAAAACAAAAACAAAACAAAACAAAAACCATGCAAGGTTAGAAAATCATTGCTCACCCAATGAGAACAAGCTGCAAATGGAGACATCAAGATGTGTGCAAAATCCCCTCCCCAGTCTGTGATGTGAGGCTGATGGGGTACCTGGAGCCCTTTAGAACTTTGTATCACATAGTAGAGTTCTTGAAAAGGCCTCACTTTTGAAAAGATGCCTTTTTTTTTTTCCCCACAGAGTCTAATGACCATAGGCCCTGGGAACTTTGATTTAATTGTGCTGGATAAAACTGCCTTCAAATCGTTGCTCTGTAGCCCTGAGTGATGAACTAGAGTGGAATAAAGAACACACTGCTGTTCTCTTTAACCCTTCAGTAGAACAAACTAACCCCAATTAGTGCATAGAGAAAAAGATCCCTAAACTTCCCTTCTGACTGCACAAAATATTTTTTACTTACCATGACTAACTGAATACACAAGCATACGTTTGTTTTAGCTGCAGTATGAGGTGAAGTAACTAATAAAAATACAAAACAAATAGACCATTAATCTTAGGCCACCTGTTAAAAGAATGAGAACAGGCCAGGCGCAGTGGCTCACATCTGTAATCCCAGCACTTTGGGAGGTCGAGGCGGGTGGATCACCTGAGGTCGGGAGTTCGAGACCACCCTGACCAACATGGACAAACCCCGTCTCTACTAAAAATACAAAAATTAGCCAGGCATGGTGGCACATGCCTGTAATCCAAGCTACTCGGGAGGCTGAAGCAGGAGAATCGCTTGAATCCAGGGGGCAGAAGTTGCAGTGAGCCAAGATTGTGCCATTGCACTCCAGCCTGGGCAATAAGAGCAAAACTCCATCTCAAAAATAATAATAATAATAAATAAATAAAAGAATGGGAGCATGCAAATTAAGTTTGTGGGCCTGTTTGGAAGGCTTCACTGGTCCCAGACTACCTTCTCCCAGTGGGATGGGGATGCCTGGAATCCTGGAATTCACAGAGGGGTGTGTAGTGGAGCCAGTTTTGGGAGCTTTCCTCTGGGAAAAGTGCTCAACTCGGTGGCTACATTCACCGATTCCTGAGAAAACTGTGCCATAACATCAACTTCAGAACCTCATCTGCAGAGCTGGAGTCTTAGAACAGCCAGGGAGAGTTTTCCAGGGGACTTTCTGGTGTCCTTTTCTAAGCCCTGGTGCACAGGGACTATTTTGTATTGCTTTAAAAAATTTATAACAGTGATATACTCTTAGGCTGGGTGTGGTGGCTCACGCCTGTAATCCCAGCACTTCAGGAGGCCAAGGCGGGCAGATCACCTGAGGTCAGGAGTTCGAGACCAGCCTGGCCAACATGGTGAAACCCTGTGACTACTAAAAATACAAAAATTAGCCGGGCGTAGTGGCGTGCACCTGTAATCCCAGCTACTCTGGAAGCTGAGGCGGGAGATCACTTGAACCTGGGAGGCGGAAGTTGCAGTGAGCTGAGATCGTGCCACTGCACTCCAGCCGGGGTGACAGCAAAACTCTGCCTCAAAAAACAAACAAACAAAGAAACAAACAAACAAACAGTAACATACTCTTAGCAAAGACTTGCAAGTGGGCAGAGTCACCAGAGTAGCCACTGTTCACTACTTGCTTTGTATCCTAACAGACCCTTATCTGGGCATAAGCAAATATACAGAGTCATATATTTAATCATGCAAATGGAACTTGAACTTTACCATACAAATTGTTCTGTGAATTCTATTTTTCCACTCCACAATATACCATGAGCATTCTGCTATGTCAGCTCAAATGCCTATTTTTATTTTTTACTTTTAAATTTTATTTTTGTTAGAGACAGGGTCTTGCTCTGTTGTCCAGGCTGGAGTGCAGCAGTGTGATGATAGCTCTCAGAAACTGCAAACTCCTGGGCTCAAGTGATCCTCCCACCTCAGCCTCCTAAGTAGCTAGGACTACAGGCAAGTGCCACCATGCCTGGCTACATTAAAAAAAAAATTTATGGCGACAGGGTCTCAATATGTTGTCCAGGCTGGTCTCAAACTCCTGGCCTCAAGCTATCCTCCCACACTGGCCGCCCAAAGTGTTGGGATTACAGGCATGAGCCACCACACCTGGCCCTTTTTTGTTTTAAAATATATATGGTGTCCTGTAGAATGGACATACCTCGATTTATTTAATCATTTAATAGGCAGAGTTAGGAACCCTATCCTGTGTGTTTGCAGGTGGCATTTTAGAAATGAAGGCATAAGTCTTAAAAATGTCACACTGGTAGTGGGAAGAATTGAGACCACTCTATAAGCTGTGTAAGCATTTTAGAGCCCTTGTGTTTTCAAGATTTTAGATGGTATGGGAGTTGAAACATGAGTTAATAAAGAACTGGAAGCCACGAGAGTCTTGTGTTAAGTAGAGCCGCAGGGGCTAGACATCAGTGCTCTGCAGAGGGCTGGGTGGGAGGGGAGGCAGGACCTCCTATCCCAGGGATGTCTTCAGTCTTCAGGACAGCTTGCTTGCTTCTGAGTTGTCCGCCTCTTATTGAGGCTTCATAGAGCCAAGTTATGGGTGCTGGCTCCAGGCAGCCCCTAAAAGTGGGTGAGCTTTCTGCTGGCCTTGCCTCCTCAGATCCCATTAAGAAAGCCAGAGAGCATGGGCGGCGAGTGTGAGCACAGCAGTCAGCTAGGGGTTCAGGCGTCGGTACTGAGGTCTGGCTAGGACGGTGGACCTGACATGGGCCTTGCTGCACTTTGGATTTAGAGAAACCAAATCCACAGTGCAGCAAGGGCCCATGTCAGCTTTGAAACCCTGGGCTAACACAGAGCTGCAGGCAAAAGGGAAGCTTGGTCACCTGGAAGTATTGTTGGTGACCTGGACTCTGCTTGGATTCAATCACATGGCAGGGTGTGTTTCTGTGGTTCTGTGTGGAGGTGGGGGGTGAACAGGCTGCAGGTGTGGGAGAGGAGCAGTTGGAAGTGAAGTGGGAATTGCAGAGCATCTGATGAACAGAGGCCTGGGCAGCCTCGTGTCTGGAATGCACACCCACGTGCATGTGTGCTGTGTGCTGGACTTGGCCACTGTGACTGGTGTGTGGTGATAGCTCTGCAGTCCCACTCGCAGGGGAGCTAGTGGCTGGAGCCTTGCAGCCCCTGGCAAAGCAGAGGGCCTGGATACTTGTGGGAAGAGCTTGCATTCTTGGAGTCAGACAGGCTAGAGTTGGAGTCCTGGCTTTAAGCTGCTTGCCAGATGACTTGAGGCAAAGTTAAGCTCTCTGAGCCTCAGTTTCCTCATCTGGAAAATGGGATGACGGTGGCTCTAACCCGAGGATTATTGTGATCAATAAAGATAGGCTGAGGCCACAGTAGACTTCAGGAAGTACTCATTCCCTTCTCTTACTTTCTCTCTTCTGTCTCTTTTGTCCCTCTGACTTATTGGACGTTAGCCAGAGAGCTACCGCTGAGGCTGTGGATATTCTCAGGGGCTGTTTCCTCTTCCTCCCTGCCTTCCCTTTCTGCCAGCAGCCACTCTTGCTCTTTCTTCCCAGTGCTGTCTGGGGAGGTAGGCTGGGGAAGCTTCAGGAGAGGTTGTTGGATGTTTGTGGCTGCTGGCTGCTCCCTGCCTAAGGCCCCTCTGGGCAGCCCGGTGTTGGCTTTTGCCAACATGAGCTGGCATGAGCCACCGCACCCAGGCCTTGGGTCCCACTTGAGACAGTGAATGAGCCAGTTGGTATAGGGGGCTTCCCTGTGACAAGCTGCTGACTGTTAGAGCATTTTCCAGACCCCATAATGTCCCCTCCTGTTAATAAAGGAGGAAGCAGCTGGGTATCCCCACCCTAGATCTTAGCTGAGCATTGACTCCCAGTAAATTTTTGCACAATTCCCATAGGGGATCTTTGATTCACACCTCTGGAGAGGGCATAGTTGGCAGCTGACCTCCAGACTCCCAGCTCAAGGGAGATGGTGTCTTCCCTGGGCGACCTCTCCTCCTGTGCCCTGAGCTTTTACTGAGTACACGTGGAGCCTTTAGCACCTTCTTAAGGAGAGGGCTTTTCAGACTGGGGAAAACCATGCACCGCTCCTCAGTGTTTCATATTTTCAGCTTAAGTTTGAAGGGACTACTGACTGCCATTTGTGTGGCCCACCTGCCACGTGCCAGGCCCTGTGCTAAGCATTGGTCTGGCAGGAAGAAGTTGAAATACTTGGTTCAGAAAGGGATGGTCCTGAGCTGCGGGAAGGGCCCAGGTGCAGCTGGACTTCCTGGAACCAGGGACACAAATCCTCCTCCATCTGCTCTCCACTTCTGATCCTGGCTTCTCTCAGCGGGAATGTTGGCTTCATTTTCAGATGGGCCTTCTTCAGATGTTTCCTAGAAACATGATCCCCTAGGGCTCTCATCTCCTGTCTCACAGTTGCACTAATATTCTGCCGCTTTTTCTGCTCTCCCCACTCTTTCTCCCCACACCCAATTCAGAAAATCTCAGGGAAGGCCCTGATTGGCCCAGTTAGCTCCTATGCCGAACTCTGAGACCAGGGAGCCAGGGGCCTTGCTGGACCTGCATACTGGCTGGAGGGTGGAGTTGGGAAGAGCAGGGTGGATAAAATGCCAGGTGTCCACCACAGGTAGGTGGATCTCCCGGTTCCAGATGGGAAAACCGAGGTGACAAATTCTGGGTAGTCTGTTAGTGAGTGGCTGCCCTACAATGGGAGTCAGGACTGGGAGGGGGAGCCCATCCTTTTAACCCCTCAGCCACAGTGCTCTCTGCTGGCTGGAAGGCACTGTGCTAAGGCTGTGGGTAGAAAAGATGAACAGCGTGGGCTTCTAGCCTTCCAAGACCACAGAGGCCAAACAACAGGCACACAGAAACTTAAAAGAGCAAGTGGAAAAAAACTATGCAGGTAATATGGGCAAGGCGCTCTGGGAGTTCAGGAAGTGAAGAGCTCGCTCTGGGTAGGGGTGGGATTGGGGTCTGCTGATGCCTTCTGGTGGAGATAAGGAAGTGTGTTCTGGCTCTCAAGAAGAGTTTACATTAGGGCTTAAGCTGGACAAGGAGGGACTGATATGATGTTTAGTGAAAAATCTGATTAAACCTTTTTCTGAATGGCCCTCAGGGATCTAGAATTGGGTTGACCCTAGTCCTTGCTTGATGACATGCTCTTGTTCACATGGGCCCTGCTTTTGTCTTGTGTATTTTCTTTATTTTTTTTGGAGACAGGGTCTCGCTCTGTCACCCAGGCTAGAGTGCACTGGTGTGATCATAGCTCACTGCAGCCTCGAACCCCTGGGCTCAAGCATTCCTCCCTGCTCTGCCTTCCAAGTAGCTGGGACTATAGGCACATGCTATCACACCCAACTAATTTTTCAATTTTTATGGAGACGGGTCTTGCTATGTTGCCTAGGCTGCTTTCCAACTCCTGGCCTCAAGCGATCCTTCGGCCTCGGCCTTCCAAAGTGTTGGGATTACGGGCGTGAGCCACTGCACTTGACTATCTTGTCTATTTCAAATAATGTGTTTAAGTCTGTTTTAATGCACCTTAAACAGCAGTTTGCTTGAATATAGTTCTACTTTTGCAAAGATGAGCTAAACGGATTTTTAAAAAATCTTCATTTTAGCATCTACGTCATGGGCTTGGTTCTGGAGTGGATTAAAAACAATGGAGGTGCCGCGGCCATGGAGAAGCTTAGCTCCATCAAATCTCAAACAATTTATGAGATTATTGATAATTCTCAAGGATTCTACGTGTAAGTCAATGGATTTTATCTCCTATTTTGCCTCTTGTGAATTTAAAACTGTGTATATACTGTGTACCTTTGAAAAGTGGACATATTCACCTTTCTCTGAGACATTAAAATACTGGGAGTGTGTGTGGTCCTGGGCCCCATGAGCAGGGGAGTGGGTGGTGAGTTCTTCCCTCCTGTACCTCACCCCAGGGCTCTTAGGCTTTGGGACCTGTGTCCCAGTGGGTGGTGATGTTTCTCACACCAAAGACATCGCCCTGGGGAAGAATCTCAATTCACCCCCTGGGGTAGGTCCCGTCTACTCCCTCCTTTGTATATCTTCTGGGAAAAAAACAAATGTACTTTCTGAAATGTGTCAATTTAAGGACTCCTCTTAGCGATCTTTGGGATAAATACTCACTCCTGGCCTCCTCTTCTGCGTTATTTCCCTTTTTAAGAAAATTCACTCCTTTCCTTATTATAAGACAGATGCTGTTATCCCAGAGTCTGTGAATGGAATTGGCTTTGGCATGGGCTGACTCCAGTTTAAATATTCCCATGAACAAATGATTAATGAGTATGTCTTAACCACTGCCCCTGCACCTGGGAATTCTGCAGAAAATGTCTGGGTCTTGTATTAGTTTCCTGGGGCTGGTGTAACAAAGTACTACAGACTTAGTGGCTCAAAACATCAGAAAACTGATTCTCACTCTTCTGGGGCCAGAAGTTCAAAATCAAAATGTCAGCAGGGTTTTGCTCCCTCCAGAGAGCCATGCCTTGCCTCCTTTAGATTCTAGTGGCTCAGGGTGGTCCTTGATTTGTGGCTGCATCACTCCAGCCTCCACATCTGTCTTCACATGGCCTTCTTTCTGCCGTGTCTTCCCTTCTGTCTCTTAAAAAGAGAGGTCTTTGGATTTAGGGCCTGTCCAGATAATCCAGGATCATCTCATCTCGAGATCCTTCACATAATGACATCTGCAAAGGCCTTTTTTTCCAAATAGGTCGTATTCACAGATTCTGGGGGTTAGGACATGCGCATACCTTTTCAGGGTCAGCATTCAATCCACAACAATAGGCCCTTCACCAAAATGCCAGATGGGAAGCACCTAGTGCGGTGCCTTGGATGCAGAGAAGTGTAACAGGTGGTATCTTCATTTGCTTTTCCCTTTCCCTTAAGGTGGGTACAGGTATACAAAGACCAGACTTTCTGCTGTGTACATGTATGTGTGCCTACACATATACATAAATGCTTAAACTCACCAAACTGAGAACCCCCTTCTTAGTGGCCATTGCTCTTTGGGGTTCAGTCTATAGTAACAAAAATATCTGCTTGATGGTAAGTTGGAAATTTGCCCTCCCTCAGATAATTCAGTGGCCACATGGGACCGACAAAACGATGCCTCTGTCCTAACTTAGAATTGTACTTTTTAGCCAAGACTTAACTAACACATCTCCATAACCACCCATGGGCGGGCAGTGCTGGTGTACTTTTTGGATGGCATGCTGCTGTCACCTTTGTTCTTGCAATGCTTGTTGCCTGTTTCTGTGAGCTCTTGACATGCAGTGGCCCTCCTCCAGCTGCAAGCCCAGGGGGAGTTAGGCTTGGCAGGATGGCTTGGCCTTTGGGCTCCTTTCCCAGGCACCATCTCAGGGAAGGGGTACACACTCTGCATTACTGCCTGTTCTCTGGTTCTGTGCAACAGAGAAGCAAGTGCAGGCTGGGGGCTTAGTGCTGGGGAAGCTTCCACACTAGACCTTGATGTGTGAGTTTGGAGGCCAGGATACCCTGCCTGTGCTCACTGAAGCCATTTAAAGTGCACGATCAGCAGTAGGTATCCAAAGATTTCATAGCCAAGGGCTAAAGAATGTGGCATGAGCCTGGAAAAGGGGTATACTCTTTGGTTGGAGTGAAGAGAGGGCTTTTGCATGAGCTTATTATGAGGCCTGGTCATGAGTGGAATTAGGCAGAGAAGAGGGCAGAAGTACTTTTAGAAAGGTTAGAATCATCCCCGCAAAGGCACTGAGGGAAGAGTGTACAGTGTGTTTGGGGAGCAGAGCATGGGCTGCTTGAAGGGCATGGTTTATGCTGGGATTGGGAAGAAGGTCCGTGGAGGTGTGTGAGGGCGTGTTTAGTCCACCTATTTATTCATTCATTCGTCTACTCACCCACCCATCCACCCACCTACCCATCTATCCATCCACTCATTCATTCATTCATCCATCTGTCTACCCATTCATCTATACATTCATCCACTCATCCATCCACCATTGACCCACCCATCCATCTATTCATCTACCACCTGCCTACCTATCCATCCATCTACCCACTCACTCATCCATCTATCCATCCATTACCCACCCATCCTTCCACCCACCTATTCACCCATCTACCCATTCACCCATCCACCCATCTATCCACCCGCCCATTCATTCACCCATCGACTCATCCAGACGTCCATCTGTCCACCCATTCATCCATCCATCCATTCATCCACCCACTCACCTACCCATCCACTCATCCATCAATCTTCCATCCATCCATCCATCCATCTATCCATCCATCCATCCATCCATCCATCTGCCCACCCATCCATCCATTCACCTACCCATCCACACACCCACCTATCTATCCATCTACCTACACACCCACCCATCCATCTATCCATCCATCACCCACCCATCTATTCATTCACCCTTCCACCTATCTACCCATCTATCCATCCATCCATCCGTCCACTCATTCATCCACCCACCCACCCACTCATCTGTCCATTCACCCTTCCACCTATCCACCCATCTATCTACCCACTTGTCCATCCATCCATCCATCCATCCACTCATCCATTCTCCCACCCACCCATCCATCTATCCATCTGTCCATCCATCCAACCGTCCATCCATCCATAAAATGGCTCCTGAGGACCTGCTCTGTACACTAGCCTTGTTCTAGACTCCTGGAAGACCGAGAAGAATAAATCATCTTCCCTGGCTCCCTAAAAAGTGCTGAGAACCTGAATGTGAGTAAAAGCACTTGGTGGGTATAGCGGACGGGAGACCAATTTTTCTACTAGCTTTTAGCTCTATATATTTCTCAGGAGATGTGTAGACATGATGTTAGAGGACAGAAAGAACGGTGATACCAGTGGGAAAAAAATTAAGGGCATCAGGAACAAAATAAGAAAGCATAGAAGGAATTCTGGGACTCTCCTGAATCCCCCCCACCACCCCTAGGTCCTTTAACTCCAAGCACTAAACCTGGGCCTCTCCCAGAAGGCAGTCTGCCAAACTAATGTGGCAGGCAGGTCATCTCCTGGGCAGGTCATCTCCTGGGGAATCTGGTCATCCTTCACACCCAGAGCTCTTCACTCATTTCTGAACTGCCTTGACCCAGGACTTCCAGTCCTTTTAAGAATAAACCTCTTTCTAGGAACTCCCACCACCCCCTCAGTTGCCTGCCTGGAAAGCGTCATCCCAGGCACTTGGTGTTCTGTGGGACCTTGTTACTGGAGTAGAGAGGAGGCTGTACTCTGTCTCTCCTCTGTTTGTAGCTGGAGACTCCCAGGCTGTGCCTGAACTCACTTAGATTTTCAGGAAATTCTTCTTTTCTTTGGAACTATGGAAATAGTTGAGCAACATGGCCCCATGGGAGCTGGGCACTTTTAAAGAGGAATACCTAGAATTAGAATTTGCAATTTACCACCACCTTTGCTCCTCATTTTTGTCTCTGAGAAGATGCACCCCCTTCCCACTTCCATGCCCCCTGACTCGTAAACCAGCTCCTTAACATAGTTCCAGGTTGTTTGCTGGGGGTTTCACCAGCCCTGCCAGTGACATTGGCAGGGAATTCTGGGACTAGATAAGACAACTATCGAAGCCTCCAAGTTGATTCCATAGCCCAGTCACCCACACTGTGCTGACTGACCCCATGTTGAGCCCACGTGGGCCGTTTAGCACCTTGGGCTTAGAAGCCCCATTTTGCCACGGTGGTGCGTGTGACCTCGTGCAAATGACCTAACTGCTCTAAGCCACAGTTTTCTCATCTGTACAATGGAGGTAATGATACATACTTCTTAAAATTGTCAAGAGAATTAAAAGGAAATGCTTCTGAATCAAGAGTATATAATATAAGGATTGAGAGCATTTTTACATTAAGGATTGAGGACTCTTGTGCTGGTTAATTTGTATAAAGTGCTAGAAACAGTGGTTGGCACATAGGAAGCATTCCTTGCATGTTAGTTCTTAATATCATTATTTGTGGTTATTGTTATATAAAGCAATTATGATATTCCTGACACACAGTGCTTATATAATATAAGCTTATGTAATATAATTAATTATATAAGTATATAATATATATTAATTTTATTATATAAGGATGTCCAAGTGACAGATTCCATATCTGGATCTGAGGTCACCTTTATCACCTTATGTGGGTACCAGGCCTTAGGAAAGAGAAGGAGGCACGTGATGGGTCTAGCGAAGACCCTAAAATAAAATGAAGCAGGCAGAGTCCTAGGCACCTTACACGTGTGAATGCATTTTGTTGTCATCACAACCCTGTGAAGTAGACATTGAGCCTATGCAGCAGAAGCACAGATAGGACAAGGATGCAGCTGGAAAGTGGGACCAGCCAGGCTACGAACATGGGGGTGGAAGGCTCATTCCAGAACCTCTGCTGCTGTCTATGTCCAGGAGTGCAGAAGGCCTTAAACATACAACTCAAGCTATAAAGTAAAAGAATGACATATTTAATTACATGAAAAATTTAAAATTTTATATGGCTTAAGACATCATAAACAGAATCAAAAATGACAGAATGAGAAAGATTTTGTAGTATATTAAACATAAAAGTTACTATCCTTAATTTAGGCAAGAACCCACAGATGAATGAAAAAGGATAAAGAAATAAAAGTGGGGGTGTGGTGGTTGCTAACAGTATGAGGAAACAACTCAGAAGAAATACAAGCTGCCTCATAGACAAATGGAAAGATGCCACCTTCATTAGTTCCTTAGGAAATGCAGATTAAACCCATGAGATATGTTTTGCCTTTCATGTGCACACATTAAAAGGATTGATAACATCTGGTGCCAGCAAGGGCATGCACTTTTGGTGAGAGTATAAATCTGGACAAATTTGGAGCAAAGATTGCAGCACTCATTATAATTCAAAACTTACATGGGCTTTGACCAAGGATTTTGATGTCTACAGATTTACCCTTCCCCAGCACTCTGCCTGGGTACAGTGGTGTGCACAAAATTAGGGACCAGCAAGTCCAATGTAAGATGTAATGGTGAAAATATGGAGTTGTGCCCATCAGTAGGGGTCTGATGAAAACAATTAGGATCTGTGGGTAATATGGAATGACTGCATTGAGAAGGATGAAGCGGGTCTCTTAGCAGACATGGGAAGATGACTGTGTTATGTCATCAGACCAAAAGGAGCAAGAGCAAGTGTAGGAAAAGACAAATCTATTAGTCTTTAAAAACTACAACAAGGCCAGGGACAGTGGCTGATGCTTGTAATCCTAGCACTTTGGGAGGCCAAGGTGGGAGAATTGTTTGACCCCAAGGAGTTTGAGACCAGCCTGGGCAACATAGTGAGACCTCGTCTCTACAAATAATAATAATAATAATAAATTAGCCGGGTGTGGTGGTACATGCCTGTAGTGCCAGCTGCTTGGGAAGCTGAGGCGGGAGGATCGCTTGATCCCAGGAGGTCAAGGCTGCAGTAAGCTGAGATTGGACCACTGCACTCCAGCCTGGGTGACAGAGTGAGACCCTGTCTCAAACAAAAACAAAAACAAAACTACAAGAGTTATATATACATACATATTTACACATAGACACACATACATGTATACATGCATATACACACAGACGTACATGTGTATATCTAAAATGATCTTCAGGAATGCACAGCAGACCATTAGGGTAGCCACCTCTTGTGGGAAGAGGGGTGGCAGATCTTCATATTTTTATTCTAGATTTTTATAATCATGTACAAATTTAAAATTAATTTTTTGTTGACAAAACCAGGCAGTAAGGAGAGGCCTACATAGGGTTGCATTTGGTAGGCTTCTCTTCACATACTCTTCTTTCTCATTCCCTGTGTATCTGACACATCCTTTCAGAGGGGCCTGACTGTGGAGTGATGTTTCTTCACCGCCTGCTCATCTCCTGTGACTTTCTTGCATTCCCTTCTGAGCCTTACCACCTTCGTGGGATGGGTGTCCCTGGCTGAAGGTGTACCTCCGCCATGTTCCCCTCCTCCAGTACCTTGGAAAGTCCCGGTGTGTCCCTGAGCAGCGTGTCTCCGAGGGGATTGTCTGGAACTCTCATCCCCACAATAGGAAGGGTTTTTCAGTCATGGGGGAACACTGCGTTCCTGTCTGACCTCCTGGGGTTCCTCATTTACGTGGTCGGTGAGCTGTTGAGAGGCTTCAGGAAGTCAGGAGTGAGGAGGCCTGCCTAGCTCTGTGAATGCAGCTTTCCTAAGTTTCTCTGGCCATGGAACCACTTTCCCAGAATGCCTGTTGACATCTTCGTGCTCCACCAAGATGTTGGGAAGTGCGGCTCTTTCCCTGGTTCCCACTTGGACTTTCTCCTTAAATCTTTGCAGCCCTGGGATTTCCAGCTGGTTCCATGCCCATCCATAGCCCACATAGTCTCTCAGTCTGCCTTGGCCCCTTCTCCTACCTCGGCCCTCAACCCATTCAAACAACAGACCTGGTCACCTCTGAAATTTGGTGTTAACTCCAGGGATTGATTGCTCACTGGGGAGCAGGGGCTAGATCCAGCCCACAGTGGTGCTTGACGGGGTCACCCATGTTTAAAAACACAACTTGAGCCAATATTGGGCTCTTAGAGATCTGGTTTCTTATTCCATAATCCATGTGCCTGTGAAAATGGGAAAAAGAAACTTTGACAGGGATAGCCATATGTTTCAGGAAAAAAAAAAGGGAGAGCCTCTTTTTCAGACTAGTCCTCCACGTTTAAAATGTGAGAGAGCTTGTTTGCACCTTCCACACCGGCCCGTCCTACTCATTTATGTGAGTGGTGCGGGGACATGCTGGCTTAGAGTTTGCCGCCCATGCTTGAAGCTCCTCGGTGCCGGCACCTTGGTACAGGCCCTAGCTCTTTTGACCTAGAAAGCTTTTTTGTTTGTTTGTTTCCAGCCATTTCCTTTTTTTAATTTACAGTTTGCGTTCAGTGCAAACCCATAGCATGAGATGTTACTATGAATCAAAATGTAAATACACAAACACAATATAGAATCCAAAACAGAGGTGCAGCATTCAGGAATGAAGCAGAAGACAGGTTCATTCACATGCACAGTAGCTTCAGGGCTGTGTGATCTGGTTGTTCCCATGTAGCCTCCTAAAGATGCAAAAAAATGATTTTGGTCATCAAGACTACTGTGGCCATATTAGATACTGGAACCGTAGGAAGTTCTTCATAAGAGCTTTCCAGCAGGTCTGTGTGTTCCCAGTTTCTTCACCCCCCAGTCTCTCCTCTGTGTGCTGTAATTATTTTTCTAAAACACAGACCGCATTTTGTTGTACAAACTGGATTACGCCTCATTGCTCAAGGATCCAGTCCAGTTCCCAGCAGGGCACTCCACAGCCCCGGCCCTGTAGGTCTTCCAGCCACCCCAGCCAGGAAGCCAGTGCTCCAGTTAAGTCAGCAGACTTGCCGGAAGCGTTTGTGCCTTTGCAGATGCAGCTGTCTGCCAGATGCCCTTTCTTCTCATCTGTTGGAACCATGCCTTGTCCCCTCCCCTGAAACCTGTCAACCTTGCCGCTGCTGAATTCCTTATCTGGCTTCTCTGCCTTTGCAGACCTTGGCTGTTACAGCACTTCGTACGTATAATTGTGATTCCCTCCGGAGCCATCTCTCTGTAGATTGGGAGCAGTTAATTTCCCTTAATCTTTTTTTCTCCCCCCAGCCCCATACTAGAGACACTCTCCCATGGGTAGTGCATAAATATTTGTTGCATGACAATTTAGTCTTTAATTTCTCACTTTTATGACATTATTGCTTTGTGATATCTTCTACTTTCATGATAGGATGGGTAAATTGCAGGGAGAGGAACTGTAAATACGGATGCTTAATTCTTCCTGCTTTCAATTTTTTTCTCTTAAGTTGAATGTGCTTTTTGTTGCTCCACCTCTCTGATTGGAGCCTCACATTGGGAGCCTGAGGCAGTGGAATATCAAAAGAGGGTAGCCGTTGAATGTTTATTTTCAATGTCAGCCGTGAAACCTACCACTTCGAATAGTGGGGCCTGGAATTCAGGCTCAAAGTCTTTTCCCCATATTTGTTTCCCCCTTTGGCCTCTCTTTTGCTTGAAGCTGTGTACTAGACTCTCATTAACTTTGACAAGAATTACGGATGTGCCCTCAGGGGGCCTCTCACACTGCCTTTATTTGCTGTAATTTTAATGAATTCCACCCATAGAAGTGTAAGAATAAAAGAGGATATACTTGAGCAAAGGGAAAGAGAGGGTTATTACACATTGTACCTTTTTTTAAAAAAATTGCAGAGTAATGTCAGCTATTCTTCCATTTGTCTCCTTTGGTTGCCAGTGAAAAATAATTTTGGCTGCTTATTTTCCAAAGCAGAAACTGAAGTCAAACACGAACCTTTCCTAGATAAAGATTCACTCATAATCATTTTTGAGAGTTGATATGTACCTTATGCAAGGTGCTGGGAATAAAAAGATGAATTTATTCCCATAAATATGTACACGTACTATGAACCCAGAAAAATTTAAAATAAAAATTTTTAAAAAGATAGATGTATTAACAGGTACTTATATAGCATTTAATATATTGCAGACATAGTTTTAAATTGTGTCAGTTATTTGTTTCTGCATCATAGAACACCTTAAAACTTAAGTGACTGAAAACAACCACCATTCACTTGCTCGTAGTTTTTTGGGTCAGCAGGTTGGGCTGAGCTCAGCTAGGGGGTTCTTCTGCTGGTCTTGGGATGCCTCATTCTACTGAAGTCATCATCTGGTTATTCATTTGGAGCCAGATGGTCTACAGTGGTTTCACATATCTGGCAGTTGGTGCTGGCTGTTGGCTGGGACACTTATCTCCAGCACTCTAGCTCAGACATGCTTAAGTGACAGCAATATATATATATATATATATATTTGTTGTTGTTGTTTGTTTGTTTTGTTTTTGTTTTTGTTTTTGAGACAGAGTCTTGCTCTGTTGCCCAGGCTAGAGTGCTGTGGCACAATCTTGGCTCACTGCAATCTCCGCCTCCTGAGTTCAAGCAATTCTCCTGCCTCAGCCTCCTGAGTAGCTGGGATTACAGGTGTGTGCCAGCACGCCCAGCTAATTTTTGTATTTTTTTTTTCAGTCAAGATGGGGTTTCACCATGTTAATCAGGCTGATCTCAAACTCCTGACCTCGTGATCCACCTGCCTCGGCTTCCCAAAGTGCTGGGATTACAGGTGTGAGCCACCGTGCTTGGCCATCACAGCGATATTTTAAGAGAGCGGGAGGAGAGGCTGTAAGGTCTTTTGAGACCTAGGCTTGGAAGGTGCAAAGAGTCTGTTGTAATCTCTTGGCCAAAGCCAGTCAAAAGGCCAGCCCAGATTCAAAAGATGGAAAACTAGATTCCACTTCTTCTTATTTTTAAATGGGCCACAAAAATTCTCTATAAAGACTGACTTATTTAATGCTTACAACAACTTGAGGTAGTTGAGGTAGGTTCCTCTATTATTCCCACTGTTCAGATGAGGAAGGTGAGGCATAGCAGAGAGGTTAAGTAACTTGCTCAGGGTCACACAGCTTGGGGCAATACACCATGGTAAGTCCTTTGGAAGTTGCTGCTCATTATTTTTGCCTTACAGCCACTATAGGACCAACTTATTATTTCTCTGCAGCCTTGCAGAGAAAGAGGTCACTCACATTTGCCATGCAGCTGCCATGTGTTGGAAGCTTCATATATGTAGTACCACTAAACCGTCACAACTAGTCTGAAATGGAGATATTATTATTCCCAGTATTCAGGTGAGGAAACTGAGGCTGATGGAAATTAAGTACACGTCATACAAGGGGATGATAACCTACTGTTCCATATGCAAGAGTTTGTTTTCCCTAAGTAAACAATAAATGTGCTGGGGCAGATTTTTTGTTTTTTGTTTTTTAAAAAATCTTCTGCTTGCATCTAGGAAGTGTTAAGAAAAAAAAATCTGTTGATTTGTTTATGACAACCCATACATTTCAGAAAAGTAGCTGGAATAATAAACATGTTTTTCAGTTGTCCAGTGGAGCCCCAAAATAGAAGCAAGATGAATATTCCATTCCGCATTGGCAATGCCAAAGGAGATGATGCTTTAGAAAAAAGATTTCTTGATAAAGCTCTTGAACTCAATATGTTGTCCTTGAAAGGGCATAGGTGAGTACATCTGCAATGCACGAGCTTGGCAAAGAATTAGCTTAGTTTTTCAAATGCAGAATAAAACAAATCTATAGGAGCCTGCTTAGCTTGGAGTAGCAGTTATGTAATTTGTTGGGCCAACCCAGTTGTTATAAGGATGTGCCTTCTTCCTGTTGTTTATGGAACCCTTTGCATAATTCCCCAGCTGAGAGTATAATGGAGCTCCATCTTCCATGAGGGTTTTGGCAAAATTACCTTTGAAAATCTCTTACACTGCTCGTATAGCACAGAGGTTGCCATTCCATCTCTGATGAGGCCAGCACCACTCTGTTCTGGAGGTAGAGAATCATTATTATTCCAACTGAACATCAAATTAGTAGCTAGTCTTGCATGCTCTATGAAAAATAAATGTCCTCACATGAGAATAGCAGCAGGGAGATGCCCAGCCCCGATCTTGCTGGCACTGTCACGACAGGCTCATGAATGTTAAACAGAATCGCTATCTTCTTCCAACTTATCTTTTCTTCCCCACATCTTGCTTGCTTTCTTTGCCAAGAGTGAATAGTTCGAATGACTCTAAATGTGAGCATGGTGAACCTTCACAGCTTAAGGGAGAATTTTCTGATGACTGAGACGTGTGAAGCTCTGTGCCAGGTGTCGGGAGTTTTTAGGTAGGAGACCGGAAATGATGGTCTCAGGTGCTGCAACTCTCAGGAGCCAGTGGCTAGAAAAAGGTGTTTTGATGCGAAATTAGACGTTTTTGTTCTCAATGCCTGGATCTTTGGTCATTCTAGGTCTGTGGGAGGCATCCGGGCCTCTCTGTATAATGCTGTCACAATTGAAGACGTTCAGAAGCTGGCCGCCTTCATGAAAAAATTTTTGGAGATGCATCAGCTATGAACACATCCTAACCAGGATATACTCTGTTCTTGAACAACATACAAAGTTTAAAGTAACTTGGGGATGGCTACAAAAAGTTAACACAGTATTTTTCTCAAATGAACATGTTTATTGCAGATTCTTCTTTTTTGAAAGAACAACAGCAAAACATCCACAAATCTGTAAAGCTGGTGGGACCTAATGTCACCTTAATTCTGACTTGAACTGGAAGCATTTTAAGAAATCTTGTTGCTTTTCTAACAAATTCCCGCTTATTTTGCCTTTGCTGCTACTTTTTCTAGTTAGATTTCAAACTTGCCTGTGGACTTAATAATGCAAGTTGCGATTAATCATTTCTGGAGTCATGGGAACACACAGCACAGAGGGTAGGTGGGGCCCTCTAGGTGCTGAATCTACACATCTGTGGGGTCTCCTGGGTTCAGCGGCTGTTGATTCAAGGTCAACATTGACCACTGGAGGAGTGGTTTAAGAGTGCCAGGCAAAGGGCAAACTGTAGATCGATCTTTATGCTGTTATTACAGGAGAAGTGACATACTTTATATATGTTTATATTAGCAAGGTCTGTTTTTAATACCATATACTTTATATTTCTATACATTTATATTTCTAATAATACGGTTATCACTGATATATGTAGACACTTTTAGAATTTATTAAATCCTTGACCTTGTGCATTACAGCATTCCATTAGCAAGAGTTGTACCCCCTCCCCAGTCTTCGCCTTCCTCTTTTTAAGCTGTTTTATGAAAAAGACCTAGAAGTTCTTGATTCATTTTTACCATTCTTTCCATAGGTAGAAGAGAAAGTTGATTGGTTGGTTGTTTTTCAATTATGCCATTAAACTAAACATTTCTGTTAAATTACCCTATCCTTTGTTCTCTACTGTTTTCTTTGTAATGTTTGACTACGAGAGTGATACTTCGCTGAAAAGTCTTTCCCCTATTGTTTATCTATTGTCAGTATTTTATGTTGAATATGTAAAGAACATTAAAGTCCTAAAACATCCAAGCCCTTGTCAATGAATTTCTCTACCTGCTTTTTAGACAAATTGTTCTTTTTAAAACTTTATGATGGGAAAGCTTGAGGTCTAAAAATAGCACCTGCTAAGGGTAATTTAGTTCAACCAAAGATCTAAGACTTAATTCTTGTGCATCCATTTAAAAAAATTCAACACGGTGTGGGAGCTTTCCATTTGCTTTTGGAATGGGCGTTATCAGCAAACCACCTTCCATTGCAGCTGAAGGTGTAAAGTTCTTTTTTTTTAGATGGAGGCTCGCTTTGTCGCCCAGGCTGGAGAGTGTGGTGGCGCAATCTTGACTCACTGCAACCTCCCCTCCCAGGTTCAAGCAATTCTCCTGCCTCAGCCTCCCGTGTAGCTGGGACTACAGGTGCTGGCCACCATGCACGGCTAATTTTTGTATTTTTAGTAGAGACGGGGTTTCACCATGTTGGTCAGGCTGGTCTCGAACTCCTGACCTTAGGTGATCCGCCCACCTCTGCCTCCCAAAGTGCTGGGATTACAGGCATGAGCCACCGTGCCCAGCTCTGAAGGTGTAAAGTTCTATGAGCTTTGTCCCATTTGCCCCAGAAACATGCCACTAGGACTGTTTTGAGCTATCTTCCTGGTTTATTTGATTGCATAATGACTCCACCAGTGTCTTGTCCCATCTCTGCACTGGTTAGTTGGCTCCCCTGTTCAGGTCACAGCCTCCAAGGCTTGGTTCTGTCATCTGTAACAGGAGGGTTGAAATAACTCCCCCACGACTTACCTTAAGGATGTTTAAAAGTTTAAAACAAGGGCTCGATGCAGGATGTGAATAATAACCACAATGAAGTTTTAAGTAGCAAAAGCCAGGCAGTCCATGGATTCCAACTAAGTGTTCACACATAAAAGTCATGCTCAGAGTCAGCCTCCCCTCCTTCCTCACCCTTTCATATGTGGTTGCACATCCCTGTCATGTGTATCAGACCTGTGCTTCTCAAATATCTGCTAATTTTCATTCCATTGCTATGTCAGCTCTGCTATGTCAGCCCTCAGTGGATTATTCAGCAGTCTCTTCTCTGCCCCCATATTCCCCTCCCACCACAGCCAGTTGAACTATGACTTCCCCTTGTGCTCTTTGTTGATGCATACAAAGTCCAGTACTCCCAGCCTGGCAGTCAGGACTTTGTAGCATGGGACAAGGCCTCTTGCACCTCTCCTGTGTTTGTGATTCTTGGAAAGTGGCATGCATTTGCCCACACGATGACATAAGCCTGGAGTTTCTGTGTCCACTCAGGAAGACCAGATGACACCCGCCAACCTCTTCCTAAACTCATTTGTGTCCTTTCCATTGGGACAATGTTTTCCTTTGTTTCACCAGGGGGATCCTTTTCTCCCATTATACCATCTCTGTTTTGTTCTTTACTGTGCCAACGTGGCTGCATATGTGCCTTCCCCATACAGCAGCATGGAAAGAACGATGGTTCTCTACCTCCAGCACCTAGTGTCCTGCCTTGCGCTTCGAGGTGCCCAGTGAAGTCTGTTCTTTTTAGAGACAGGGTCTCGCTTTGTCACCCAGACTGGAGTACAGTGGCGTGATACTAGCTCACTGCAGCTTCGACCTCCTAGGCTCAAGTGATCCTCCTGCCTCAGCCTCCCCAGTAGCTAGGACTACAGGTGTATGTCACTGTGCCTGGCTAACTTTTTAAATTTTTTTGTAGAGACAGGGTCTCGCTATGTTGCCCAGACTAGTCTTGAATTCCTGGCTGCAAGTGATCCTTTTGTCTGGGCCTCCCAAAGTGCTGGGATTGCAGGCAAGAGCCACTGCGTCTGGCTGAATGAAAAATCTTAATGTAGGTCATGTTGGTCTTTCTGAGTACTGTAAACTGAGCTTGGAGTAAAGGCAGAGAGGTATGATCTGTCACATAACATGGATCTTTTGTTTTTTTTTATGGAGTCCGTCTCTGTTGCGCAGGCTAGAGTACAGTGGTGTGATCTTGGCTCACTGCAACCTCTGCCTCCTAGGCTCAAGTGATTCTCCTGCCTCAGCCTCCCAAGTAGCTAGGATTACAGGCACTTGCCACCACGCCTGGCTAACTTTTATATTTCTAGTAGAGACAGGGTTTTACCATGTTGGCCAGGCTGGTCTTGAACTCCTGACCTCAAGTGATCCACCTGCCTTGTGCTCCCAAAGTGCTGTGATTACAGGCATGAGCCATCACCACATACATGGACTTTTAATATATATATTTTTTCAAGAGCTTAGTATCCAATTTCGTTATCTACTAAAATGGTCAAATATGATTCTGTGGTTGAATGAGGCAATTTAGTGTCTTGTGAGTTCCCCCAGAACCATCTTTATAAATCTGAAAGCTTTTGGAAAATGGTTAACTACCACATACAGACAAGGGGTAATCACTGGTGTCTGGCCAAACAGGGAGGTTCTGGAATAGATATTGCTGGAAAAAATTCATCAGAGCAAAAAACTTGACCTTTGTATGTCTCAAGGGAATGAACTGATGCCAACCTGCTGACCACGCAGAGAGGGGTGAAAAGGGGAGATAAAGATACAGGCTTCTGGGTCAGCAAGCTGCAGGAGTCAGAACTGGTTGGTCTTTCCTTGAAGATTAAAATGGAAAGCAAGGTAGATTGCAAGGTGTCTTTGCAGCCTTGCAGAGGCTGGGAGAGGGGCTGCCTCATATTCCTTTGGAGCCTCTAAATTGTACTTCTTCCCCAAATGAAACTTGGAACTTTTTTTTTTCTTTTAAAATTGGTTAAGGCCGGGTGCAGTGGCCCACGCCTGTAATCCCAGCACTTTGGGAGGCTGAGGTGGGCGGATCACCTGAGGTCAGGAGTTCGAGACCAGCCTGACCAACATGGTGAAACCCTGTCTCTACTAAAAATACAAAATTAGTTGGGTGTGGTGGCACATGCCTATAATCCCAGCTACTCAGGAGGCTGAGACAGGAGAATCACTTGAACTTGGGAGGCAGAGGTTGCAGTGAGTCAAGATTGTGCCATTACACTGTAGCCTGAGCAACAAGAGCAAAACTCTGTCTCAAAAAAATAAATTAATTAAATAAAATACAATTATTTACAACATGTAATCATTATAATGCCATACAACCAAGAAAAACCAAATTTTTTTCTTGTGTTCCTTGTGTTTACCTCTATGCCCTGCTTTGTCTCCAATACTACAATTCTGTTCTTTGCATGAGAAATAAAATCATGTTCTGTCCCTAAGGCCTAAATCCCCTGCTAGAGCCCATTGATTGAAATGCCTAAAGCTGTCTCATCATAACTTACCTGAAGCTGGCAGGTTTGGCATGCACTTAAGTGAATTATGTGAGGTAACAAAGAAGTAGTCCCTCCTCCCTCCTCTTAGAGCTGAAGGGGCTCTACAAGCTGAAGACACATAAAAATGGACAAAACATTAGATGTTGTCCAATTCTGCCAAAGGCATTACCAGGTCTGGCCTTGCCCTCCATGATTAATGTTTGTTGTATCACGTTCTTTGGAAGGAAAATAAAATGAGGAAGAATTTTTTCACATTTGATGGGAATGAGTATAATTAAAAAGTGAAATGCTACTGAGTCTGCTAAGAAATCGATCATTTTAATTGGAAGGAAGATTCCTGGTTTCTGTCAGTAATTGGGCTCTTGGTAATTTAAAGATGGAATTCCTGACAGTTTGTGATAAATTGGCTTCTTTTGGGCCAAAGAAGGTAAGAAGTTCTAATTACCCCTGGATTATTATTCCAGAGTGGACAGAATCTTGGTCTTGATCCTGATCAAAGAGATTGGAAGAGAGATAGAAAAGCTAGCAATGAGCAAAGGCTTATTGAATTTATTTTAAGAAGCTAAAGAATAAAATTGTTCATTTGATGTGACAGAAATAAGAGCTTGTGGTATCTGAAATCCTAGAGATGTCGATTGGATTTTCTAAGAAAATAGGAAATAAGGCATATTAGAAGAAGTTTATGTTTGCAAAAGTTAGGTTATGCAGAAAGCTCTGCTTATTTGTTAGCACACACGAGAATATTAACAAACTTAGACCTCACTTAGGGACAAGTATGGAATTTGTGCTTTGAGTGTTTAAACATATAAGAAATCTGCATTAGGTTTAAGGAAGTGTAAAATGTTTTAGTCTAGTGACAAAATAAGTTAATAGGAATATAGGCAGGGCCCTGATTAATGTATCCACTGACCCTGTCTCTGTGGGTAGCCTGCCTTTGCTTCTATGTATATTGCCTAAGAATACCTGAACCTGGGAGGTGTTCCAAGATGGCCGAATGGGGACAGCTCTGGTCTGCTGCTCCCAGTATGATGGACGCAGAAGACGGGTGATTTCTGCATTTCCAACTGAGGTACTTGGTTCATCTCATTGGGACTGGTTGGACAGTGGGTGCAGCCCATGGAGGGCGAGCTGAAACAGGGCGGGGCGTCACCTCACCCGGGAAGTGCAAGAGGTCAGGGGATTTCCCTTTCCTAGCCAAGGGAAGCCATGACAGACTACCTGGGAAAATGAGACACTCCCCACCCAAATACTGCACTTTTCCCAAGGTCTTAGCAACCAGCAGACAAAGTGATTCTCTCCCATGCCTGGCTCAGTGGGTCCCATGCCCACAGAGCCTTGCTCACTGCTAGCGCAGCAGTCTGAGATCAATCTGTGAGGCGGCAGCCTGGCTAGGGGAGAGGCGTCCACCATTGCTGAGGCTTGAGTAGGTAAAAATGTGGCCAGGAAGCTCAAACTGGGCGGAGATCACCGCAGCTCAACAAGGCCTACTGCCTCTAGACTCCACCTCCATGGGCAGGGCATAGCTGAACAAAAGGCAGCAGACAACTTCTGCAGACTTAAACATCCCTGTCTGACAGCTCTAAAGAGAGCAGTGGCTCTCCCAGCACAGCATTTGAGCTCTGAGAACAGACAGACTGCCTCCTCAAGTGGGTCCCTGAACCCTGTGTAGCCTAACAGGGAGACATCTCCCAGTAGGGAACAACAGACACCTCATATAGGTGGCTCCCCCTCTGGGATGAAGCTTCCAGAGGAAGGATCAGGCAGCAATATTTGCTCTCTGCAATATTTGCTGTTTTGCAGCCTCCGCTGGTGATACCCAGGCAAACAGGGTCTGGAGTGGAACTCAAGCAAACTCCAACAGACCTGCAGCTGAGGGACCTGACTGTTAGAAGGAAAACTAACAAACAGAAAGGAATAGCATCAACATCAACAAAAAGGTCATCTGCACCAAAAACCGATCTGTAGGTCACCAACATCAAAGACCAAAGGTAGATAAAAATCACAAAGATGGGGAGAAATCAAGCAGAAAAGCTGAAAATTCTAAAAATCAGAGCACCACTTCTCCTCCAAAGGATCGCAGCTCCTTGCCAGCAACGGAACAAAGCTGGATGGAGAATGAATTTGACGAGTTGACAGAAGTAGGTCAGAAGGTCGGTAAATTACAAACTTCTCTGAGCTAAAGGAGGATGTTTGAACCCATTGCAAGGAAGCTAAAAACCTTGAAAAAAGATTAGATGAAATGGCTAACTGGAATAAACAGTGTAGAGAAGACCTTAAATGATCTGATGGAGCTGAAAACCATGGCATGAGAACTTCGTGATGCACGCACAAGCTTCACTAGCTGATTGGATCAGGTGGAAGAAAGGATATCAGTGACTGAAGATCAAATTAATGAAATAAAGTGAGAAGACAAGGTTAGAGAAAAAAGAGTAAAAAGAAACGAACGAAGCCTCCAAGGAATATTGGACTATGTGAAAATAGCAAACCTACGTTTGATTGGTGTACCTGAAATTGATGGGGAGAATGGAACCAAGTTGGAAGACACTCTTCAGGATATTATCCAGGAAAACTTCCCCAAGCTAGCAAGGCAGGACAACATTCAAATTCAGGAAATACAGAGAACACCACAAAGATACTCCTCGAGAAGAGCAACCCCAAGACACATAATTATCAGATTCACTAAGGTTGAAATGAAGGAAAAAGTGTTAAGGGCAGCCAGAGAGAAAGGTCAAGTTACCCACAAAGAGAAGCCCATCAGACTAACTGCGGATATCTCAGCAGAAACCCTACAAGCCAGAAGAGAGTGGGTACCAATATTCAACATTTTTTTTTTGTTTTTTTTTTTTTTTGAGACAGAGTCTCGCTCTGTCACCCAGGCTGGAGTACGGTGGTGTGATCTCTGCTCACTGCAAGCTCCGCCTCCCAGGTTCACACCATTCTCCTGCCTCAGCCTCCCAAGTAGCTGGGACTACAGGTGCCTGCCACCATGCCCAGCTAATTTTTTTTTTTTTGTATTTTTTAGTAGAGATGGGGTTTCACCGTGTTTGCTAGGATGGTCTCAATCTCCTGACCTCATGATCTGCCCACCTCAGCCTCCCAAATTGCTGGGATTACAGGCGTGAGCCACTGCGCCCAGCTCAACATTCTTAAAGAAAAGAATTTTCAACCCAGAATTTCATATCCCACCAAACTAAGTTCATAAGTGAAGGAGAAATAAAATCCTATACAGACAAGCAAATGCTGAGAGATTTTGTGACCACCAGGCCTGCCTTACAGGAGCTCCTGAAGGAAGGACTAACCATGGAAAGAAACAGGTGGTACCAGCCACTGCAAAAACATGCCAAATTGTAAAGACCATCAATGCTATGAAGAAACCTCATCAATTAATGGGCAAAATAACCAGTGAACATCATAATGACAGGATCAAATTCACAAATAACAATATTAACTTTAAATGTAACTCGGCTAAATGCCCCAATTAAAAGACACAGACTGGCAAATTGGATAAAGAGTCAAGACCCATCTCATGTGCAAAGACGCACATAGGCTCAAAAATAAAGGGATGGAGGAAGACCTACCAAGCAAATGGAAAGCAAAAAGAAGCAGGTTGCAATCCTAGTCTCTGATAAAACAGACTTTAAACCAACAAAGATCAAAAGAGACAAAGAAGGCCATTACATAATGGTAAAGGGATCAATTCAACAAGAAGAGCTAACTATCATAAATATATATATACCCAATACAGGAGCACCCAGATTCATAAAGCAAGTCCTTAGGGAACTACACAAAGACTTAGACTCCAACACAATAATAATGGGAGACTTTAACACCCCACTGTCAATATTAGACAGATCAGCGAGACAGAAGGTTAACAAAGATATTCAGAACCTGAACTCAGCTCTGCAACAAGCAGACCTAACAGACATCTACAGAGTTCCCCACTCCAAATCAACAGAATATACATTCTTCTCAGCACCACATTGCACTTATTCTAAAATTGACCACATAATTGGAAGTAAAGCACTCATCAGCAAATGTAAAAGAACAGAAATGACAACAAACTGTCCCTCAGACCACAGTGCAATCAAATTAGAACTCAGGATTAAGAAACTCACTAAAAACCGCACAACTACATGGAAACTGAAAAACTTACTCCTGAATGACTACTGGGTAAATAACGAAATGAAGGCAGAAATAAAGATGTTCTTTGAAACCAATGAGAACAAAGACACAACGTACCAGAATCTCTGGGACACATTTAAAGCAGTGTGTAGAGGGAAATTTATAGCACTAAATGCCCACAAGAGAAAGCAGGAAAGATCTGAAATCAACACCTTAACATCACAATTAAAAGAACTAGAGAAGCAAGAGCAAACAAATTCAAAAGATAGCAGAAGGCAAGAAATAACTAAAATCAGAGCAGAACTGAAGGAGATAGAGACACAAAAAGCCCTTCAAAAAAATCAATGAATCCAGGAGCTGGTTTTTTGAAAAGATCAACAAAACTGATAGACAGCTAGCAAGATTAATAAGGAAGAAAAGAGACAAGAATCAAATAGATGCAGTAAAAAATGATAAAGGGCATATCACCACTGATCCCACAGAAATACAAACTACCATCAGAGAATACTATAAACACCTCTATGCAAATAAACGAGAAAATCTAGAAGAAATGGATAAATTCCTGGACACATATACTCTCCCAAGACTAAACCAGGAAGAAGTTGAATCTCTGAATAGAGGAATAACAGGCTCTGAAACTGAGGCAATAATTAATAGCCTACCAACCAAAAAAAGTCCAGGGCTAGATGGATTCACAGCTGAATTCTACCAGAGGTACAAAGAGGAGCTGGTACTATTCCTTCTGAAACTATTCCAATCAAGAGTAAAAGAGGGAATCCTCCCTAACTCATTTTATGAGGCCAACATCATCCTGATACCAAAGCCTACCTAGAGACACAACAACAAAAAAAAAAAGAGGGAATTTTAGACCAATATCCCTGATGACCATCAATGCAAAAATCCTCAATAAAATACTGGTAAACTGAATCCAGCAGCACATCAAAAGGCTTATCCATGACGATCAAGTTGGCTTCAACCCTGGAATGCAAGGCTGGTTCAACACATGCAAATCAATAAACGTAATCCATCACATAAACAGAACCAATGACAAAAATCACATAATTATCTCACTAGAGGCAGAAAAGGCCTTTGCCAAAATTCAACAGCTTTTCATGCTAAAAACTCTCAATAAATTAGGTATTGATGGAACATGTCTTAAAATAATAAGAGCTATTTATGACAAGCCCACAGCCAATATCATACTGAATGGGCAAAAACTGGAAGCATTCCCTTTGAAAACTGGCACAAGACAAGGATGCCTTCTCTCACCACTCCTATTCAATCTAGTGTTGGAAGTTCTGGCCAGGGCAATCAGGTAAGAGAAAGAAATAAAGGATATTCAATTAGGAAATGAGGAAGTCAAATTGTCCCTGTTTGCAGATGACATGACTGTATATTTAGAAAACCCCATTGTCTCAGCCCAAAATCTCCTTAAGCTGATAAGCAACTTCAGCAGTCTCAAGATATAAAATCAATGTGCAAAAATCACAAGCATTCCTATACACCATTAACAGACAGAGAGCCAAATCATGAGTGAACTCCCATTCACAATTACTACAAAGAGAATAAAATACCTAGGAATCCAACTTACAAAGGATGTGAAGGACCTCTTCAAGGAGAACTACAAACCACTGCTCAATGAAATAAAAGAGGACACAAACAAATGGAAGAATATTCCATGCTCATGGATAGGAAGAATCGATATCATGAAAATGGCCATACTGCCCAAAGTAATTTATAGATTCAATGCCATCCCCATCAAGATACCAATGACTTTCTTCACAGAATTGGAAAAAACTACTTTAAAATTCATATGGAACCAAAAAAGAGCCTGCATTGCCGAGACAATCCTAAGCAAAAAGAACAAAGCTGGAGGAATCATACTACCTGACTTCAAACTATACTACAAGGCTACAGTAACCAAAACAGCATGGTACTGGTACCAAAACAGATATATAGACCAATGGAACAGAACAGAGGTCTCAGAAATAATGCCACACGTCTACAATCATCTGATCTTTGACAAACCTGACAAAAACAAGCAATGGGGAAACGATTCTCTATTTAATAAATGTTGCTGGGAAAACTGGCTAGCCGTATGTAGAAAGCTGAAACTGGATCCCTTCCTTACACCTTATACAAAAATTAATTCAAGATGGATTAAAGACTTAAACGTTAGACCTAAAACCATAAAAACCCTAGAAGAAAACCTAGGCAATACCATTCAGGACATAGGCATGGGAAAAGACTTTATGACTAAAACACCAAAAGCAATGGCAACAAAAACCAAAATAGACAAATGGTATCTAATTAAACTAAAGAGTTTCTGCACAGCAAAAGAAACTACCATCAGAGTGAACAGGCAACCTACAGAATGGGAGAAAATTTTTGCAATCTACTCATCTGACAAAGGGCTAATATCCAGAATCTACAAAGAACTCAGACAAATTTACAAGGAAAAAACCAAACAACCCCATCAAAAAGTGGGCAAAGGATATGAACAGACACTTTTCAAAAGAAGACATCTATGTAGCCAACAGACACATGAAAAATGCTCATCATCACTGGTCATCAGAGAAATGCAAATCAAAACCACAATGAGATACCATCTCACGCTAGTAGAATGGCAATCATTAAAAAGTCAGGAAACAACAGGTGCTGGAGAGGATGTGGAGAAATAAGAATGCTTTTACACTGTTGGTGGGAGTGTAAATTAGTTCAACCATTGTGGAAGACATTGTGGCAATTCCTCAAGGATCTAGAACTAGAATTACCATTTGACCCAGCGATCCCATTACTGGTTATATACCCGAGTGACTATAAATCATGCTACTATAAAGACACATGCACATGTATGTTTACTGCAGCACTATTCACAATAACAAAGACTTGGAACCAACCCAAATGTCCATCAATGATAGACTGGATAAAGAAAATGTGGCACTTATACACCATGAATTACTACGTAGCCATAAAAAAGGATGAGTTCATGTACTTTGCAGGGACGTGGATGAAGCTGGAAACTGTCATTCTCAGCAATCTATCACAAGGACAGAAAACCAAACACCGCATGTTCTCACTCCTAGGTGGGAATTGAACAATGAGATCACTTGGACACATAGTGGGGAACATCACACACCAGGGCCTGTCATGGGGTGGGAGGCTGGGGGAGGGATAGCATTATGAGAAATACCTAATGAAAATGATGAGTCAATGAGTGCAGGAAACCAACATGGCACATGTATACCTATGTATCAAACCTGCACGTTGTGAACATGTACCCTAGAACTTAAAGTATAATAATTTTAAAAAATTGTTTTTTAAAAAAGAATACCTTAACCTGAGGAATAGGTTGGATTTTAGGTTGATGCACTGGGTTATCAACTTATGCACTCGATTATCAACTTATTTTGAATGGTGTGTATATTACATATTTGCAGCTATCTATCTGTATCTCTATATGTTATACAGATAAAATTTCAAACTTAGAGAAAATTTGCAAGATTAGTGCAAACACCTCTTATTCTTTACTTCACCCATATTCACCAATTATTAACATTTAGCTTCACTGCCTTTGGCATTTACTCTTTTCATATATACATATTTTTTTCCTGAACTGTTTAAGGATAAGTTGAAGACATTGTGCCCTTTTATCTCTAAATAGTGTTTACTTCCTAAGAACAAGGACATTCTCCTACATAATTACAGCACAATTATCTAAATCAGAAATTTAACATTGATACATTTAACTAATCTACAGGCCATATTCAAAATTAGCCAATTATCCCAGTAACATCTTTTGTAGCTATTTTGTGAGCTCAGTATGCAGTTCACAGTCATGCATTGCACTTACCTCTCATGTCTCTTAATCTAAATATGAACTAGTTCATCGGCTTCTTCACTCTTCATTTTATTGATGATTTTTGAAATGTATAGGCCAGGCTGGGCACAGTGGCTCACGCCTGTAATCCCAGCACTTTGGGAGGCCAAGGTGGGAGGATTCCTTAAGCCCAGGAGTTTGAGACTGGCTTGGGCAACATAATGAGATCCCATCTCTCCAAAAAAAAAAAAAAAAAAAAAAAAAATTAGCTGGGCTTAGGGGTGCTGTGTGCCCATAGTCCCAGCTACTCTGGAGGCTGAGGTTGGAGGATCACTTGAGCCCAGGAGGTTGGGGCTGCATATTGCTCCACTGCACTCCAGCCTGGGTGACAGAGTGAGACTCTGTCTTAAAAAAAAAAAAGAAAAAGAAAGAAAGAAAAGAAAAAAAGAAGAAAAGAAGAAAAGAAAAGAAAGTATAGGCAAGTTGTGGCATCTCTCAGTTCGGGTTTGTTCAAATTTAGTTCTTCATGACTGTTTCAGGTTAAGCATTTTTGGCAGGGTTACCACGGAAGCGATACTGTGTCCTCCTCAGTGCATCCTGGGAGGAGGCACCTGATGTTGGTTCGTCTTATCGGTGATATAGTCGCTGGTGTCTTGGTTCATGTGGTGTCCACGAGGTTTCTCCACTATCAAGCTATTACTTGTCTCTTTGTAGTTAATAAGTGATTATAAGGAGATGTTTTAAGACTCTAAATATCCTGATAGTCACCAAACAAATTGCATAGACGTTCCACAAAAAGGATAATACGAGAGGAATTATTTGATTGGAAAGGTGAAGTGATTTATTACTGCTTTTCTACCAGTATTTCTTGCAACCTATTCTTCCTCCTCCCAAAAAAAACACCTTAAAGTATAAGCAAAAGTGTGCAAAAGATACACTGGGAAGTCAAAAATCAGTAGTAGTAGGATATATATTCCAGCAACCCTGAGAGTAACAAATGCATTTGAGAATATAAATAGTCTGGGCAAGTGTGCTTTTTGGTGAACCAGGAAAGGAGGAAAAGAATTCCCTGATCAAAATATAGGGACTCAACTTGTAGAATTTTCATTCCCCGTCTGGTCAAGTTTGTTTATCTCTCAGTATTTTCAGAAGTGCAGCCCTTTGGCAACACATACCTTTAATCGAATAGCCAGATCATGAGCCATACAGCCTGATTATACTTTGAAAGATATCATATAACAGCCTAAAGTTAAAGCTGCCTCTGATGGCTCTGGCTCAGCAGAATAGTCCCCAAGAGAATAATAAAATCTTGGCTTCCATCTAGCCGGGTAAAAAGCCCAAGGCATCTTAAATGCCTGAGAAACGAGACTTGAAGTTGAAATCTAAGAATTTACAGGTCATTTGGGGGGAGAAAAAAAAAAGATTATCTTATCCAGCAGAGTGAACAGCAGATAGAGCCGAATCATTCCTTTCTGCTCCCTTCCCCAAGTTTAAAAGCCTAGTTTCTTGAGGTCGAAAGTCCAGGGCTGAAGCAGAAATATATTCAGGAGTTATTGGGAAACGACAGGTGAGCAGGTTAATCTCAGGTAGCAAACATTCTGCTATAAAATACACAGGGAAACACTTTAGGATTTCAGATGCATTTAAATCTAGGGCAATGTTACACACTTTCTAAGGAAATAGGTTCAAATTAAGGCTTCAGCTGTCACCCCCTCTATTAAGCCACCCCAAATTCTCCCGGCTGCTCATTATACAACAGATACAGTAGTTACTCAGCATCTTCCACGAGCAGGGTTCTTGTGGATACAGGGACAAACAAAACAATGAATGTTTTGTATCAATTAGGATTTGATGTTCACAATAAATAGAAAACTTGATCCAAACTACCAAAAGCCAAAAAAGAAGAAAAATTGTTGATTGATATAATCTGCTCTTGCAGTCAACGATCCAGTCCCACAAGAGCAAGAACTCACTCTCTAGAGAGACTGAATTAATCCCTCATGAGGGTGGATCCTTCAAGACTCAAATGCCTCTTTTCCAGTTTGTCCCTGAATCTAAACAAACAAACAAACAAACAAACCAAAAAGATCCCACCACCTCTCAACACGTTTACATTGGCAATTAAATTTCAGCATGAATTTTGCAAAGACACACCATATCTAAATCAGAACTCAGGGCCAGCCCCAGGTATGGTTCGCTCCAAAGGGCCTGCTTTTTTAGGGCTCAGTGACTTTGCCCTTCTTCATGTCTTGTTTTATTCTAATCACAGGGCACAGACATTCCTGACATTGCCTCTTCATATGAGGTTGCCCAGGTGACAAAAACGGGTATCTCAGCCTCCCCAGTGATGGTGTCAAGGCTTGTTCTGATTGGACCATCTTAGGTCAGATTCTCATTTCTAAACCAATGAGGAAGGGCTATGCTAATTGGCAGAAATAAAAATCAGGGCCCACCTTGGAGCTGGGTGTGGAGTCAAGCACACCTAAACCAAATGGAAGCCTGGGTAGTTCGCTAAATAAACTCTGCTTTCTTTTGCCCTCTTAGAGCTTACAGCCTAGCTGGAGAGCCAGACATTAACAAGTAAACAATTGGATGTAAAATATGAAGTGAAGCAACACAGAGCTGTGAGACTGTATGTCAGAGGGGCACCATCCAAACTGGGATGTGGGAGGTAACATCTGAGCTAAGATCTGAACGGTAGAGCAGGAGTTAATTTTTTTGAAAAGCGATTAAGGAGAGATGAGCAATTTGGGCATCTTTGAAAGGACATTTTTCATTTGACTTTCTCTTAAGAGAGTTGGTATGTGATACTCAAAATGTACAAGCAATATGGTACCCTCCAGAGGCTGACGTTCTTGCAAGTGGCCACAGGAAGAAGCACTCTCATATATTGTTGATGGGAATACAAAAAGGTATAACTCCGATGAAAGGCAATTTGGCAATATCTTTTTTTTTAATTTTATTATTATTATACTTTAAGTTTTAGGGTACATGTGCACAATGTGCAGGTTAGTTACATATGTATACATGTGCCATGTTGGTGTGCTGCACCCAGTAACTCGTCATTTAGCATTAGGTATATCTCCTAATGCTATCCCTCCCCCCTCCCCCCACCCCACAACAGTCCCTGATGTGTGATGTTCCCCTTCCTGTGTTCATGTGTTCTCATTGTTCAATTCCCACCTATGAGTGAGAACATGCGGTGTTTGTTTTTTTGTCCTTGTGATAGTTTGCTGAGAATGATGGTTTCCACTTTCATCCATGTCCCTACAAAGGACATGAACTCATCATTTTTTATGGCTGCATAGTATTCCATGGTGTATATGTGCCACATTTTCTTAATCCAGTCTATCGTTGTTGGACATTTAGGTTGGTTCCAAGTCTTTGCTATTGTGAATAGTGCCACTATAAACATATGTGTGCATGTGTCTTTATAACAGCATGATTTATAATCCTTTGGGTATATACCCAGTAATGGGATGGCTGGGTCAAATGGTATTTCTACTTCTAGATCCCTGAGGAATCACCACACTGTCTTCCACAATGGTTGAACTAGTTTACAGTCCCACCAACAGTGTAAAAGTGTTCCTATTTCTCCACATCCTCTCCAGCACCTGTTGTTTCCTGACTTTTTAATGATCGCCATTCCAACTGGTGTGAGATGGTATCTCATTGTGGTTTTGATTTGCATTTCTCTGGTGGCTAGTGATGATGAGCATTTTTTCATATGTTTTTTGGCTGCATAAATGTCTTCTTTTGAGAAGTGTCTGTTCATATCCTTTGCCCAATTTTTGATGGAGTTGTTTGTTTTTTTCTTGTAAATTTGTTTGAGTTCATTGTAGATTCTGGATATTAGCCCTTTGTCAGATGAGTAGATTGCAAAAATTTTCTCCCATTCTGTAGGTTGCCTGTTCACTCTGATGGTAGTTTCTTTTGCTGTGCAGAAGAAGCTCTTTAGTTTAATTAGATCTCATTTGTCAATTTTGGCTTTTATTGCCATTGCTTTTGGTGTTTTAGACATGAAGTCCTTGCCCATGTCTATGTCCTGAATGGTATCGCCTAGGTTTTCTTCTAGGGTTTTTATGGTTTTAGGTCTAACGTTTAAGTCTTTAATCCATCTTGAATTAATTTTTGTATAAGGTGTAAGGAAGGGATCCAGTTTCAGCTTTCTACATACGGCTAGCCAGTTTTCCCAGCACGATTTATTAAACAGAGAATCCTTTCCCCATTGCTTGTTTTTGTCAGGTTTGTCAAAGATCAGATAGTTGTAGATATGCAGCATTATTTCTGAGGGCTCTGTTCTGTTCCATTGGTCTATATCTCTGTTTTGGTACCAGTAATTTGGCAATATCTTAACAAATATATGTGTATTTAACATTTGACCTGGCAACCCCATGTCTAGGAACTTATCCTGAAGACATAATTCTAACAATATGAAAATACATATGCACAAAAAGTTATTTTACTGCACCATTATTGATACTTGCCACGCATTAGAAACTACCCAAAATGCTCAAACAGAGGAAATGGTTCAACAAACTATGGTACATTCACAAAATGAGATATTAACACCTTGCAACTGTAAGATGGTCCATTCACTGGAATAGGGGACAAAGGAAGAAGTGGGTATTGTGCATCATTCGCCTGTTTGATTCAGATGCACTTCCTGGCTTTCCACTGCTCTGTTCAGTGTCACAGGGGGCTGGCCCTGAAAATGTCACCTTCCAGAGCTCTTTGTCAACTCTTCCAGGTAGGTTCAGCCAATGGAAAGCATTGGCAGGAGGCTGGAGAACAGGAGCAAGAGAGAAGCCAGAGTGTTTCTTCCTCTCTGTCTACTCAGGCTGTTCCAGCAGCTGCAGCTGTGGCAGGGCTACTGGCTGCTCTGTCTCTGGAGTCCCTACCCTCACCAGGCAGCTCTGTGCTAGGGCTGTGGCCACACCATCTCCTTCATTCACCCCCAGCCATGGGGTGGCTGTGGCTTCCAGCTGTTGTGACTCTTTGGGCTGTTCTGACCTCCCGTTTGGCCTTTTGGCTTTTCCATCATCAGGTGAAATATGCTTCATTGAATGACCTTTCGTGGGCTGTTTTTCTGACCAAACATTGACTAATGTGGGTGAGTTGAGTTTCAAGTGTCCATATGAGACATTCAAAGGGAGATATTTCACAGGAAGTCATATATAGAGGTCTAAAGCTGTGGAGAGTGGTCTTGGAGGGAGACAGATTTCAGCCAGGGGAGTCAGAGGAATCCTCCAGGGAGACAGCCAAGGAAGAGAGCAGAGGACCTAACACAGAACCCGAGAAACACCAAAAGGAAAGAGAAGCTCAGAAGAAGACCGAGAGGGCATGGTGTGAGGGAGAAAACCATTAGGAGGGTGGTGGCACAGAAACCCAGGAAAGAGCTATTTTCAAGCTAGAGGCATCATTTAAGAGGTTCAACTCTGCTTGGAGGTCACAAAAGATAAGGATTGAGACATAGTGCTTTGGATTTGTCAACAAACAAATCATCATGGGCTTCAAGGAGAGCAGTTCCTGTAGAATATTGGGGCAGAAACCAGACTGCAGTGGACTGAAGGGGAGAGGGGAGGGGAGCAACAGGAGGCAGGTGGAGAAACCCAGTGGTGGAGGGAAATACTAGAGGACTGGACAGAGGGACGCCAAGGACAGAGGAGAGGGAGGGCATTTCCCACAGGGTAGAGCCTGTGGCTATTTCAATGTGGGCGGGAAGGAGTCGAGTCAGTAGAGAAGGAAAGTGTAGGATGTAGGAAGAGAAGATGGCCTGCTGAGCCCACGGGACACTGGGTTCATGTCTTCTCTAGGATGTCACTAAGTGGACATTCCCTTTCTCTAGTTTTCCACAGGCTCTCTGGAGGGTGCCCCTTGACTCCTTGGGTCGGCAGCCCTTGATTCATTTGCCTTTCTTTCTCTTCTCTTTCAGTACATCGAAGTTATATGCTATGGGAAGTTTAGATTCTTTTGCAGAAAAATTAATAGTATTATTATATTTTTTCAGAAACGGGGTTTTGCTATATTGTTCAAGCTGGTCTTGAGCTTGTGAGCTCAAGAGACCCTCTTGCTTTGGCTTCCCGAGTAGCTGGGACTATAGGCACGTGCCACAGTGCCCAGTGATAAATTTTTTTTAATTGACAAATAATAATTGTACATATTCATGGGGTACATGGTGATATTTTGGTACATATGATGTACAGTGATCAGATCAGGGTAATTAGCATATCCATCATCTCAAACATTTATCATTTCTTTGTGCTGGGACCGTTCAATATTCTTCTGGCTATTTGAAACTATATATCATCCTTAACTATAGTCATCCTACACTAGTATTGAACATTAGGACTTATGCTTCCTGTCTAGCTGTAATTTTGTAGGCTTTAACAAATCTCTCCTTATCCTTCCCTTCCCACTATGGGAAGGTTAGGCTCTTGAATCAGTACATCAGACCAAAAAAATTCCGTTGATAATGGTTAATTATTTTTGAAAAATTCCCTAGGCCTATACCATTTGGGAGACCTACATGATTGTTTCTCAAAGAGCCGAAGTAGTCCATTTTTCTCCTCTCATTAGGAGAGATTGCTGTTTCTTTGAGAACCAGATGAAGGGGTCGCTTGCCCTTAGGAATATTTTTGCTTGTGTACAGCAGGCAAAACTCTACCTGTATACTCTTAGGGTCATGGCTGGGCTTGAGAACTAAATTGTCATAAGATAGAAGAACAGGAGAAAAGCATTTCAGTTTTATGTGACATGGGAGCCCTTACAAAGAAATGAGGCCCCAAAGAAGTGGCAAAACCCACATGCTTTTATATTAGGTTGAACAAAGAGAGGCAGTTATAGAAAAGTAACTAAATTATATGGGGAGGCCAAAAGAAGATAAGAATTATTTGAACAAGGTCTGTGCGTACAGAAATCTCCTGGCCATGGCTTCCCATCGAAGAATGTTTCTTTTCCCCTGGCACATCTTTCATGCTTGAGTTTTTATCTTCTGTTTTTAGGAAGAAATGGGAAGATTAGGATGTTCTTCTTGCATCTACTATTTTTAAAGTACCTTTTGCTCAAAATAATTCTTATACCAAAGTGGTATATTTTGGGATGCATATTCTGTCAACCTTCACTTGAAAAATGCAAAAAGCAAGATGCTTCTGGAATGAGAGACTCCCAAGGACTGGGACTTCTTGAGAGAACAGCAGATCGACACTCCCCATTTCCCTCTGACTCTATGCTCTGAACTCATTGAGCAGATTGGTGAGTGAAATCATGGACATGGTTTCAATGATCATTTTCTCTCTTTTTAATTCAGAACAAATTTAATTGAGTTTATATAAGATATATAAATTAAATATCCATATTATGGGGCTTGTCTGTATCCTCATGATCGCCCTTCCCTTGTTCTTTTCCTACGTCCACCTCCTCTGGGCCTTCAGAACTGAACCCCATGTCACCAGTCCACCCAGCTGCTCCACGGAGCGTGTCTTCCTCCTTCTCATCTGGTTGTTGGTGACAACCTGTTTTTCTCCCTGACTTGTGGTGGTCTCATCCCTCCCTGGTGGCTGTAAGCCCAGGGAGATGGACTTTGAGCAAGTGGCTGTCAACTCCATGGATAGGTGGAAGTGATGAGGACACCCAAGTGAGCCAACCCTGAGTCATTTATACTGATGGGCATCATGGAGGATGGAAAAATTAACAGCCACACAGAGCCTCAGAGGTGTAGAGACACATATGCTGGGATCCACATGTTACACACCCAGCCTTGCCCTTTGCGGTTCTCTGTTTTGACTCCAGTCAGGTTTCTGTCCTTTCGTTTCTTAGGAAGGTCAGTACCAGCCCAGGGATAGTCCCCTGATTCTTCCTACTGCCAAGCCCTAGTTAAACTTCATATCCACTTCCTTGGGTTGCCCTGTCAATCAGTTTAACATGGGGAGTGACTTCCTGCCCTAGGCTACCTTTCTGGCATCCTTCTTTATTGATGATCTTAATGCTGTGTTTTCTTCCAAATGTGTACAACTCATATAATGCAAGTGTAATCAAAATTATACAAAGAACTAAACATATACTTCCCATTATACTCTAGAGGCACCAGTTGGTGTTAAATTAGCTTGTTTCTTCACTGCTCTTATTCTTTGGACTGTTTTTTCATCCAAGTCTGTTTTTCTTCAGATGATTTTCTGAAGAAAATTTATATATATTTATATAATATACATAATTACTATAAATATAGAAAAGTATTTATATATTTATATAAATATAGAAAAATTTTTTGAATTTGGTTAGATCATTATATTTTACCCTCAATTTCAATTTACCATTACTCTCTAATAATCATTGAAGTGCTATTTTTGATATGTTCATACAGGGATTCACAATAACAAAAATGCTTTTGAAAAATAGTCTGTTTGCAGAGGAGCTCATACAGCATATTCACATACAAGAGTGAATTCTTTTTGTTTTTTTTTTTTTTGAGACAGAGTCTCACTCTGTCGCCCAGGCTGGAGTGCAGTGGCGCGATCTCAGCTCACTGCAACCTCCGCCTCCTGGGTTCACGCCATTCTCCTGCCTCAGCCTCCCGAGTAGCTGGGACTACAGGTGCCCGCCACCACGCTGGGCTAATTTTTTGTATTTTTAGTAGAGACAGAGTTTCACTGTGTTAGCCAGGATGGTCTCGATCTCCTGACCTCATGATCCGCCTGCCTCAGCCTCCCAAAGTGCTGGGATTACAGGCGTGAGCCACCGTACCCGGCCACAAGAGTGAATTCTTAATTCTTTCCCAAAACCTAGCTGATCCTGGCTGGAATTGCTTCTGCTTCTGTGGGGTAAGCTAGGGGTTGGCTGTCAGAGCAGCCCATGGGGCTGATGAGCCACATGTCTCTCATCATCCAGCAGGTCGCAGGGGCTTGTGCTTGTGGCTGCAGCAGGGCTCCAGGTGGGAGAGTAGCAGATGCAAGTCTTCCAAAGGCTTAGGCTCCCAAGTGGCCCACCATCATTTCTGCTACATTCTTTTTTTGTTGTTTTTCTTTTTTGAGACAGGATCTCGCTGTCACCCAGGCCAGAGTGAAATGGTGTGATCTCAGCTCACTGCAGCCTCGACCTCCCCAGCTCAAACGATCCTTCCACCTCAGCATCCCAAGTAGCTGGGACTACAGGTGCGTGCCACCATGCCCTGCTATTTTTTTGTTGTTGTTGTATTTTTTCTAGATATGGGGTTTTGTCATGTTGCCCAGGCTGGTCTTGACCTCTTGGGCTCAAGCCAGCTGCCCACCTCAGCCTCCTAAAATGCTGGGACTACAGGGGTAAGCTACTGCACCTGGCCATTTCTGCTGCATTCTGTTGGCCAAAGCAAGTCAGAGTCAACCCAGATTCACAGGATGGGGAAACAGACTCCACCTCTTGATGGGAGAAGCTGTAAAGTCACATTGCTAAAGGGGAGGATATAAGGAGGAGACTAGTTGGAACCATTTTTGCAATTTTGGAAGATAACTGCTATCTTATTCAAGGAGGTCACACAACCTCTCACTTTTCAAACATCCCAGATTTCTATAAATCTCCATCTCTGGCTTGGTGGCCCCTAAGAATTCTCAATCCATTTTGGTGAGGGGACATTTAGTGATGAGTGTTGTCTTGCTACATGAGTAGTTCTATTATTGGCATTCCCTTGCTACTCATCCATTATTTATAATGCTTTCCTGTATGTATGTGCAATTATATTTCTGTGTATATTTTGAGAAATAAATTGCACTGGTCCCTTTTCTTTCTCACCCCCTAGAGATGTTATAGAGACAGTAAAAGTGTCCAAATTTGTGAGAAATTGGAATAATCAAGCATTACCTGGATGGAATGCTATTAATGATAGCAATTCACGCTAGAGTCCCTTTCATCTGAGACACTCAGGGTCTGTTAAGAGATTAAAAGTACTAAAAGACACTGATCTAGAGAATTCTTATTATCTTGTGCTCTGAAAACTCAGAATTTCATTGGTTTGAATGGGCCTGAAAATACATTTTTATTACTAGGGGCATAGAAGCCTCTAGCAGCATTCTTAATAAACCAAGGTGAGTTATAAGCAATCCTTGGATGAAGGGTAAATGTACCATACTCCATTTTAAGAAAAATACAATATAAAAGCCTTAGCATGGAAGAAAATCTTTATATGATCTTTTAAGAAAACTCAAGAAAAATAGAGACATGACACAATATTAAATTTAAAGCCAGGGACTTAGAAGCAAAGAAAAGCAAAGACAGTCTGATTAAGGTTGTTGCATTGTTCTGGCATTTTTTATGTCTCTGCCGTTTCTCTGGCCTTTTTAGATCATAAGCTTTTAGGGCACATAGAACAACTCCATCTTGATATAGTACTGAGCAAACGCACCAAGAGGTTCTCAATAAATGGGCATTAAATCCTAAGTCCAGAAGGGACCTTGAGATGTCCTCTGTTCACTCCCTACTACACCTGGTGGTACTGTGTTTTAAGCAACCCAGAAAAACAGATTCCTTTTTCTTTAAGTCTCCAAATTCAGAGACTCCACAATATGAATTCATTTCTCACCTTTGCCTTGTGCTCTTTTTTAATGTCAGTTTTTTTATTGTGGTAAAAAACACATAACAAAATTTACCATCGTAACTATTTTTAAGTGTCTAGAATAGTAGGGTTAACTATACACACAGTGCTGTACTACAGATCTCTAGAACTTTTTCATCTTGCTAAACTGAAACTCTACACCCATTGAACAACCACCATCCTTCTTCCCTTCCCTCCCAACCCCTGGCAACCACCACCTTACTTCCTGTTTCTAAGAGTTTGACTGTGTTAGGTACTTCATATGCAGTATTTGTTTTTTTATGATCTGCTTATTTCACTTAGCAAAATGTCCTCAAGATTCATCCATGTTGTTGCATGTGATAGAATTTTCTTCCTTTTAAAGGCAAAATAATATTCCATTGTATGTATAGACCCCATTTTGTTTATCCATTCATCCATCAATAACATTTGGGTTGCTTCCACATCTTGGCTATTCTGAATAATGCTGCTGTGAACATGGGTGTACAACGTCTCTTCAAAACCCTGTTTTTAACTGTTTTGGATATATTCCAGAAGTGGGATTTTTGGATCATATAGTAATTCTATTTTTAATTTTCCTAGGAATGTTCATACTGTTTTCTATATCAATTGCACCATTTTACATTCCCACTAATAGTTCACAAGGGTTCCAGTTTTTGTGCATCCTCTCCAACACTTGTTTTCTGTTTCTTTTTTTTTTTTTTTTTTTGTAGTGGTTTTACTAATTGGTGTAAAGTTATATCTCATTGTGGTTTACCTTTGCATTTCCTGGATTGTCAGGGATATTTAGCATTTTTTCATATGCTTGCTGTTCATTTGTATATTTTATTTGGAAAAATATCTATGTAAGTTGTTTGTTCATTGTTAAATTGTTTTTTTTTTTTTTTATTTTTATTTTTGAGACAGAGTTTCATTCTTGTTGCTCAGGCTGGAGTGCAGTGGCATGATCTCAGCTCACTGCAACCTCCGCCTCCCAGGTTCCAGCAATTCTCCTGCCTCAGCCTCCTGAGTAGCTGGGATTACAGGCACACACCACCACGCCTAGTAGAGATGGGGTTTCACCATGTTGGCCAGGCTGGTCTCGAACTCCTGACCTCAGGTGATCCACCTGCCTCGGCCTCCCAAAGTGTTGAGATTACAGGCGTGAACCACCACGCCCAGCCAGGTTATTTTTGTTGTTGTTGCTCAGTTATAGTTTAAATAATCTGGATATTAATTCAGTTATTTACCATATTATATGGTCTGCAAATATTTCTTACCATTTTGTACTGCCTTTTCGCTGTTTATTTTGATGGGCAGAAATTTTAAAGTTTATGTAATCACATTTATCTATTTTGTTTTTGTTGCCTGTGCTTTTGGTGTTGTATACAAAAAATTATGCCAAACCAAATCCAATGTCATGAATCCTTTCCCCTATGTTTTCTTCTAGAAGTTTTATAGTTTCACATCTTATACTTAGGACTTTAATTTTTTTTTTTTTTTTGAGACGGAATCTCACTCTGTCGCCCAGGCTGGAGTGCAGTGGCACAATCTCAGCTCACTACAACCTCTGCCTCCCAGGGTTCAAGCGATTCTCCTGCCTCATCCACCTGAGCAGCTGGGATTACAGGAAACCGCCACCATGCCTGGCTAATTTTTGTATTTTTAGTAGAGACAGGGTTTCACCATATTTGCCAGGCTGGTCTTGAACTCCTGACCTTGTGATCTGCCTGCCTCGACCTCCCAAAGTGCTGGGATTACAGGCGTGAGGCACTGCTCCTGGCCAGGACTTTAATTTTCAGTTAATTTTTGCATAGGGTATAATATAAGGGTCCACTTTCATTCTTTTGCATGGGAATATTCCATTTTTACAACACCATTTGTTAAAGAGACTATCCTTTCTGTGTTTTGTAGTTTGGCACCATTGTGGAAGATCATTTGACCATATATGTGAGGGCTTATTTTTGGATTCTTTATTCTGTTCCATTGGTCTATGTGTTTGTCCTTATTCCAGTACCATACTGTTTTGATTACTGTAGATTTGTAATATGTTTTGGAATCATGAAATGTCTGGCCTCTAGGTTGTTTTTCTTTCTCAAGATTGTTTTGGTTATTCAGGGTTCTTTGGGATTCCATATGAATTTTAAAAATATTTCCCCTATTTCTGCCAAAAAAATGCCATTGAGGTTTTCGTAGGAGTTGTGTTAGATCTACAGGTTGCTTTGGGTAATATGGATATTTTAACAATATTAAGTCTTTCAATCCGTGAACATGGGATGTTTTCCACTTATTTGTGTCTTCCTTGATTTCATTCAGCTTTGTTTTGTAGTTTTTAGAATACAAGTGTTTTGTCTCCTTGGTTAATCCTAGGTATTTTGTTCTTTTTGATGTAATTATAGATGGCTTTATTTTCTTAATTTCCTTTTTCAGATTGTTCATTGTTAGTGTATAGAAATGCAACTGATTTTTGTGTGTTGATTTTGCATTCTGACCCCAGGAGTAGAAAATGTCTGCAATGTGAATACTATAATCCACTTGCTTCATGAGCATTGGCCTGTACCACAAAGTCAAGGTAAGCAGAGGAGCCCTGTAGGCCTTGACTCCAGCTCCAGGCTGCTAGAATTAGAGGTAGATGATCTGGGTTTAAAAACTGATTCTCCCAGTTGCTAGCTGTGTGATCTTGGGTAAGTTATTTAACCTCTCTGTGCCTTTCTCTCCATCAGCAGCATGGGCATAATAATAGACCTTCCCCCAGGAGGCTGGATTACTGGAATTAAATGAGATAATAGATACATGCCTGTAGCAGCACCAGAACAAAGTAAGCATGCAGTGTATGTCATCTCAGCTCTTATTTTTATTAGGAGACAGGTATTGTTAGAAGATACAGTGTAAACAGGACTAAATATACTCTAAAACAAAAGCTCCTACAAAAATGTCAGTCTCCTTTCTTCCTGAAGCTTGCACAAACAGGAAGGGAATGGCTGGAGTAAATAACCCCACACTAGGGACCTCTTGCCTCCAGCAAACAGGGTCTAAGAATTACTACAAGGGCAGGTATGTCAGTCCCTGTCACCCTAGGCTTCCCTTTGATTTCTCTCCCTTATCCTCTGTGGGTGGATTTCCCTTTTATTGCAGGAAGAGAGAAGGAACTTGCATTAAAACTAAATCTATGCTTACTTGGAAACTTCATGACTTTTTAAATTGAAAAAATTCCTGACCAAGAGAAAGAAGCCAATTCAGGATAGGCTTTAATTGGCTATTAGAGCACTTACTGGGTGGTGGAAATCACTCGGCCTTTGGCTTCAGGCCGTGCGGGGCATCCATGGCAGGCATTAATAGCCCATTAACGCACACCCTGTCACTGCTTTATTTCCTAATTAATACTGCCTGCTTTAGGGATAGCAGAACACAGCTATAAAATTGTTTTATCTATTGCTTCAGCAATGAGGGAGAAAAAAATGTTATTAGCATCTCATGCCTGTAACACATTTGTGGCTGGACTAGAAAATCAGAAGGATCAGTATGGGATTTATTTTCTGAATCTTCACCCCAGAGTGGAGAAAGGTCAATCCCAAACCAAACCCCAAGGAGGCTTGAATTTTGATGGTATTGTCAGCTCTTGGGTTTCCTTTAGCATCTTAGAAATTTGTGAAGCAGAAAGAAATGATCAAAGGCAGGGCAGATTAGCCTTATTCTCCTTTCAGGCTTGAGGAGAGAGAAGGGGAGGACTGCCGCATACAATTGGGCAGGTTGTGCACTGTGCAAGGGCCGGGGGCGGGGGGGTGCCTCTAAGACAGCCCAATTTATACCATAGATATAGAATGTTTACATATCTTGCCAGGTGTGGTGGTTCATGCCTGTAATCCCAGCACTTTGGGAGGCCAAGGCAGGTGGATTGCTTGAGCTCAGGAGTTTGAGACCAGCCTGGGCAACATGAAGAAAACCTGTCTCTTCAAAAAATACAAAAATTAGCTGGGCATGGTGGTGTGTGCCTGTGGTCCCAACTACTCTGGAGGCTGAGGTGGGAGGATCGCTTGAACCTGGGATGCAGAGGTTGCAGTGAGTGGAGATCATGCCACTGCACTCCAGCCTGGGTGACAGAACAAGACCCTGTCTCAAGAAAACAACAAAGAATGTTTACACATCTTATAACTTTCTGACAGATGGAAATAAATGTCTTAAAGTAGTATTTTTTCTTCTGTTTCTCTTATACTGTAGAAGAGTGTTTCTCAACAGGAGTTATTTTGTCCCCTAGGGGATATTTGGCCATGTCTAGAGACATTTTTGGTGTCACAAGTAGGCAATGTGCTTCTTGCATCTAGTTGGTAGAGGCTGGGGATGCTATGAAGCATCCTACAGTGTTCATGGCAACCTCCCACGACAAAGAATTACCCAGCGCACAATGACACTAGTGCTGAGGTGGAGAAGCTCTGGTCCAGAGGATAAAGGCAAGGTTCTCTGTGTCTCAGTCTGACATCTCTTCTCTGCTTGTCCTGGATAAATGACTGCTGGAGAGGATGTGAACCATTTCTGACATTATGCCCTAGCAGCCCATGGCGCACCCTAGGTGCCTGCAGGGGCCAACACGCCCAGAGGAACATAAGGCCACCTGACAGCAGGCCCATGTCCCTGGCAGGGCGGAAGATCAGGGTGGCAGCCATCCTGGGAAAAGCCTTCCTGTCCTGGGGACCTCAGTTCATCAGGCTCAGGTGTCTCTTCTTTTCATCCTGTGGCCTCTGAGATGAACCGGCTTTCCTTGTCTTTCCAAACCTTCCCAACTTGTGATTCTTTGACTCTGAAGAGCGGGACAGAGTATCCTCAGATTTGCCTTCCACATTGCCTCCAAGACCCGTTTTGGAAGGTTTTGTGGATGATCAATTGGGGGATAGGGGCAGTAATTTTGAGACACAACAGAGAATTCTCCAGCTGGTGACTGGGTTTCAATCCCAGCTTTTCCACTTGCCAGATGCATGGCCCGTTCACTGAACCTCTCTGTGCCTCAGTTTTCTCATCTGTAAAATGGGGTTGATTACAATAGTGCCCATGTCATAGGGTTTTGGTGAGGATTGAGTTAATACATGTGATGTATCCGGAGCAGCTTTTGGCATGTAGTAAACACCACATAGGTGTTAGCTAATCTAGGCCTCCTTTCACATTCATATTTTGGGTACTCTTGATGGCAGTGGCAAGCCATCCAAAGCGGCCACTACCATCACGTTGGCTGCAGCAGGGAGGCACAGGCAGTGACGGCAAGAGTGGCTGTGGGAGCAGCGTGGTCGAGCATGGAGGGGTGGGCAGAGAGGGGCCCCGAGGTGGAGCTGGGCCCAGAGCGGTGCTGCACTCCACCGAGCCCGTAGGAGCCAGGAGCAGGCAGGAGCCCCACCCTCCCAGGTGCAGCTGCAGCCACCCAAGTCGCGGCTGTGGACCCAGGCATCTCTGCACTCTCGAAGGTCTGGAAAGGGCCCCCGTTTCCCCCAACAGGCTCGGAGTTGTCTGCTCCCCGTGCCTGGCCCCTCCCCACTCCTGCTGCCTGCTCCAATCTCAGAGCAAGGCTGGGCCCAAGACTGGGCACTGTTGCAGCCTGACCGGGTGTGCACAGTATTGGGGCAGCGCTGACATGCCAGCCCCCTGCCATCTTGGCCCCCTCCACGGGCAGACTTTGGGCACCAACTAGCATGGGAGGAAGGCCTAGCAAGGGCTGAGGGCAGTTTGGTGTGGGCCTGTAGGCCCCCCTTGGCACGAACAGCCTGGGCGCCATGAACGGTGGCGGGAGGCAAATGGCTCCTGGGTGGAACGGGGTGGGTCCCCAGGGAAGTCCCACCTTTAGGCTGGGGAGTGCCTGAAGCCTGGAGGCCTGGCTCCTGGTCCCACGGGAACTTGTGGTGCTTTTCCCAGGCACTCCCATGGCCTCCCATGGACCAATCAGCACACACTTCCTCCCCTCTGAGGCCCATGAAAAGCCCCAGACGCAGTCAGACCAGAAGAGACGTTGGGCCAACCAGCTGCAGAGGGAAGCTATCTACCCCAGGGTCTTCTCTCTGTTGAGTGCTGAAGAGATGACGGGTTGACCTGCCTGCAGAGAGGAGCTACCGTCTCTGCTGAGAGCTGAATACTTGTCTGGACACCCTGGCTACAGAGAAGAACTACCCACTGCAGGTCTCCTCTGAGCTGCTCTATCATTCAATAAAGCTCCTCTTCGTCTTGCTCATCCTCACTTGTCTTTCTGAGGAGAATACCTCATTCTTCCTGGATGCAGGACAAGAACTTGGGACCCGCCGAAAGGCAGGGATGCAAGAGCTGTAACACAAACAAGGCTGAAATACCCCCCTTGTTCACCACATTGAGGGTGACAAGGAGAGAAGAGAGAACGAGAGAAGAGCTGCGGCTTTTCGAGGACCCCAGACCCAGGAGCTCCTTGAGCCAGGGATGTGACACTCTCTTTAAGGCTCTGCGGTTCCTGGAGTCTTCAAGCTTCTGGGTGCCACCATGTTCCCTGGTGTCAGCTGGGAACTGCTTGTGGCACGCCTGGTCCGGCCGCAGCTTCGCAGGGAGCTGGCGCTTGTGCCAGTGCCTGGAGCTGCCCGCCCTGCTGCAGCCGGTATGCCTGGCTGTGCACAGTGGCCCAGACCCCAAGCATGCTCACACACCCCTCGCCACTTTGCGTTCGGCTCACCTTTGGCAGGCATGGGATCCAGGCCAGTAGCGTGAGCTGAGTGCGCCTGCCAGGCTGAGTGGGCGGAACAAGCCCAGCAGGTCAGAGCAAAACTCGGGCAAAGGCACCACTAGCCACAGAGGTTACCAGCTGGCAAAGCGACACGGTAAGGATCCCATAACAATGTTTTCAGTTAGCTGTGACTGCCATAACAAAATATGGCAGAGCCCAGCAACCAGAGAGCTTAAACAACAATTTATTTTCTCATAGTCTGGGTCTGGAAGTCCAAGATTAAGGTGCTAGCAGGTTTGCTTTCTTCTGAGACCCCCCTTCTTGGCTTGCAGATGCCACCTTCTCACTGTGTGGACATCGTTGTCCCTCTGTGTGTGCCTGTGTCTGGTGTCTCTTGGTGTTTCCAAATTTCCTCTTCTTAGAAGGACACCAGTCAAACTGGATTAGGGCCCACCCTCGTGGGCTTGTTTTAACTTAATTACCTCTTTGAAGAAACCCCATCTCTACAAAAAATACAGAAATAGCCAGGCGTGGTGACACATGCCTGTAGTCCCAGCTACTTGGGAGGCTTGAATCCAGGAGGCAGAGGTTGCAGTGAGTCGAGATCATGCCATAATACTCCAGCCTGGACGACAAGAGTGAAACTGTCTCAGAAAAAAAGAGAAAGTTTACAAATTTGTGTTGGGCTACATTCAAAGCTATCTTGGCCCACATGTGGCCCATGGGCTGCTGGTTGGAGAAGCCCACTCTAGTCCCTGGACCGTACAGCAGGAAAATGTTGAACAATACAAGCCTGATCTGTAAGAGCTTAGAGTCGGGGGAGGGCAAGAGACAAATAAATAATTCTATCTTTGTACTTCTATGAGTAAGGCAGTGCCTGGTGTTTGTGGTTCTCAAAGCATGGTCCAGCATGGAGCTGCAGCAGGAGACTTACTGAGAGTCTTATTAGAAATGCACATTCTCAGGCCACATCCCTGATCCATTGAATCTAAAAGTCTGAGACTGGGAAAGGGTCTGCGATCGTGTTTTAAGAAGCAGTGTAGGCTGTTCTGATGCTTGATGGAGTTTAAGAATGATTGCTGGAGATGAGAATGGGTCGGATGCAGTGTCTGGCAGGTAATAGATGGGTACGTGGGCTCAAGAGTTAGAAAATTGTAGATTCCTATCTCAAGCCAGAGACACCTGAGTTCCAATCCCTGCTCCATTCCTGATACCAACCTAAATAACAGAGAGAGCCTGTCTAAAAGAAAATGATGTCTATATGGGCATCGAAAAATTAATTACAATTAGAAATTAATTTTTTCACAGTTCCAGAGGCTGGAAGTCCAAGATCAAAGTTTTGGCAGGTTTGGTTTCTCCTGGGGCCTCTCTCCTTGGCTTGCAGATGCCACCTTCTCACTGTGTCCCCACATGCCTTTTTCTCTGTGCTCACACATCCCTGGTGTCTCCTCTTCTTTATAAGGACACTAGTTGGATTGGATTAGATCCCACCCTTTTGGCCTTATTTTCACTTAATTACCTCTTTAAAGGCACCATCACCAACACAGTCACACTCTGAGGTGCTGGGAGTTAGGGCTTCAACAGATGAATTTTGGGGGGGACACAATTCAGTTTATAACACTGGGAAAGAATCTAACATAGGCTGGACGTGGTGGCTCATGCCTGTAATCCCAGCACTTTGGAAGGCCGAGGCAGGTGGATCACTTGAAGTTGGGAGTTCGAGACCAGCCTGGCCAACATGGCAAAACCCCCTCTCTATAAAAAAAATACAAAAATTAGCCAGGCGTGGTGGTGTCTGCCTATAATCTCAGCTATTCGGGAGGCTGAGGCAGGAGAATAGCTTGAACCCGGGAGGCAGAGGTTGCGGTGAGCCGAGATTGCACCACTGCATTCGAGCCTGGATGGCAGAGCGAGATTCTGTCTCAAAAACAAAAACAAACAAACAAACAAAAAAACGAACCTAACATAGACTGTGTTTAACTGTGATACCAGGTGAAATGAGAACCACAATCTCAGGCATAAAGCCCTTCTCCTTCTCCATCAGATTCAAGGTAAGAGCTCAGGCCCAGTTTTGCATCTACCTTATTTATGTTCCCATGTCAATAAACAGTAGGTGTTTCCCTTCCTTCACTTTCCTTTTCTAGCTATTGAGGGGCAGGTTAGAGCCACACTCTGACAGTGATCATGTATCTTAGATTTTTGTGGACAATCATGATTTTAAACATTTTTGTCTGGTGGTCCACCTAAGAACATGTCATTTTCATACAACAGGCTCCCAAATTAGGTTTAGAAATTATGGCCACAGTGCCTACTGCACTTAAGATGCAACTTGGAGGGGTGGGGAGGGAGTGGCAGGTGACAGGAGGCAAAGCCAGCAGTCAGAGAAGGAGCAGAGAAAATCTGTAACTCTAGAACAAGTCCTGGGATATAATAGTTTACTGTAGCAGCAAGCACTAGTCTCTAGTTTACTGATAACTCTATTCCTCAAAGAGTCTACTAGAAGGAACACTGAATTCACAATTTTCTAGCTGTAAAATGGACATTTTAATACCTGTTTGTTTTCTTTGAAGGTTATTTCAAGGACTAATGCTAATACCAATAAAGCCCTTTATTTATTTAAAAATGAACTAAAGTAACTTGGAAAGTATTACTTTTGCTCTCAACCACTCTTCATAGCTACCAAGCAGCAGCTCTATTTACACTGAATCCTGGAAGTATGAAATGATCCTCTTTATACCCACAAAATATTCTTGTGCAATGTGTGCAAATGGTTAGCATCCAGCGCTCAGGCCTCGTCCGGGAGCCACTGCATGATGGGCTCAAATCAGTACACATTACAGCATCCTCAAGGGTCTTTGGCAAAAGCCTATAGATTACTTTGCTGAAGGCATTTGTTAATCGGACAGCAGACCCTGAGTGGCAGGAACAATGCAATTGTGAGCTGGGAAAAGCACCTCCAAAAATCAACAGATGCAAGCAAACCAGTCTCAACGGTGAGGGCTGATTATGATGTGGCTTGTATTTTGGACAATAAACTCTGTTTATGATAGCCTCCCGGTCATTAAAAATCTCTGCTGTAAGAGAAAACTGAGGCCAGGCGCAGTGGCTCACGCCTGTAATCCCAGCACTTTGGGAGGCCGAGGCAGGCGGATCACGAGCTCAGGAGATCGAGAGCATCATGGCTGATTCGGTGAAACCCTGTCTCTACTAAAAATACAAAAAAATACACACACAAAAAAAAATTAGCCAGTCGTGGTGGCAGGCGCCTGTAGTCCCAGCTACTTGGGAGGCTGAGGCAGGAGAACGGCGTGAACCCGGGAGGCGGAGCTTGTAGTAAGCCAAGATCACGCCATTGCACTCCAGCCTGGGAGACAGAGCAAAAAAAAAAAAAGAAAAAAAGAAAACTGAGCTATTAACTTCTTCAGAAAAAAATAGGGGGAAGAGTGGTCATTTCTTTCATAAGCAGAAGGGAAGGTGCTGCTCAGTAAAGATCAATTAAACATCTCTGTTAAAAGGCTGCTTGGGAGAGGGTGCCAATAGAAACTCCTCCATATTAAGCCCATGTTCCTACATTCCTCCAGCCTTCCCCATCTCTGTTATTTTGCTCTGGGGAAAATTTTAAGGGGACACTGGCTATTGTAATTATATAAGGTGACAGTGGCTCTCACGTCTATGGCTGAATGATCTTTGATGTTGAATGACTTCTCATGCATTCAGTAAGGGCATCCCCAGACAACAACAGGCAAATCAAATGCTTTTCTGGACTCAACTGAACATCAGCCATCTTCATGAGAGAGTTAAAAAAAAAAAGCAGCCAGGTGCTGTGGCTCACGCCTGTAATCCTAGCACTTTGGGAGGCTGAGGCGGGTGGATCATGAGGTCAGGAGATCGAGACCATCCTGGCTAACACGGTGAAACCCTCTCTCTACTAAAAAATACAAAAAATTAGCCGGGTGTGGTGACGGGCTCCTGTAGTCGCAGCTACTCGGGAGGCTGAGGCAGAAGAATGGCATGAACCCAGGAGGCGGAGCTTGCAAAGAGCTGAGATCGTGCCACTGCACTCCAGCCTGGGTGACAGAGCGAGACTCTGTCTCAAAACAAACAAACCCAGAAAAAAACACAATAATAGGTACCCCAAAAGATTACATGGTGGTCAGAGCTACTAAATCCTGGGATGCAGGAACAGCTTGAGGGGCCCTGGGTGGTTCATTGTGTAAAGAGCATAGTTCAAAGCTCCCTGTAATCCCCACCATTTTCCACTTGAAGCTTCATCGTAGTCCTTTAAAATACTGTATGTTTCTATTCTTATGTTTATATTGTGTCCTTATCATGTAAGCTGGAACTCTTGTTCAGAATTAACTGCCTTGTTTTCTGAGCTCTGGTACAGTCTTCTTATATTTCAATTATCATACTTCCTAAAAGTTAATTTTTCAAATATCTGTATCTTGTCCAAGATGTAAACTCCTTTTTTATCTTTTCATACTCTCTCATCCATTCATCCCAAGATTTGGTTTGAGGCTTTGCACATCACAAGTGTATTGAAATAAGCTTGCAAGTATCACAGTCTGCATCTTGACAGTCACATTCCTAAGAGGAGGGCTTGCACTCCGGCTGGAGTTACGTGAGAATCCACGTCCAACGAATGAATATGGCTTTAAGGGGGACACTTCCATTTTCACTTAAAACCAGAAATTGTTGAACTTAATTATCACCAGCAGTAATTCAGACATCAAAGCTCTAGGCCTCTCTGTATTAGTTTTCCATTGCTATGTATCAGAAATGTAGCAGTTTACTGTAATAAAAATTTATGAGCTCACAATTTTTATAGGTCAGAAGAATAGGCATGGTGTGGCTGAATTTTCTGCTGTGCTCAGTGACTCACTGGGCTGATGTCAAGGTATTGGCCAGGGCTCTGGATCTCATCTGGGGCTTGGAATCTTCTTCCAAGCTCAGTAGCTGTTGGCAGAACTCATTTCCTTGTGGTTGCAGGACTAGAAGCCGTTTCTTGCTGGCTGTCAGCTGGGGTGCTCTCAGTTCCTAGAAGCCACCCACCTTCCTTGCCCCACAGACCCCTTCATCTCTAAGCCAGCAACGGACACTCTCCCCTCTACTTTGGCTCCTCCTTCCACTGTGATTCTCTCTGACTGGCCTGTCTCTGACCCCTAACTCAGGTTTCAAGGGCTCCGTTGACTCCATCAAGCCTATGAGGATAATTGCTCTACCTTAAGGTCAACTGATTTGGGACCTTAATTACATCTGTAAAATCCTTTCAGAGTAGCACCTAAATCAGTGTGGTTAAATAATTTGAAGAAGTGTGTCTACACCGGGATATGCCAATCTTGGAGGCCATCTTAGAATTCTGCCTAACACATTCACCAATATGACAAGTTGCAAGCTTTGCTTATCTGTCTGTGCTGGACCTACCAAGTCTTCTCCCTGTGTCCTGTAGTTATGTAGACAGAGGAGATCAGCAACCTCCATCTGACATTAAAAGTGCTGCTTCTTGAAGAGGGAGGGAAGATATAGCTCTGACTTTATCCTTCAATATGAGTGATGTTTCATGGCGTTTGGAAGATGCCCTTGTAAGTCAGTTGCCTGTTAAGACACAACCTTAGTGAGTTGACCACTAGTGAGCATTAAAGTCTTTTTAAAAATGGTATTATGGGCCGGGCGTGGTGGCTCATGCCTGTAATCCTAGCACTTTGGGAGGCCGAGGCGGACGGATCACCTGAAGTCTGGAGTTTGAAACCAGCCCAGCTAACGTGGTGAAACCCCTCCTCTACTAAATATATATATATATGTATATAAAATTAGCCAGGCATGGTTGTGGGCGCCTATAATCCCAGCTACTTGGGAGGCTGAGACAGGAGAATCGCTTGAACCCGGGAGGCAAAGGTTGCAGTGAGCTGAGATTGTACCACTGCGCTCCAGCCTGGGCAACAAGAGCAAAACTCTGTCTCAAAAAAAAAAAATGGTATTAAAAAGCTATTATGAATGGTCTAAGATAGGGGTCAGCAAACTACAGCCAGCCACCTGGTGTTTTTTGTTTTTTGTTTTTTTTTAGACGGAGTCTCGCCTCACTCTGTCACCAGGCTGGTGTGCAGTGCGACCTCGGCTCACTGCAGCCTCTGACTCCCTGGTTCAAGCGATTCTCCTGCCTCAGCCTCCTGAGTAGCTGGGATTACAGGTGTGTGCCACCACACCCAGCTAATTTTTGTACTTTTAGTAGAGACGAAGTTTCACCATGTTAGCCAGGATGGTCTCAATCTCCTGACCTCGTGATCCGCCTGCCTCGGCCTCCCAAAGTGTTGGGATTACAGGCGTGAGCCACCGCGCCTGGGAGCCACCTGTTTTTATAAGTAAAATATTGGATAACAATCATGCCTATTCATTTGCAAATGATCTCTGGCTGCTCGTGTGGCACTACTACCAAGTTGAGTACTGAACTCAACTCTCTGACAACAGAAAAATACTCTCTAGCCCTTTACGCTGGTGACTCGTGGTCTAAGACCATTCCCATAGTTGCCTGATGATAAGTATCACCTGGATCATTTGTTAACAAGACAATTTCTGCGCCCAGTGTAGGCCCACTGAGTCAGAATCTCTGGGGCGAGGGAGAGGGGTGGGGGTGGGAAGCTGTGCTGAGCAAGCTTCGCAGGTGATTCTCATCACCACGGAAGGAGTGGTCTCAGGTGTGCCTTCCTGCCAGGTGAGGGAGAGCCTTTAAAAGAGGAGTAGCCATCAAGAGCACAGACTTTTTTTTTTTTTTTTTTTTTCTCTTCTCCTTCTCACTGTCTGGGTCTGCTTCTCAGCACTGCCTTGTGAACGATCACCATCTCAGGTAAGTTACATTTAATCCTCGGTTTATTTACCTCAGAAATGAGGATAATGATGTTTAATTGTTAGCATGCACATATATGCAGAGGGCCTAATACAAGGTCAGTGCTTAATATTGGCAACCCTCAGTAAGAGGAGAAGCACAGTATACACATCAGATGATCCGAAGGCAGCAACCACTCATGGATAAGATGAGCCAGGCTAAGTCTTTACAACAATACTCCACGGTGCATAAGCAGCTCTGTCAAAAAGAAAAACTTCCTATAAAGCAATCTTATTACAGAGTGCTTCCAGGACAGCAGAAAGCCCCTTAGAAACTCAAAATTCCCTGAAGACCACTGAATATTGCAAGAGGTCATAACTGATTAGGATATAACTGAGTTTGCAAAGGAATACTTAATTTTGTGATTGAGAACCCTGGTACTTAGCAGGAAACCTTTTCTTCCCCCCTATTTCTGAGGTTAATGCTTTTAAAAATCACTGCCTGATGAGATCATGCAAATTCAGCCATCTGTATAGCTGTTGAAAGAAAGTTTTTAGATAAATTGCTATGCCTTTGCCACATAAATCCTCATAAGATACAGGACTCCAATAATACTTCAAGTTACAAGGGAGTTTCATATTTTACTAAAAGGGAGAAAAATCAATCTTGAATCTCTTAGTCCAGTGACCAAAGAATCACTTCATTGATTTTGTTCAGCTACTCAGGTGGGTGTACAATTTATCCTGATCTGATCTTATCTGATTTAAAGTTTACCTTTTCTGGGAAGTATTAATTTGAGTGTTATATGGATGGTACTGTAATACCAGACCCTCTTTACGGCCACTTTGCACAGCTTATATAAACATCCCAGGATAGAGTTTTGTTTTAATGTTTTCTCAAATTTAGAATTTGTGTTGGCTGCAAGTTATTCCCCTTTTCAACAGAAGAGGGAGGCAGAGGCTTGTCTAATAACTAAATAAATAAAATACAATAAAAAATAGTGTACCTAAGAACCAGGCTAGAGGGAAAGGGATCTGTACTCTTTTTAGGGAATCAGGTAAACAAGAACAGGATGAATTCTGCCAAGCATGATTTAGATTTTAAGAAAAAAAATTGGAAATTGAATGTTTTGCTGATTTAATATTTCAATTTCAGTTTCTAAAAAAGTACCAGCTGGTATTATGCTCACTGCCTGGGCAACAAGATCATTAGAAGCCCAAACCTCAGTATCATGCAATATACCCACATAACAAACCTGCACATGTACCCCATGAATCTAAACTAAAAACCGAAATACGTAGTGTGAATCCTATTTAGTGAAAAGCAAAACATAGACGATAACACACTGATATATTAACAGCAATTATTTCTGTGTAGTATTTTTGGTTAAGTATTTTCTATATAATTTTCAATAGTTTCCAAATCTATGAGAATAAGCATGCATTCTTTTACAACCAAAATAAACTCTGCAGAGGGCAGGGGGAGGAATATTCACTTTTATGAAATGCAATGTTGGGATCTTGCTAATACCCTAAAACATAGCGGGATGGACACAGGGTACTTCAGGGTCTGATAACTCCCTAAGCAAACTGCTGGGCAGCAGGCCACCTGGCTGACTCTGGGCTAGCTGCTACAGTATTTCTTTGCTGTCATTCCAGGGGAAAAGCTAGAGATGCTGACCGCAATTAGCTGCATGAGTTCCTGCTGGGATTGTCTGACTCTAGGAGATTCTCTTAGACTAATGTCTCCTGGGCAGATGCCCCACCCCAAGTCCCAAAGAGTTCCTATGGTTCACACCTGGTGCCATTCAGCCACCAGGCCCTGCTTAGTAAGCCCCCTAGAAAGGCTGCAGTTAATTAAAAATTCAGAGGGGCTGCGCCTACCTAGCCTACCTAGTGAGGCAGCCGTTGGGGCTAGAACTTTATCACCTGTGGGCTTCTGTATCCTATAGTTTCCAAGGGGAGGGTGGGGAGGGAAGATGCAGGTCCTTATTTGATGGGAGAGGTGAATATTTGGGTTTTGGGCTTGTTTCACTTCAGAGATTCACCCATTCAGACACATAAGAGAATATAAGTTTTATTTTTTATGTTTTGTCCCTGGTGTCAGAAAACTCTAGGAGATAGAGGCATTGGAGTCAGCTGAACTGGGCTGAGTTTGATGCCACTTGCCAGCAGTGTGACCTTGGGATTTCTGGTCTTTATCTGTAGAATGGAAATTATAATATCAGTCTTGTCATCCTCAGAGATTATTGTGAAGAGCCAGTGAAATATGCATATGAAAGTGTTTTTGAAATGACAAAGTACTGTGTATAATGTGTGTAGGGGATGGTGTCCCAGATTGAAGTTAAATGAGATCCAGGACTATGATAGGTCACAAGAAGAGGGGAGGCAGGGCCAGGACTACCATGGAGCAAGCAGGGTGGCCAGGGTGCAAAATTTGAGGAGGCACTTCCTTACAGGGGTGGTCATATGCCTCCTCTGAGTGGGCAAGACCCTGAGAGTGAGGGTCTTGTTAAATTTATCTCACCCACCCTACTCCTGGTCCTGAGTGTAAGTAAAATCTGTGCCTATTAAAATTACAAATGCAATATATGTTCATTGTAGCAAAGCCCACTATACCTAATTTTGCAGAGGTGTGATCACTTGGGCGGTATCTTAGGCCGCCCTCCTTGCATTTTTTTGTTTTGTTTTGTTTTGAGACTGAGTCTTTCTCTGTCGCCCAGGCTGGAGTGCAGTGGCGCAATCTCGGCTCACTGCAACCTTTGCCTTCCGGATTCAAGCGATTCTCCTGCCTCAGCCTCCTAAGTAGCTGGGATTAGAGGCATGCACCACCATGCCCCGCAAATTTTGTATTTTTAGTAGGAATGGGGTTTCATTCACGATGTTGGTCAGGCTGATATTGAACTCTTGACCTCAGATGATCAACCCACCTCAGCCTCCCAAAGTGCTGAGATTACAGGCATGAGCCACCATGCCCAGCCTTCCTTGCATTTTTTATCCATTTGCAATGTTAAGCTAGGCTTCTTGCTCTCACTTAATGGGCAGCACAGAAACATGCAAAAGAAACACAAATCTGATCACAAGACCTCTGTGGGTGTTCTAAATCTTTGTTATAGATTTACTTGCGGACTCTGAAAAGATCACACGGTGTATGACACAGCAAAATTTACTTAAACCCTACTTTACCCAGCTTTCTCTTCCCTGGGCCGAGTCTTGTGGCAGTTGCTCCAAGATCTCCATTTCCTCTCTTTGTAAACGCTCTTAGGTACCTCTTTCTCTACCTCCTGGCTAGACGCTACCCTCCATCCACTAGCTCCTCTTTCATGCTGTTACATGTAAAACCATCTGGCCAGTCCAGGACTCTAACGCTTGTTATTATTATCTCCCAAATCACTTCTTGAGGGATCCAAGTGGTAAGGAAACACTTCTCTTTAGGGATGGGGAAGAAAGGAGAAAGGTTGTCAATACTTCGGTAGGTTTTGTTCTGGACATCAACACGTAGCTATGTATATCTACCTCACCGATTTTTAAAAATAGGGCCACACTAGGCCAGGTGCAGTGGCTCATGCCTATAATCCCAGCACTTTGGGAGCCCGAGGCGGGCAGATCACCTGAGGTCGGGAGTTCGAGACCAGCCTGGTCAACCTGGGGTAACCCCGTCTCTACTAAAAATACACAAATTATCTGGGCATGGTGGTGCGTGCCTGTAATCCCAGCTACTTGGGAGGCTGAGGCAGGAGAATCACTGGAACCTGGGAGGCGGAGGTTGCAGGGAGCTGAGATTTCACCACTGCAGTCCAGCCTGGGTGACAGAGTGAGGCTGCATTTCAAAAAAAAAAAAAAAAAATTGGGCCACACTAAACCTAATGTCTTCTGATTTGCTTGTTCCATTTAACAATGCATCTTAGAGATCTTCTGTAGCAATATTTACAAGCCAACCTCATTGTTCTTAACAGCTGCCTATATTCTGGAGTTATTTTAACCATTTCTGTACCAGGAGATGTTTCTGTTGTTTCTTGTTTTTCACTCTTGCAAATAATCTGCAGTGAAAATCCTCCTACACTTTGTTTCCTTGCTCACTTAGTTTAATTTGCTGGGTGAAAGAGGATGCAAATTTTAACAGCAGATTATGGGAGGGGCGATTGGGAGCATAGCATGGGATTGATCTGTCCCTGGTATTTTTCTTCCTGACCCATCTCCACTGGATTCATGTTGAAAAACCGTTTTCATTTATGGCTGAGGGGCTGTAAGTAAAAACCGGGGGAGCTATTTTTCTAAAAAAAAAAATCCTCAGTAATATATTGTAGCACAAATATTACTGTTTTGGGAGTAATAACTCAGAAGAGGAATGAGGAGTTTCTGCCTATTACGCCAAGTAAACCATCCTGTAACTTTAGCCAAGCTGGGGTCCCAGGTCTGGGAGTGTGTGATGAAGTCGTGCAGACACAGCGCCACCCAGTGGCTGTCTGGTGAGGACGGGATTGTTTGCAGGGATGAGTGCAAAATCCCTGGGAACTCCTAGAGATGCCGGAGAGGGCATTTTACTGGAGGCTGAGGTCCTGCTTGAGCAGCAGGGGAGATTGGAGCCAGTGACATTTGGGTTATTGATGAAGTGACTTCATATGTAGCCATAGGCTGGTGCCTGAGGCAACTCAGGTTACTGTTGCTTTTGAATGCATTTGCATTTTATGTCTCACACAGTATCTACGTCTATTGGAACAAAATAGTGGCACTGTATGGGAGCGAGTTCTTCCTTGCTCTCTAGGCAGTGCTTATATGACTTCAGAGACCTCTGCCATAACTCTGTGGTCCATAAATTGGGAACGACTGAGATGGGATATTGAAAAGCTGAGTGCAAATGAAATCATTAACTCAATGTCAGGGGGAGCATGCTTTTGAAAGGAATCCTAGGGTGAATTCTCACCATGCTGAAGGAACTCCCTGTCGCTCATACTCAAGATCCTAGAATGCCTCCCCGATGTAACAAATCAACTTCACAGGCAGCTTGTTATCCTTTCTTCCACTTGAAGGTCCCACCCTATAAGAGCTCTATTTCCTACAGCTCTGGATTAGGACAGGTGCGGTCTGTCATTGCTATCGGGCCAACTCTATGCTTATTTCTGCTTCTCTTAGTTTCTGTTTTTCTACCTCTGTGAAATGCCGCCTGTGACCCTTTAGTAACTCAAAGCCTACCATATTTCCATGCCCTTGTTAAAGTCCTTCTTAAGGCTCCCAGAAGTCCTCTCAGCCAACTTGGTCCGAAGTGACCTTTCCTTCTGCAAACTCCTCATTCTTTGACCTTTGGTATCATATGTTTGGCATGTTACTTGTCTTCTCAGCTAGACTCTAAATTCTCTGAAGTCAGTGATGTTTAATGTCATCATAGCTCCTTGAAGCAAGGTGCTAGACACAAAAGAGTGAAATAGTATTTAACTTATTGTGTAACAAAGAATAGCAAACCCGAGTGATTTTTCTGGTAAACTTGGCTCTTTATCTATTGGATCTGCTGCAAGTACATTTTAAAAATCTTTATTGTCTCTCTTTTTAATCCACCCATTCATTCATATATACGAAGTGCTATTTACATGCCAGGCACATCCCTATTTGGCAGAGAGTGGAGAAAAAACCTTGATATTTTTATAACTGTGACAAATGGGCAGCCTGTGCTCTGTGGACAGGGAGGGCCCTGACGACCCACCAGCAGTGGCTTTGAAGATGTCTGTTTCTCCAGTTGCGTTTGTCCTCTATGTTCTTACCTGTGCCCTGTAGATCTACGTTAAATGCTTGTAAGAGGCTGGACAAGGCTATGGGGCACGGACTTTCACTACTTTCACTTTCAATGGAGATGTGTTCCTGTGAAAAACTTGCCCATCACTGTAGAAAATCGAGCCAGTTGCTCATAAAAGCTGAGCTAGTCTGCCTGGAAGAGGGATTGAAAACCCAGACCACCTTGATTGTGTGTCTATATTCTCGCCCTAGAGCACTGCTTGGGAAGTATCTGTTGAACGAGTGGTGTTCATACTTCTATTGGTGGCGACCATGCTTACTCCGCTTTTGGTTGACTTTTTCTATGTGAACAATATTTTGCTAGCCTCTGGGTTAAGAGTAGTTATTTAATGCACACAGACCAATAGGCAACCGCTAAATGGTAGAAGTTTAGGGGATGTACTATCTTGGGAGGATTTATACCAATTACTCAACTGCCTGAATACCAAGTTCCTTCACATTAGCTTTATAATAAGATAAACTAGTTCTCACATTTATCCCAAGAAGACAGGCTTATCCATATCATCTATATTTTAGCAGGCAGTACCAAACTTCAAGCCTCCAACACATTTTAAATCTTGCCATGTTGTATATTTTAAGTATCATTAAAAAGCCACTTTCTTACTTTAAAAATATGTGTGCAATATATTTTATGAAACCTGTAGCAAGTCTATGAAAAATTGATTATTTTTTCCATAGGGATACGTTCAAATGATTTTCATTCTACTCACCAAATGAAAAATGTAGCTCACATTATGTCCTTTATCTTATTTACTCCTTCTCCTGTATATATAATCACCATGTTCCCAAACAAAGAGAAATGGGTTACTGTGTTTGGGTAGCCAAATAATTTCCTGTATTGGGCAAAGGAGTTGATGCAGATCTAAACTAGGAAGCATGCATTTCTCTTTCAAATGCCTTATTTTCCTATTCTGTACACTCTTCCGGCCAACTCTACGTGGGCTGGGTCAGAGTATGAGACGGGGGTGCTGTAGTGAGTGGCAGGCAACTGTGGCTGCTGGTGGAGCGAACACATGATGGAAGCATCAGTCACTGCAGGACTCCAGGAAGATGCAAGGAACTTCACAGACAAAGATAAGCATTGTTCTGTGCTTTAGTCAGGATTATTTCTTAAAAACGTGTGCCAGGGCACAGTGGCTCATGCCTGTAATCCCAGCACTTTGGAAAGCCGGGGCAGGCAGATTGCTTGAGGCCAGGAGTTTGAGACCCGCATGGGCAACATGGTGAAACCCCAACTCTACTAAAATTACAAAAATTAGCTGGGTGCGGTGATGCCCTGTAATCCCAGCTGAGGCAGGAGAATCGCTTGAACCTGGGAGGCAGGTTGCAGTGAGCCGAGTTTGCACCATTGCATTCCAGCCTGGGCAACATATGAGACTCTGTGTTCCCATTTACCTTCTGTGGTGCTCCTTCCTACAGGCTGATCATGGCTGAGGTTGTCTTCCCTAGTATCCTCTTTCTCCCTGTTCCTTGGGGTCAGAACCATGGCAGGAGGTATCACCAACAGCTCTTCTGTACCTGAGTCTCTTCCCAACTGTTCCCCACCAACTCTTCCATCTGAGAGTCCCGGGTACTTGTAAAACCCTCAGGACAGACAGAGGGTAGGGGAATTGGGCAGCTTGTCAGAGTGACAGTGAGATGAAGATCAAGTCTCACCCATAGCTAAGGTAGGAATCAAAAGAGCCTTTGGAGCTGGGGTACCAGTTGAGCGCACCACCTTTGTTTCACAAATGAGGATGAGACAGGCAATGAACAGAGGCTCAAGAGACAGTTGTGATTATTTCTGAGTACAGGGGAATAGGAGAGTCTAGGGAAATGGGATTTAGCAGGCAATGGGAGCAGGAAATTGGACATTGTGATGTCTGGCGTGCCAGTGCCTGACCCAGTAAGCCAAAGAGAGCAGTCAGATGTGACTGGAGTGGAGGATTCAGGGGGTCACTTAAGCTGGGGCCACATTGTGGAAGATCTCAAGAACCATGATGGGGAGTTATAAATGATCTATGCATGGAGGGGCCCCTAGGGTTTTTGAGATTGAGATTTTTGAAGGCATGATCTGATCTGAGGCTTTGGAATCACCATAAAAAGAATTTAGAGGTTGTCCTGTGTTGTGGTTTTAAACGTGTACTCTGAGGAACCCCCTTAGGGGCTGCTCTTGTGGAGGTGGTGAAAGGATCTGGGAAAAGCCAAGAGGCTAGGATCTTGGGCCCCTGCTTGCGCTAAATCAGGCAGCCCTGCCCCTGTTTTTCTTATCGAGCTGCCAGGTAAAATTTCTTCTTTTTCTTGTGATAAAGAACATAGAAGGTAAAATTTACCATCTTAACCACTTTTAGTTGTACAGTTCAGTAAAGCATATTCACATTGCTGTGAAACAGATCTCTAGAACTATTCCACTTGCAAAACAAACTCTATACCCTTTGAATAACCACTCCCTGTTCGACCCTTCCATCCCAAACCCCTGGTAAACCACCTTCCTCTTTTGTGTTTTTATGAATTTGGTCGGTCAAGTAAGATTTATTTTGAAAAACAGTGCTAGAGCTGAGATGGTTGGAAAGCCATTGATCGATCATCCTTACCCCTCTTTCTCCTGGCTTTGACAAAGAGAAGGCTGAGGTCCTGGAAGCCAAAGTGGCCACCTTGTGATGAAGATGTCACGCACACAGATACTTAAACCAGGGTGCCAGGAATCTAGGTTCTGTGTCTACAGTTTTGTAGACTAGGTTCTGCTGCTGTGTGTGTGTGACAGTCGTCAAGCAGCCGATTTAACTTGGTGCCTCGGTTTTCTTATCTGTTAAAGGATGTGACAGTAACAGCATCTCCCTGATAGGCTTGTTGTGAGGATTAAGCCAGGTAATGTAAATAAAGCACTTTCAACTGGGCCGGCACTTATATAAGTGTTTGCTGTTGTTAAGTGACTTCCTGGCACAACATGGCTCCTTATGAAGAGAGCTGTTCCTATGGACCTATAACCAGTGCCTGTGCTGCATGCTCTGTCTCCTGAGTCTTTCACCTAACACTGAATAGATGGCTTTGACTCAACCTGCCTGCCTTCTACATAGCCCTGTTTCTCATCTGGGGCATGTCACTGATGTCAAAGGATGCTCCATCAAGACCTTAATTTTCAAGGGGAAAGTGGTAGAGGACACATCACATAGCACAGGAGGAATGGACATCCTGTGACATTAATCTGAAAAGTAGTTATGTAACGCTTTAGATAAGGCAGTGGCTTAGGTGCTGAGGATACTGAATGAACAGACCAGGCAAAACTCTCACTGTCATAGAGCCTGCATTCTAGCAGGGCAAAGCTTTGCAATGCAGACCTTTCAATAAATGAAATGCTTTTCTTGGACTCATATGCCCCAGGAAGATGAAAAGTTTGCATAAAAATGCTCAGATTTGGAAATGGAACACTTTAGACTTATTGCTATAGTGCCTCTGAAAAGTGGTTTGTAAAAATAGATACTAAAAATGATGCAGACATACTGGTGCTCTTAGGTTGAGACAATTTTTCAGGTACAAAGTTTCCAAATCGATTTATCTCAAGTTCTGATTCAAGGGTTGTGTATATAGTACAGTTCATCATCTTTAGAACTTGGTGAGGACAGCATTAGGCTTGTTTTACTTGTGCTTCAATCAGATGTCAGGAGGAATGTGGGATTCCACCTGCCGATGCCTCTCCGGGGCTTCATCCTTTCCTCCTCAATATGAGCAGATGACATTCAGATACCCAGCAGCAGAAGCAGAGACGGTGTGGGGACTAGTTTTGTTGGGGAAGAAAATAGGAATTGCCATTAGACTAGGATGAACTGAAGCTCACCTGTCACAGGGTGGGGACTATCCAGTGAGGAAAGAAAGAAAAGAATGGTCACACAGAGCACTCAGCTGCTTGTGAGTCCCCCATGCCATGTGCACTGCAGCCATTGCTATAAAGCACAGCACTTCCTTCCTTGGATCCTACAAATGCTTCCTTTGTAGACACTTCCCAACACCGTGCTTCCAGGTGCCACTGCCAGTCAAGGCTGGTGGGTGATGTGCATCTCATGGACCATCAGGAGCTACTGGTGGCCATTAAAGTCATTAGACACATGGGAGCTATGACTCAGTGACCCATACAACCTATCATTACCCCCACTTCTTTCTCATGAAGTCTCGCCTATTTTGTTGAGGTAGGGGTGGAGATTCCTTGACCTTAGGGAATAAGGGCTCTTTTTCAGCCCTAGGGGATGGCTTAGGGAGGTCTAGGCCAGTTGTAGTAGTCCCATTTCCTTTTGCCAGCCTTTTGTGCAGCTCTAAGTGGCTACAGACACTGGCTGCTGAGTCCCTTGGCAGTTTCTGGGAAAGACTTCTTTTTCTGTTTCTTTTTTTTTATTATTATTATTTTGAGACAGGGTCTCACTCTATCACACAGGCAGGAGTGCAGTGGTGTGATCTCAGTTCACTGTGCAACCTGCATCTCCCGGGCTCAAAGAATCCTCTCACCTCAGCCTTCTGAGTAGCTGAGACTACATATGTGTGCCACCATGCCAGGCTAATTTTTGTATTTTTAGTAGAGACGGGGTTTTTGCCATGTTACCCAGGCTGGTCTCAAACTCCTGAGCACCTCCTTGCCTTGGCATCCCAAAGTGCTGGGATTACAGGTGTGAGCAACCATATCCAGCTGACTTTTAAATTTCTCAGATAAAAAGGCATAAAAGTTATTTTTTGAGGAGAAAGCTTTTTGCCCACCCTTTTCTTCTAGTGTAGCACACTGTTACAATGATACAATGCCTGGAGCAGTAGCAGCCGGTTTGCAAACCTGAGTTATCAAAAAAAGAAAATTGGACAGAAGCTAGTTGAATCCCTGAGACTAGATTATCACTGCATCTGGGCTGCTTGCTCCCAGATTTCCTGTTACATGAGACAATTGGGGATGTCTTTGTCATGCCAGTCAGGCTCTCTGTCGCTGGAGACTGAGAGGATTCTAAAACTGATAGAGCAATTTTAGTCCTTGTCTTTTTTTTTTTTTTTTTTTTTTTTTTTGAGATGGGTTCCCACTCTGTCACTGAGGCAGCAGTGCAGTGGTACCATCATAGCTCACTGTAGCCTCAACCTCCTGGGCTCAAGTGATCCTCCTGCCTCAGCTTCCCAAGTAGCTGGGACCATAGACATGTGCAACCATGCCTGGCTATGTTTTACAATTTCTTTTTTTTTTTTTTTTTTTTTTTTTGTAGAGATAGGGTTTCACTATGTTGCCCGGGCTGGTTTCAAACTCCTGGCCGATCCTCCTGTCTCAGCCTCCCAAAATGCTGGAATTACAGGCATGAGCCACCACTTCTGGCCAGTCTTTGTCTTTGAGGTGGGATGCCCACATAGCATATGGGTTTCCATAATGGTGGCTACTATGTAACCAAGAGACTATGTAGCCTAATGTCCCAAATTGCTATGATTCTGACTTGGGCTCATCAAACTTTAGTTTTGGAGGGAAAAGAAACCATCAGAGAACATCAAATCCTGGGTTTCCCAAGGTGGATTCTGTTGAATTACAGACATAAAAGATACTTGCACCCAAAAGCGTTCCACAGCCAAGTAGGTTTGAGAACACTTCCTACCACATCCCCTTCTCAGAAGAGACTAGTTTCTGTGTCTACAGTTTTGTCTATTCTTCCACAGCCCATGCTCAGGACCTCCTTCTTTCTTGTTTGGACCTGCGCTGTAGCCTTACTTCTGGCATTGTTGCATCCCTTTATTCCCTATGCTCTTTGACTACTAATCTCTCTCGTTGCCTTCATTCGCTCACAGCTGAGCACTTGGAAGGTGCTATGCACCGTTCCAGTTGCTGGAGACATGACAAAAAACAAAAGCGGAGATATCCACCCTCATGGAGCTTACATTTCAGTCAAGAGAGGTATGCAAGGCCAGATGCCATGGCTCATGCCTATAATCCCGGCACTTCGGGAGGCTGAGGTGGATGGATCTCCTGAGCCCAGGAATTCAAGACCAGCCTTGGCAACATGGAGAAACCCTATCTCTACAAAAAAAATACAAAATTAGCCAGGTGTGGTGGTGTATGCCTGTAGTCCCAGCTAGGAGGCCGAGGCATGAGGATCACTTGGGCCTGAGAGGTTGAGGCTGTAGTAAGCCATGGATGCACAACTGCACTGCAACCTGGGCAAGACCCTGTCAAAAAAACAAAAAAACAAAAAAACAAAAAAAAAACAACTATGTAGTAAAGAACTACAAAGAAAAACATGTAGTATATTAGAGAATAAGAATTTGGAGAAAAATCAACCAGGGAAAAGAGAGGAGGTTCAATTTGGAATAGAATTGCCAGGTAAGGCCTGCTGCAAAAGTGACATTTGGGTAGAAGCCTAAGCGGGTGAAGGTATCTGAGGAAAAGTGCCTCAGGGAGAGAGAGAACAGCATGTATAGGGGCTCTGAGATGGGAGAGGGCCTGGCGTGTTTGAGGAAGGGTAAGGAGTGAGAATGACTGGAGTGAGAGTCATTCTCAGAGTTGTGGGGGCCATGGTCAGCTGAGCTGTGGGCATCAGTCATGTGATGCTCTCCAGACCACTGCAGGGCTGTGGCTATGCCTTGAATGAGATGGGACCCCTTAGGGAAGTTTGGAGAGGGTGAGTGATGGAGCAGACCTGTATTTTAAAAGGCTCCATCTGCTTGCTGGAGATGGATAAGAATAGACTGGGGGTGGGGAAGGAAGGGAAGGGAGGAGATCCATTAGTAGGTTGCTGCCATAATCGAGGTGAGAGGTGATGGCTTGGACCAGGGTGGAGGGGAGAAGTGAGAACTAATTGAATTTGGGCATATTTTGAAAGTGCAGCAGGATGACATGACAAATTACGTACGGTTATGTGAGAAAGAGTAGAATCAGGGTGACTCTAGGTTTCGGTTTTTAACCAGTTTGATGGATGGAGTTGGCATTTCCTAAGATGGGGAAGAATGTGGAAAGAACAAGTTTGGGGCAGGGCGTGGGAAGAGCTCAGTCTTGGACAAGTTAAGTTTGAGATGTCTGTTAGATGTGCGAGGGCAAATGTTAAGAATCAGTTGCATGTAGGCTGGGTGCAGTGGCTCATGCCTGTAATCACAGCACTTTGGGAGGCTGAGGCGGGCAGATCACGAGGTCAGGAGATTGAGACCATCCTGGCTAACACGGTGAAAACCCATCTCTACTAAAAATACAAAAAAAAAAAAAATTAGCTGGGTGTGGTGGCGGGTGCCTGTAGTCCCAGCTACTTGGGAGGCTGAGGCAGGAGAATGGCGTGAACCTGGGAGGCAGAGATTGTAGTGAGCTGAGATTGCACCACTGCACTCCAGCCTGGGCGACAGAGCGAGACTCTGTCTCAAAAAAAAAAGAAAAAAGAAAAAGAAAAAGAAAAAAAAAATCGGTTGCATGTGATCTGTTGAAATGCATGTCCACAGTTCAGGAACAAGGTGCAGGCTGCAGATAGGTAAGTGGAGGTGGTCAGCACATATGTTGTACTTAATGCAGTGAGAGCGGATGAGAACACCTAGGAGTGAGTGTAGGTGGAAAAGAGAATAGGTGTAAGGTCTGAGTCTGGGGTGCTTCAACATTCACAGGTTGGAGAAATGAGTAGGAGGCTGAGAAGGGGCAGCCAGAGGGAAGAAGAGTCGGAAGTGCTGGAAGCTGAAGGAAAAGGGCTTTCCAGGAGGAAAGAGTGATCGCTGGGTTACATGCTGCTTATTGGTCAAGTGGCATGGAAACAAAGATGTGATCATTGGATTCGTCAAGTCAGGTCACTGAAGGGGTTGACAGGACAGTTTTGGTGGGGGTTGGGGGCAACAGTCAGAATGGAGAAGAGAAGAGAAGTTTTGGAAGGAATATTGGTACAGAGGGCAACAGAATGAGGAGAGAGCCAAAAGGAAATGCAAGGTCCAAGAAGGGAGAGTATTTTGTCAAAGCAAAAAATTGCACCTGACAGCTGGGTGCGGTGGCTCACGCCTGTAATCCTAGCATTTTGGGAGGCAGAGGGGGGCAGATCACTTGAGGTCAGGAGTTCAAGACCATCCTGGCCAACGTGATGAAATCTCGTCTCTACTAAAAATACAAAAATTAGCCAGAAATCGCTTGAACCTAGAAGGCAGAGGTTGCAGTGAGCTGAGATCATGCCACTGCACTCCATCCTGGGCAACAGAGTGAGACTCTGTCTCAAAAAAAAAAAAAACAAAACAAAAACATAAAAAAACTCTACCTGACAAAGTTAAACAGGCATGGAAGATTTTATTTAAGGCTGTTGTGCTAGGGAAGAGAGGTCTGAACTCAACACTGCTGAAGCAGGGAGTGGTAGGGTTTTTAAGGGCTGGGGTGAGTGAGTGAGAGATAGTAGGCCATTTGTGTTTGCAAATTGGCTTTCCCCAAAGGAAAAGTAAACTCCTCCATCTTTAGGACAAGAAATAGTTTGAGGAGTTGGATCAAGGTGCCCAATGAAGTTAGGTTCCTACCTTCCCACAGAAACAGGGAAATAGGTGTGCTATCTCCTTTGATGATTTAATTTCTTTTTTCTTTTCTTTTTTTAAAAAATATTCTCAAATGTAAAACTTTTAATTTAAAAGTAAACTTTAATGTCAATGATGATGTCATTTCAAAGAGATGGTTCCTGGGCCCTTGAGAAAGACATTCTTGGATCGTAAAAACCAGCAAGAGGCTTTCGAAAAGATTTGTGTAGGTTTATGTACACTTCAAATGGGCAGAGAAAAAATTTACAGTTACAAGTTTTCTTTAAAAATGGGCTGGGCACAGTGGCTCATGCCTGTAATTCCAGCACTTTGGGAGGCCGAGGCGAGTGGATCACCTGAGGCCAGCAGTTCATGACCAGCCTGACCAACATGGTGAAGCCCTGTCTCTACTAAAAATACAAAAATAGCGGGCATGGTGGCACACACCTGTTATCCCAGCTACTCGGGAGACTGACACAGGAGAATTGCTTGAACCTGGGAGGTGGAGGTTGCAGTGAGCCGAGATTGCACCATTGCAATCCAGCCTGGGCAACAAGAGTGAAACTCTGTCTCATGAAAAAATAAAATAAAAAAAGAAGAAAAACAAATGCTCTAAAAAATGTTTAGTAATTAGTTGTATCTGATCTGTTGTAATGCATGTCTACAGTTAGGAACTGTGAGGGACCAGAGTCAGGAAGAAGCTTGTGTAAAGTTTAGTTAAGCTGAGGGGAGTGTTAAGGCCATCTTGATTATTTATAAAACAGGTACCATCTTTATTTAAAATTTCTGATGTCTGTGGGGTAATCATGACTCTTTCCCAGCAGCCTCCTTTTGGCTGTGCCTTAACCATTGTCTGAAGCGTTGCCCCCATCTTTCTTCAGCTGTTCCTTCCTCTTCGATTTCCTTTCAGTCTCCACCCCTCATCCCAACACAGCTTTCTTCTCATCTTCTCTGTGGGACTCTGCCTGACATTTACCTCCCATAGAATCAATGGCTGCCTCCTCTGTGGGCCCCTAGAGTCTATACTTCTTTTATGGCACTGTCTCAGTTTTTATGGGCTTCAGTTGATTGAGTTCCTCAAGGGCATAAGCGTATCTTATTCATCTTAGTGGTTCTACCTGAAGAGTGATGTTGGGCTCCTGGTAATCACATGGGATAGGGTATCACGTATATAATCTTGGTAAATTAGAGGATCTGTCATTCTTTCCTCCTAGAGTATAGATCTGATCAACTGGGAAAAAGCATAGAGTATTTTCTTTATAATATTTGGCAGGCTATGCACTAGTGTTTATACGAGTAAAGGTCTTACAGCAGTTTCCACTGCCTAAGAAGTATGTGTGGCATAAATGGGAATAATTGCCCATGTTTCTGCTTAATGGCAAGAAGTTGATTTTGAGTATGTAAGCCCTACTAGGAATATATTTAATAATTCTGCCACTGTGTAATATACTTGTTGAGCTCTCATCTGACTATGAGGCCTCACTCACTGTATGACTTCTGAGTAAAGCAGTTCATAAGCCATTCCTATTTTAGATTGTATGGAGATACTTATGGAGAGTCAGCACCAGTCAGCTTCTATTCCCAAACTGCATGAAATGAAGAGAACTACAGATTGACAAGTTGGTTTAATATCAACTTAAGAGAGGACTTCAACTACCGAGTGGCTGGATGGATTAAGTAATATAGTATTTCAGAGGCTTAATGGGTTTTGGTTTTGCAGAAGGTTTCATGGGGTATGAGGCTTTAGGGTTCAACTTTGGAGCCAACAAAAAGAGTTGATACTTTTACCTGTAATTGTGCTGGGGGGCTCCCTCTGATTATAGCTTTAGACCTTTGAATGGGGCTGGAGAAGGGAAAAAAGACTTCAGAATTAGCAGAAGAAAATGAACATGAAGACAAAAACCAATAAGTGGTCACGGAGCTGCCAAGAGTGAAGGCAGTAACGAGGCAGAATTAGTTCTTACTGACAACTTGAAATTGCCTGGAACATTATAAAAATCAATCAGTCTGTTAAAAGCAGACTCACAGTGACCACTGGATTGTGTGATGTTTGCAATTTGTCTGGACACAAATTTAGAGAAGCCGGCAGAGATGTAGCCTAATACATAGCTTCTGGCTGGCACAAAGCTTTTGAAGAGAAGTCTCAAAATTAGCTTCAACCAGGATTATTTTTCTCCAGCAATCTTAAAGTCAGTAGAACTGAAATTAGTTGATTACTCATTTCTCCAACTCTAGTAGCTATTGTCATTTTTCTGTCTTTACAGTGTACTATAAAAATATGTATTTTAATGTTCCTTTTTGGGTTGAATATTCCTTTATGGATTATCTTTCTCTCCTGTTGTTGTAACCCTCAAAATTTTGAGTTTGAATAAAGAAAAACACTAAACTACTGAATTCATTCTTTGAACAGAAGTGATGGGTGCAGAACAACATATAGAAGCTTGTCAAGGAGTATTTCTGCCTCTCCAGAAAGAGGCAGATGCACAAACCCGCAATTAAAACAGGACAGAATAGGTGCAGAGTGAAATATGTCTGATCATATTGGGGCAATAATCAAGTCTTGGCATGGCAGGAATTGTCTCGTTCGTTAACTGTATCCCCAGAGCCTGTCACATAGATGGAGCTTTGTCAAATGGTTTTAATAAAAAAGCTCCCAAGTAGGTAGATGGGTTGAAGAAAGGGATTTCTAGACATGGGGAAAAGCAAGTGCAAAGTCTCAAGTGTATGAACCAGACTTCAGGTATTACATGATGACTGGGTTGGTAAGGGATGCAGGTGGTCAATGTGCCAGTGGAGATGGTTTCAGACTTTTAGGCCAAGGGCCTAAAGTCAAAGGGAGCCCTCTGAAGGTTGGGTGCAGGTTTCTGCACACAGCAGGTACTCTCAAGTGTTTACCACCTGACCAAATGAGCAAATGGAAGGACTTCAAGCCAGGGAGTACCCTGGTTAGACTGACATCTTAGATTTCTCCTGCCACTGTGGGAAATGGTCTGGAAGTGGGGTTAGTCTGGAATAGGATTCTCAACTGGAGGTATTTTCCTTCCCAAGGGACATTTGGCAATGTCTGGAGATTTTAGGTTGTTACAACTTGGAGGTTTTTACTGGCATCTAGTGTGTAGAAGCCAAGGATGCTGGTGAACATCTCATAAAGCACAGGACAGCCCCCTTCACGCATCAAAAAATTACTACAGTGAAAAAGACATTAGCAAGTACACAAGGTTGCAAGTGTACTTAAACTGCTACTGAAATGGACAGAGAAAAGGTAGTTTCTTCAGTCTGCCTAGAGCTGATCTGATATTCAAGAGTTGCCACTTACTGATGAGAAGGAAAAAATTTAATGATATTTAGTTTAATGCAGTTTAGAACTTAGTATGATCTAATAATTGTAAAAGGCCCATTCAGAGGGCGATCTGTATTTTGGGAATAATGGTACAGGCTTTTTTATGGCAATACTCTCTCCTCCCCACCTTGATCTTCTCCAAGTTAATGTCTGAGTTTATGGGTGGAGGCAGAGGGTGGCTCATGGAACCTTGTATGACCTCGTGGAGTCTGAAAAGTTCTTTGAGAAGCCTGAAAACTTCATTTATTTGAAGAGCTCAGGGGCCACTCTTGGGTGGAAGGAACTGCCATTCTATGTTTTTCAACCCAGAGTGACTCAGCAATATTATTTTTAGGTTTACATATTTGGGTTCTCTGTAAGATTTTTTGAGAAGAGGGTCGTTCTGCTAAACATACTTGAATCCACTGATCTGAAATGCCTTCAGGGCCGCCTACACTGGAATGTGAATTATAGGCTTAGATCAGTGTCCTGTGACACATAAGGCATTTTTATGGGTATCATGATATTTGTTTCTAGGTTTTGATGCTGACAATTGAGCTGCCCAAACCTTTTAGTCATGTCCAATTTTGTCATAGATGTGAATAAAATCTTTCTATCATGGTCAATATGTTCCTTACAAATGCAGCAATTTCTCATTGAAAACTGTTCTCTTAAGGGAACATAATAGATTTCATGGCTCCTAGTGACACGGGAAGGTGCTAACTAGCCATGTGGCTCAAAGTACACCATTATAGTAACCACTACTTCCTTTTAAGGTCTTACAGCCTTAAAATTCCCTTTTAATACTAATAAAAAGAAATTTTCACACTTGTTCTATGAACAAAGTTTCTTTAGTAATTCTGATGGTATTGCTTGAGTCTTTTCAGTCTAATAACTTTTCCCTCTTCTCCTGTTTCACCCATGAGGTTAGAGTACTATTAGATATGAGAAGGGTAGAACAGGGCTGAAAAGGGCTTGTGATATAAAGCACTAATAATAATAATGCCAATTATTATGAGTATAATAGCCACCAATACTTACTGAGTACTTATTATTATCTAAATTTTGCCCCAAGCATTTCCCACTTATTAATTCTAATCCTCATCACAACACTGTAAGTGCTCAGACTGGAAACTGAGGCATTAAGAGGTTAAGCATCTATTAAAGGTCAACTTGGCTGGGCCTAATTCAAACACAGGTGATCTGGTTCCCAAGTCCAAGTTCTTAACCAGCATGCCTCATGAAGAATGTCGTTCTGTCTGTCAGTGTTAGGTTTTCCTGGCTGTGGACTGATTGTTCTCTCTGCTTTAATGCTTTCTGCGTTAGGATCATCCATCTGCCTGCATCAGAAAAGCAGCTCATGTCATCAGTGTACTCAAGCAAAGCTTTGGAACACTGAGATCCTTAAAAAGCAAGGCAAAGTATAGCCAGGCAGAGAGGTATATTTTGTGGGGGGTGTTGTGAAACTTCCTCTAGTACAGAGTGTGTGGTAAGCTCCAGAATTCTTCCCATTTCTGGTCATCACTTTGTCATGGACTGTCTACTCTGGATTTGTGTGGCTCAGGGATGTGGGTCCAGCGGTGCATTTACACACTCATTTAGCAAACACAGAGTCTGTGATGGGCATAGCACCATACCGGCAGTTAGACACAGGCTTACTTCTTTGTGAAGAACTTATAATAAATTCGATAAGGAAGGAAGATGCACAGTTATTTAGCACTAGCTTTTTACTAGGTACTGTGCTTGGCATCTTATTTTGCCCCTCATTTGATTGTTCCAATACCTCTGGGAGGTTGGAATTATCCCCCATTTGATGGATGGAAAACTGGATTGCAGAGGGACCCAAGAAATTTGCTTAAAGTCACACAGTCCACAAAGGACAAGGCCAGGGATCAAACCCTGGAGTAAATTTAAGAAAAAACGGTCAATTGTAATAAGATTTGCTTATTATGGTGGATCTCTCAGAATCCAAAGAAATGAAGGGCCAGTTAGTGCTGGAGAGCTGTGGTTTTCAAACCACTTTCCATGAAAAATTAGTTCCAAAGGATGTTTCTTCAGAGTAAAACCAAATACATAGTTCTATAGTCAAATTAATGGTAGGAGACATATCCCATTTTCCTCCTAGTGATTCACAATGTTCATTAGCATGTTGAGTCCCCCCTGCTGCAGAAATTCTGCAGAAGGAAAGTTTTTAGACTTTGTTTAATTCATCCAGTGCTTCTGAATTTCCTGAGCAATGGTGATCAGTAGAACACTAGCTTGGGAAATTGTGCTTTGAAGGAACAAAGCCTTAGGAGAGGCAAGGTTATGGATAACCTGCCACTGAATAAAGTATCATTTCATTTGTGACTGGAGCCCCTTCGGGCTATCTTGATTACTGAGACAGAAGGGATCCAAGGCATGTAGTGTCACCTTCCCTCTGCTTGAAGTGATTCTATCTGTAAAGTCAAATTTGCTGCCTTAAAAAAAAAAAAAGCTTTAATTTTTTGTTACTTAATTCATAAATCATAAAATACCCCTTGAAAGTATACAATTCATTGTTTTTTTAGTACATTCACAAGGTTATACAGCCATCACACTAATTCCAGAGCATTTGCATTACCCTCAAAAGAAACCCCATACCTATCAGCAGGCTTCATTCCACTTAATGGCAACCGTGAATCTACTTTCTGTCTCGGAATTTTCCTCTTTTCGACATCTCATATAAACAGAGTCACACAATATGTGGCTTTTAAAATGTCTAGCTTCTTTCACTTAGTGTAATGTTTTCAAGGTTTACCTATGTGGTAGTACATATGAGTACTTCATTCCTTTTTATGGCTGAGTAATGTTCCATTGTATGTGTATACCATGTGGCAATTGCAGTTTTGGAAAGCAAAGTTATATTAAGAAAGGACCAGTCTTATCCCTGACTGGGAAAGCATGTGAAGTGGACGACTGTGGTTTGTTGCGTGCCCTCTCTCTAACTTGAAGGCCCTATGGTTTTCATAGAGTAACCTGATTCTCACGAAGAGCAGGTGAGTCTGGCCTGGCCCGGCCCATCAGAGGTTTGGTTCCAGTTCAGGCATGTGAGCCAAGCTAGAGTGTTGTTGGCTTCATCAGAAAAGAGGCCTGTTCCCTCGCTGGGGTCACTGCAATGCTAGTGTGCTAAGCTTTTGCCACCACTTGCAGAGAAGCTGCCTGAGAACAGACATGACATAAAGGAATGCAGAGGTATTTGCAAACCTACCTAAAACAGTTTGATCAAGTAAAACGCATGAGTTGTTTTTGATTAGTAATTGTTGCCACTGAAAGGTTTAAGGTGGATAAGGTTAACTACGCTAACGTTGCTACTGGATTATAATAAGAGCAAGTCTCAAACAAATTCTATCATATAGACAGACAGTTAATAAATATTTTATTTCAAGCAAGAGCCAGTTAAACAAATTTGTTTTATTAGCTTTATGAATTTCGAAATCTCTATTCTTTTAGGTCTGCAATAGAGTCTGACTTCACTTTTTTGATCTTTGCTGACAAATTACACTTCCGTCTTCATTCTTTTCCTCCCGCCCTACATGTGAGCAAGCTGATGAGAAGGCCTGGGTGCTCCCTGCTTTGTTGGGGAGGGAGATTCAAATCACATGAGCCTCTTTGTGTGAACTCTCTCCCTGGCAGCACTCCCTAATCACAATAAAAACCCAGGCCAGTCTCCTTTCTTTTTTTGTGATGATTGATTTTATATCAACTTGATTGGGCTAAGGAAGTCCAGGTGGCCAATAAAACATTTGTGAGTGTTTGTGAGGGTGTTCCTGGGGGAGATTATCAATTGAAACAGTAGCTGAATAAATAAAATCTCATCAATATAGGTGGCCATTATCTAATCCATTAAGAGCCTAAATAGAACAAAAAGGCAACTGAAGGGTGAATTCTCTCTTCTTGGTCTGGGATGTCTATCTTCCCTTGCTCTCAGATGTGGACTACTGGTTCTCAGGCCTCTGACCTCAGAGACTGGGAGCTACACCATTGGCTCCTCTGATTCTCAGGCCTTTGGACTTGGACTGCATTGCATCACTAGCTTTGCTGGCTCTCCAGCTTGTAGAATGCATATCCTGAGACTTCTTGGCTTTTATAATCATGTGAGCCAATTCCCATGATAAACCTCCTCTCTCATCTCTATATATCCTGTTGGTTCTGTTTTTCTGGAGATCCCTGGCTAATACAGACTTTGGTATTGACAGTGGTTCTAGAGGAACATAATTTTAAGGATGAGAGTTCTGAATTGGTTGTGTGGTTTCTGAAATTGTCTCTCTAACGTGATTCAACTTAAATATGCTAGTGACTATTTTCAGAAATAAAAAGAGCACTGATAGTCCATGGCATGAACTGTTTATAGAGACATGCAAAACATCTACATTGGGTACTCCTAATCAACCACTTATAAGAAGCAAGGAGCTAAGTAACTCTGTATATGATACTCTTGAACATTTTTGGAAAAGTAAGGAATATAATGACATTGACTGTTTTCTCCTAACATTACTGGGCAAAGTGGTGAAAGAGAAGGATAAGCTTAAGGATTTGAATTTTTAGCACATATGCCACATAAATGACCTAAGGTCTGAGGGGAAAGCCTTGTTTCCTGGAGCTGCGGGGCTGAAATTGCCAAAAACCAAATGTAGGACCTTATCCTGTGACTGGCTGAATTACAGTGCAAGTTGAACTCCCAGCTTAGCAGGGTGACTACTGTTAAAGCGAGGTCATTGATTGGGCTTCTATAAGTTAAGATAGGGAAATGTGGGAAGACTCTGTTGAAGCTGGGGGACATTGAGCCCCTCAATTCTGATGAGTCTTTTTTTTGCCAGTGACAGTAGCCTCCTGCCTTCAGGGATTAACACAGCATTACCTGAGGAAATAGTCGTAATGGCTTCCTCTCACAGTTGCCATGCAAGAGGGTGCTAATTCTCCTCAGGACTTTCCCTGCTGGCCCCGTTGGCTTTAGATCTTTAACTAGACTCAATTAGACTTTTGTTCATTTGACCTGAAATTTTTCTGCTTATAGAGATCTCTTGAGAACTTATAGACTCAAGTTCCAACAGTCACCTAAAGATAAGGTACAAAGTATGACCCATGAGGAGGTATACTGTACTCCAAAAGAACTAGGTTTTCTAATTTATATAAGCATAAATAATTTCTAATTTATGGCATGTGTGAAAATGAATATTAAGTGCGTGGGATATGGTGGAAGGAACATAAAGTTGGATCAGGATGAATTTATTGATGTGGGCCCACTAAGCAGAGACTTTGAATTTAATGTTACAGCTTGGGGAGCTAGAAAGGGCTCTAACTGTTTGGCTGAAACATGGATCAAAAATTGGCCCACTGTGAGCTAATTGGATAATGTCCAATCTCTCTTGGTTTAATGTAGAGGAGGGGATTAAAAGGCTTGTGGAGATTAAAATATTAGAGTAGATTTGTCATTTAAGACCTACCCACACTGGGAGGGTCCAGAAGATATAACTTTCACCAATACTTTGAGAAATTAATTTGTGACGGGAGCCCAAGTATCACTGAAGAGCCTTGTGATCACTCTTCTCTGCAGGCCAGACTTCACCGGGGGAACTACAGTCATTCACTTGGAAAGCTTAATACAGTGGGAGTGATTGGATCCTGGAGTGGCAGGGGCCAGCTGGTGACACACAACCACCAAAGGCAAAGTAGGTATAGTTACCAAAACGGACAGCAGAGTCAAAGTAGCATTCAGAGTAGTCCAATGTACACATATCTGTGGCATGGCTAGTTAATAATCATGGTGTTCTTAGAAGTGAAATACATAGGAAGCCTATTACATTCTTGATCTCTATAAGCAGAAAAATTTCAGGTCAAATCAACAAAAGTCTAACTTGAATAATTAAAACAGTCATGGTCCTTCAGTAAATTCTAGGACTTGAACAAGTTTATAGACCCAGAACCCCTTGAATGAAGGAGAGACTGTGCCTACTTGAGGAAGGACCCTGACACACTATTGAAAACTCATACTGGTAATTACTCTCCCAGCCTTCCCTGGAAGGACTTGTGGCCTTTTACCATGGTAACTATGCACTGGGGAAAAAAACATAATTAGAACTTTTGGGGAATACTGGCCACAGTCTCTGAAATGACATTGATTCTAGGAGACCCAAAACATTACTGTGGTCCTTTTATCATATGAAGACATGGTGAGCAGGCATTGTCTATGAACCAAAAAGCTGGTCCTTATCAGATACTAAGTCTGCCAGTGCCTTGATCTTGGACTTCCCAGCCTCCAGAACTGTGAGTAATAAATTTGTTGTTTATAAACCTCCCTGTTTATGGTATTTTTGCCATAGCAGCCTGTACAGGCTGAGATATTGTCTTTTCAAGCAGGTTCAAACAAGCCTGAGAGGCCTGCCCTGCTCTCCCTAGGGAACTCAATTATGGGTGGGTAGGGATGTGTGCTTGAGAGCATCATCAGTCTCCATATCTGAACCAAACTTTGGGTGTGGGTTTGTCCTGTGTCTGCAGAGTGGCCACATCAGTGTCTTTGCATGAAAGTTTCACTCGAGATAGAGATGATGGTATTCCAGAGGCAATTTCTTTTACCTTAAGGTTAGCATGATACAACCAGAAATCCTCCAAACACATGGCTTGACACGTGATTGGTTAAAGATTAAGCACTGGAGACCAGCGCTAGGGGTAAAAGCTGTAGGTCTTGAGGAAATGATATACACAGTTCTTGCAAGAGGGAAGAGCCTCTCAAAACTACTTTGGCCAACCCATATAACTTGAATAGCCTTAATTTTACCATTGAGAACCCATTCCTAACACCCATCATGCTACTTAACCAGCTAGCATTTTCTTAACACCTAAGGCTTTGCCAATTAATATAGTGATGATGGAGATATGGATAATAGAAGTATATAGAGTTATTGCCAGGGCGGGGCACGGTGGCTCATGCCTGTAATCCCAGCACTTTGGGAGGCCGAGGCAGGCAGATTGCCTGAGCTCAAGAGTTTGTGACCAGCCCAGGCAACACAGTGAAACCCCATTTCTACTAAAATACAAAAAATTAGCCAGGTGTAGTGGCGTGTGCCTCTAGTCCCAGCTACTTGGGAGGCGAAGGCAGGAGAATTGCTGGAACCTGGGAGGCAGAGGTCGCAGTGAGCCGAGATCATGCCACTGGACTCCAGCCTGGGTGACAGAGTAAGACTCCATCTCAAAAAAAAAAAAAAAAAAAAAAAAAAAAGTTAATGCCTCTGGCAGCTTCCCTTTCTTATATAAGTGTCTATTAGAGCTACAACTTCTTTCTAGAATTGAAGCTTAATCAACATATGCATAATATTATGCTAAAACTCTTGAAAATTAAAGATCTTATAACACCTGCCTTCTGTAAAGAAACTGGATCCAGCTATACCTGATGCTAGACCTTTATGTGAACTTTTCAGTTATACAATTCAATCAATTTCTTTTGTTTTCACTTATGCTAGTATAAGTTGGGTTCCTGTCAGTTAAGTCGTGAAATATTTCTGAACAAAATAGAGTGCCAGAAATGTAGAGTAGCTGCTCAGCAAGCCTATACTTGTCCCTCCTACTCTGTTCAATTAAATGATCTGATATTTGTATAATTTAATATTAAGGAAGACAGTAATACCTCTTTCAGTATCCTAATTTAGGTCTAGTCCTTGCAGCCAGAAAATGCAAATCACATCTGCTTCAATTTAAGTATTGTTTTAAATTTCTAAGCTACCTTAGTGAAATCATCTTTCAGCTTTATTTCCCCCAAGCTAAACTTCATGGGTGGGCACTTTCTTGAACAGCCTTCCTAGAAGGTTTAAGCATTGGGACAAAAATGGAAAGCTTTGCTCAGCTTTAGACCACATGCTAGCAGCACAGTGGGTACCAGGATCTTTGAAAATGAAAATCATCACAAAAGAATGATACTTGTTTGTTTGCTTTATGCAAATCAGCATTTCCAGAGGACTCCAACATTTTAAAATCCAACCGAGGTTAAAAGCAACCAAAGTGCTTTGCCTGATAAATCTCTATCACTGCTCCAGGATGAAAACATTATATTTTCCATTGGCTCTCTGCCGTTTTTGCCTCTTTAGGCTATTCAGACAGTGTTTATGGAGAGGAAGAAGAGCCGGAGTAGTTCAAAAGCCTCTAGACAAGGGAGTGTGTAGGCCCACTGGAATTTGCAGATGACCATTTCTGCAGTCACCCCCTTCAGATACCTAAATGCAAGGCACTGCATTCTGCACAGATGAGGAGATGGAGCCTGAGACAGATGTGCGTCCGTGGACCTTACCCTCTAGTGGGAAGATGAACAATAAGTGAGAAAAGGAATACATGAATAGAATGACTTTTAAAATGAGTAGTAAGTGCTACAAAGCACACTTGCAGTGTTGTGTGTTGCAGGACAGGCAGGGGAAGATGACTGCTAGACCTGGTGGGAGTAACAGGGTTGACAGATTTTAGGGAGTGGGGAGTAGTGTTTCTATTGAGATCCACCAGGTGGGGCCTCTAGATGCATAACTAAGGGGGCTAGGTATCCATTTGCTTGTGCACTTGAGTTGTTTCTTCTAACAAGCAGCCCAAGTTCTACTTTGAGTATAGTAGATATGAGAATTGTCATGTAATTGTTCATTTAATACGGGATTGGGGGACGGGAGTGACAGGACATGGAAAGACCATTTTTCAAACCTTGTATTGTGTACTAAGCACTCACACCTCTCTTGTCTCCTCCCTCCCCCTAGTGCAGGGTGGAATATTTATCTGAAATTTCCTTATCTGCCTTAAACTAGACCCCCTTGAAAGGACACAATTGCCTTCCATTCCCTCCCTGAAATTTCATTACCCATCTGAGGTAGAACTGAGGAATGGAGCCACACCTAGACAGACTTTGTCACAAGACATTGTCTGCTCTCCGTTCATTCAAATTCCAAAGAGAATCATTTATAAGATAATATCTGCCTCCTGGGTCTATTCATTCGCCCTAAAAATGTGCTTCTCCTCTAAATTTGCCTATAGGTGCCTACTTCCCTCTCCCCTGTGAAGAGGGTATTTAAGCCTGCATTTGGCCCTTCTTAGGGTCTCTGTTTTTTTGTGTGTGTGAGAGAGTCTCACTCTGTTGCCCAGGCTGGAGTGCAGTGGCATGATCTCGGCTCACTGCAACCTCCACCTCCCAGGTTCAAGCGATTCTCCTGTCTCAGCCTCCCGAGTAGCTGGGACTACAGGTGCACACCACCACGTCTGGCTAATTTTTGTATTTTTAGTAGAGATGGGGTTTCACCATGTTGGCCAGGCAAGTCTCAAACTCCTGCCCTCAGGTGATCCGTCTGCCTCAGTCTCCCAAAGTGCTGAGATTACAGGCATGAGCCACTGTGCCAGGCCAGGGTATCATATTTTGTATGGCTACCATGCTTATGCACATAATACATTTGTATGCCTTTTCTCCTGCTAAGTTGTTTGTTGTCAGTTCACTCCAGCAAAACTTCAGAGAAAGTGGAAGGGAAGATTTTCTGCCCTGACAGCAACATAGGTAAGAATGAATAAAGCTGGAACCTGCCCTCAACTGGGTCAGAAGTTTGTTGGTGGAGAAGTGGGAGACCAAAACATGCCTCCCCAAAATATAAAGGATTATCAAGTTGAAGATAATTAAACAGATGCAGGACAACTCTCTGTCCTTCTATTTGCATAGAAGCAGGACATAAATTTACAAAGACCAAAGGTATCCTGCCCCCCTCTCTACCAGGGAGAACAAATGTTAACCACTGAGGACAGCTTTTAGACCCTCCATTGGCCTGGAGATGATATGAGAGAAACATGTAATAGCAAGCTTTACTAACTAGCTGTTATTTGCCAGTTATTTGTCTTTCCCTGTGCTGCTGCCCAGAGACACTCAAATTACTGTTAATGGAAAAGCCAAATTTTGTAATATATTTTAAAGAGGTTTTTTGAGCACTGATATGAGTGACCACGGACTGGAGAAAACACAAACCCAAGAAGCCTTGAGTAAGTGGTCCTGAGGTGGGTAGATCAGTTTGGTTTTACACAATGTAGGTAGGCAGGAGTTTCAGGCAAAGACACAAATCAATACATGGGAGGTATACACTGGTTCAGCCCGAAAAGGTGGGAATCGCAAAGTGGGGGCTTGCAAGTCATAGGTAGGTTTTAGGGATGTAGTTGAAAATTGGTTGAGAAGAGAGTCAAACTATCATCAGTAGAAAGAATTCTTGAATTAAGATAAAGGGGTTGTGGAGGCCATGGTTCTTGTTATGTAGATGAAGGCTTCTAGGTCACAGACCTCAGAGAATAGATTGTAAATGTCTCTTTTCAGACTTTTAAAGGCATCAGACTCTTAATCTCTCCTAGATCCTAGAAAGGCCTAGAAGAAAAGGCCTGGCTGCAATAGTGGAGATTCACTCTAGGTGTAAAATTTCCCCGCAAAAGATGGCTTTGTAGGGCCATTTCAAAATATGTTAAAGAAATATATTTTGAGGTAAAAAATTCTTATTTCCTTCAGAGTCTGCTGTCATGTGACAGATCTGTCATGCTATATCAGGTTAGAAAGTAAGCCACATATCAGGTTAAAAAAGCCTTTTAATGAGATTTTATGGTTTGTAGGGTATGACTTCACCCCTTGCCTTGTGTGGCCTTAGGTCTTGTTTGTAATTTGGCATCTTATTACTACAGAGTCTGTTTTGTCAGTCCTATGATCTCTATTTTAACATTTGTGAAAGAGAAATATCTTGGTCCCCTTCATGCTGGGAACTGCTCAGGGCAAATCTGCCACCCCTTCTATTCAAAGTCATCCCTCTGCTCACTGAGATAGATGCATATTGCCTCCTTTGGAAAGGCTAATCAGAAACTCAAAAGAATGCAACCATTTGTCTCTCGCCTATCCTTGACCTGGAAGCCCCTCTCCACTTTGAGTCTTCCTGCCTTTGCTTCGAGTTGTCCCGCCTTTCCAGACCTAACCAATATACTTCTTATACTATATTGATTGATGTCTCATGCCTCCCTAAAATGTATAAAACTAAGTTATGCCCTGACCACCTTGAGTACATGTCCTCAGGACTTCCTGAGGCTGTGTCACAGGTGTATATCCTCAACCTGGGCAAAATAAACTTTCTAAATTAACTGAGAACTGTCTCAGATTTTCAGGGTTCACACGTTCATGCTGGTCAGTTGTGCCTAAACTCCAAAAGGGATGGGATATCATGAAGCATGTCCTACTTCTTCCCGACGTGGCCAGAAATTCAGTTTTTCAGGTTTCTCTGGGGTCCTCTTGGTCAAGAGATGATCTGTTCTGTTGTTTGGAAGTGCTCAGGGTTTTATTTTTGGTTTATAGTACTTTTCCTTTGTCTTGTTACTTCAACAAAGAACAGTTTTTAGAGAAGTGATAAAAGTCAGAATTCAAAGACACCTCTTTGAGAACTACTCATCCTCTGGATGTCTCCCATGTATATGTTAATAAACATATGTTTATTTTTCTCTTGTTAATCTGTATTTTGACACAGAGATTCATTCTTACTACAAACCTGTGGGGTTATTACTCCCCTACAATTTTTAAGTAGAGAAGAGTCACACAGGGTTGCATTTGGAGCACTCAGATTTGTGGCTGACTCTATCTTGCTTCTAGCCTCATGGGCTGTCTGTCTTTGTTGACTTCTGGGCATAGGCCAAGCTAGCCATGGAGGAGATTTAGTTTATAGTTTAACTTGACAGCAAGCATAATAGTCCCTCCCTAAAACTAACTGCCTCCTTGCTCAGAGATCAAAAACTAATGAGAAGCCCTGAGATTAGGATGATGACAGTGTCCTAGATTCTGCTAAAATTTAGGCATAGTTTCTATAATCCCTTACTGCTCAGGAGTCATGGGGTCAGAGTTGCAAGATTTGTGACTTCCCCAGTTGCACCTATAGATAACATCAGTATTGTAGAACCTAAGATTGGTCTTTCATGATGCTTTTCAGACTGAGCCCACCGGGACTCATGAACCATGACTCAACTAGTCCTGTGGACCCCCGCCCAAAGGTGGACTCAGTACACAAGGATTGTTTGCTACACCCCTATGATTGCATCCCCAACCAATCAGCAGCACCCATTCTCTAGTCCCCTGCCCACTAAACTATCCTCAGAAAACCCTAACCTCTGAGCCTTTGGGGAGACTGATTTAAGTCATAACTCCATCTTCTGTGTGACCAGCCTCACGTTAATTAAACTCTTCCTTTACTACAATACCACAGTCTCAATGAACTGGTTTTGTCTGTGCAGCAGACAGGGAGAAACCATCTGGCAATTACAGGGTCAGCAGAAAGGAATGTTATCTCTTGTGAGTTTGACTTTCTCCAGGCCCCTCAGGAAGAAACTTAGAACAATGAACTGTGGCCAGAGTACAGTCCCCAGCTCCCCCTTATTTGAGGTCTATGTGCTAGTGGATATGTTTGGGCAGTGTCCGAGTTTCTGAAAAATAACTCAGACATATGTTAAGATGTTATTTTTACTTTCTGTAGGGGAATCGAACATCTCCTGACTCTAAATTTCTTCGCTATTGTTTTAGTCTACTATTACCTTCTTGCTTATCAAGTTGTTTATTTATTTCTCAGGGCTAGCTAGGTACCCGGATTTTCCCTTGAAGGAACTCAAGACTTGCCTATATTTCCATGTTTGGGGGGTTGGGTAGCAGGCCTTTAAGAGGGGTTCCTTGCTCTTTCTCAAATCCAAGAAACCAGTCCCATAGCCATTGAGATCTTGTTCCAGATGAAACAAGGACCTGAGACTGAGTTAGGTCACCTTGTAACTGGATTTATTCAGGCTCTGGAAGGGCCTTAGTAGGAAGAACTGTTTGCAGGTTTAAAGAAAGACAGTATGGCCAGGCTTGGAAGTCTGGGAAGGGGCACCCCGTGTTCTGTATATGCTTGAGTTGACTTTACTGAACCTGACCAGATAAACCTTTTCATGAGTTTCCTCCCCCGGTAGTAATTACAGATTTCCATGAGCTGGCCTGCTCGCTCTCACTGTGCAAGCATTTTCAAGGTCAGAGGTGAGGCTTACATTCAGGGAGCACTGACCCAGCTTGGAGCTAATTGGCCTGAAATGGTAGTTAGTGGGATTAGAGGGGAAGGGAGGGTGGCTGGCTTCAATTATTAGCACATCATCACCCCTCCTCTCTACACTTGGTTTCTTGCTCATGAACATATGTAGACTTTCTAAAAGTGTTGGAGAACTTTTGATGGGAAGAGCAAAAACAGTGCCATTGATTGTTAGCCATTTGGATGATTCTATTTTTAGCAAGCAGGGAGAGCAGATTTGAGATTGAATGTCACCAGAGACCAAGTCTGCATGTCTCCTTAACCTCATTTGAGAGCAGTGGTTTTGAAACTACTTTAGAAACAGAACTTTTTTATTCCTTGTAACTTTCACATACTGAGCTTCTGTGTGAAAAACGGTGCTCTTGCTGTTTGGGGGTGGGGAGGGTCATGATCACGATCCACTTCTACATGGGGCCCCCTCTCTACCCATAAGTACTGTGTGGAACCATGGAGCACTGTTCTTGAGAAGCCATTTGGAAACCAACGTTTTGGTATATAAAAAAGATACACCAACTTATGTCCCACACAGATGGCAACTGTTAGCAAATCATGTACTCCCGAAAGCTATCCGTGTTGTCTTCATATCCTAATCAAGTAAAATTGGAAAAAACAGATAAAATACAAAACATAGACCACTGTGCAAATGCTCAACAACTTGGATTTTAAAATATACATAAGCTGTAAATTGAGTTTGTTAAATCATGAGGAAGCACAAGTTCTTTGGAAGATAGGGATGTCTCTGCAGCCGGTCTAATTCATGGCTTCCTGTCGGGGAGAGGCTGGTAGCTTACGCTTTGGCTCTGCCTGCCTTGCTTTCTTTTACAATTATCTTGGTGGAAGCAAAGCAGCCACAAATGAACTTCAGGTAAGCTGGCGAGTACTCCAGCAGCCTTTCAGGGTGAGTCAGTCTGCGTCTTCAAGGCAGCAATTTGGAGACTGTAATGGGAAATCTGTTTGTTTGCTTCTTCCCACTCGCCAGCCCTGAGCCTCCCCTCAGAGATGGAGAATTAGTTAAAAAAAAACAAATGAAGGAAATTCCCCTAAGAACCTTCCGGGGAACAACAAAAACATCCATTGTAAACAGCAGGTTTGTCTTCTGACAGGTTTTGTTTGCAAATGATAACAATTACAGGTAATTTTTCATTTCAATTGGAGGAGCAGGTATTAAAAGAGAGGGTTGGGGAGAGAAAGAATGAGAGCAGTGAGATCTCCCAAGTGCCTTATTCACTCCCAGGTCTACAACCTAACACGAGTGTGGAGGGCTAGGTAGCGGCTCCTCATTCCATTAAGTGAGATCTAATTGTGGCTGCTCGGTCTGTTGGCAGATGCAGTTCCTACATAACAACAGCCCAGAGACAGAGCTGCGTGATTAATGCCTCCAGCTGTCATATGCCCCATTATCTGTGCATTTGCATAACTTAATGGTTTAGGACAGGGGAGAGAGGATGCTTAATTTAATGTTTAGCAGGCCCTTGATAGCTGAATAATTTAAGAACTGTCAAGGGGGGTCAGTCCTACAGCGATTCAGCAAGACAGCTATGATTTCTGCATATCGTTAAAATTCTTACTTAGGAGAATTTTTTTAATTTTTTTTTAAGGATAAAGAAAAGAACAACAATGCCGGAAAGCAAGCACTGATTTTTCTCCATTTAACCATTTCCTCCCAGAGGCAAATGGAAACTTGCTTTTGAGAGCAGTTAGATGTCTGAAGATACCTGGGAGGGAAAGTTTAAGCCTAACCCTTTCCTTCTCTTTCTTCCCCTCTGGATCCCAGGAATCTCTTCCCTCCCATTCTGATTTTGTATTCTCTTATTCTCTTTGTCCCCTCAACCATCTCACTCTTTATGCCATTTTATGACCCATTTACAATCCTCTCCTCACTCTACCTCCAACCTGTCATTTAGCAGAAAGGCAGTTGGGGGACGGACTGTGCAGGGGGTGGAGCACAATTTGCTTAAAATCAACTAACAACCCAACCTGCTTTCAATAGGAAACACTGTCAGTTTCATTAGTTGCTAATGAATATTATTAAACTAATCTGTCATTTGTTTTCTAATTATGTGTCACCAGGCATCACAGTGGCAGCTGAGGTGACTGCTGGTGAGTAATTTCCCCACTTGCATCCCTTTTTTGAAATTCAGAATAAGAACAGCCAGGGATGATTAGCAATAATTTGATCCTGAGTAAATCCCCCACACCCCATCCCAGACTTTCAGTAATAATTTTTCTCCCACACATTAATAAGAGCCAAGATCTTTCTCACCACCTGCTTTGATAGTCCACCCCCATGGCGAGACCCTGGCCCCTGTGAAACTTGGGAAAGCCTCATTTCTGGAGTCTCCAGGTCGACCCAGAACACAACTTCCTATCATTTTCCATCACAATTCTGTGAGTCTGGAATTTGGGCTGGACTCCACTGCTCCACGTTGCAGGGACTGGGTTGCTCAGTGGTGCTCATCTGGTCTGGAGGGTCCAGCTTGGTTTTGCTCACATGCCCAGTGCCTCTATGGGCTAGCTGGACTGCATGGCTCTGTGGGGGCTCTTCTTCCCCTCTGTGTTCTTTTTGGCAGTGTAGGTGACCTTCTAACATGACTGCTCGGGCTCTAAGAGTGGATTTTCCAAAGACCAGAAGTAGAAGCTGCCAGTGTCTAAAGACCTGACCTAAAAGCTCCCATGGCATCATTTCATTTCCCCCATACTCTATTAAACAATGCAGAGTCCACCCAGGCTCAAGAGGTGGAGTAGACGCTTGCAAATGGGCGGGTGTCAGAGCCTGTGGCCATTTGTAATCAACTTCTGTGTCACCAAATGATCCATCACCAGTTCCCTGTCATAGTCCTCTGGACTTCTCTTTTCCCACCCCCACCTGATCCAGTCAGTTGGTTTCTCACCAACAATCTGAGTTCCCCACTACTTGGACCTTCTGCCAGAATTCTCCTGCAAATCCCCAAACATGAGCAATCTCTGCCTCTCCTTTCATCTTTATTTGAGCTGCTGAGTGCAGCCCAGAAAAATTGCACATCCCCAGAGTGGCCCCACTACAAACAAATGAGTTCAGATCTCAACTGCATCCTCAAAGCTGCCTGGTCAGCTTTCTCTGTGTTTGAGTTCTCTCCAATTTCCAGTGATAGTTATTAGACATATTTATTCCCTTCTGGAGTGCCCAACGTAGCTTTTCCCCTCAAAGGACTTTATTTGATCTAATTCTTAGCAGATGGCCTTGCCTTCTTCTCAGAGGCATGAACATCTTCTGTAATGCGCACACACCTTCAAATCCCTCTTTGTGTAGAGATGTCTTTCTCTCTTTTTAGGTAAGTCCCTTCCACCAACTACATCCTTCATTTCCACTAACTTTTCCTAGAGGACTTACTACTATTAATCCCTCCTTCTCTGGGTCCATTCTCTTAGCTGACAAACATGCTCAATCTTGTTATTGAAATAATAACAGTGCTATGATTCTTGAAAGAGTTGTCTGCTTGCCTCCCCTGCTTGTTGCAATCAGATTCTTGGGCCTTCCTAACATTGCCTTGGCAAAGGTTACCAGAAGCTCCTGATCACTCTATCCAAGGGCCAGTATTCAGCTCTTACCTTGCTGGCTTTCTTTGTACCATTGACTATTCCTTGCCTCTTAAATGGTCTCCTCTTTCTCTCTCTTGAGCTGCTGTTATTCTATCATCTCTTATGTCTTAGTCAATTTGCACTGCTGTACAAAATACCATAAACTGGGTAGCTTATAAGTAACTGAAATTTATGTCTTACAGCTCTGGAGGCTGAGAAGTCAAAGATTAAGGCACTGGCACTCTGGTGAGGGCCAGATCATAGATGCTGTCTTCTTAATCCATCCTCATATGGTGGAAAGAGCAAACAAAACTCCCTCAAGCCTCTTTTATAAGGACAATAATCTCATTCATGAGGACTCTACCCTTATGACTCTATCACCTCCCATAGGCTTTACTATTTAATACTACCTTGGGGGTTAGGTTTCAGCATATGAATTTTAGGGAGACACAAACATTCTGATCACATCTTACTTCTTTTATCTCTCTTTGAGATGGAGCAGGGATCCATCCCTCTTAGGGGCTTGCCAGGCTTCCCAAGCACGGAAGTAAAGGAAAACCCTGAGTTCCTTCAAGGGAAATTCCAGTTACCTAGCAAGCCCTGAGAAGTAAATGAGCAACCTGAGAAGCAAGAAGTTTTTCAGAAACCCAGACCCCCACCAAATGAATCCACTGGCACATAGACCTCAGACAAGGGAAAACTGAGGGCTGACCTGACTTCTGATCACCATTCTTTATTCTAAATTTCTTTCTGAGGGGCCTGGGAAAGTCATGCCCACAGTCCAGACAATAATATAGTTTTTTTTTTTTCCTGCTGACTCCACATTTTTAGACAAAGCTTCACTTAATCAATTACAAATCAGAGTCTTTGAATCCACCTATCACCTGTACGTCCCTGCTTCATGATAGCCTGCCTTGTTAGGCCAAACCAATGTGTAACCTTCATATGTTGATTTATGATTTTGTCTGTAACTTCTGCTTTCCTGAAATTTACCCCTGCCTTTAGACCATTATGTGGTCTAAAATGTCAATAGTGCTGAGTTTGATAGACTCTGCTTTAGATCAGTTTTCATACTACTATTCTTTTGTACTTACCTCTTACGTATCTTCCACGTGGCATTTTGTTTATTTGAACCCTGCACTTCCATGTTTAGACTATGTGAACTAAAGGACAGAATTTTATTTTCTTTTATTTTCTGTAAGCCATCACTGAAGTTGGGTCTTAAGCATGAGCTGCCCACTGCTTTCTTGGTGCCTTGCAAATTCTCCTTTTTCTCTCTGCAAAACCTTGGTGTGGATGTTCGGCTTTACTGTGCCAGTTAAGTGGATCCCAGTTGGGTTTGGTAACATGTTTCTTTTCAGAATTATTTTGGGGTTTTTCTTTTTCCCTGACCTCTCCCTTTCCCAAATGTTAATGTTCCCCTGAAATCTGTTTTCTCTTCTCCTTCCATGATGCAATTCATGGATGTGTCAGTTGCTGCCTCTTGTGAAGACTCTCAAACAGATCTAGCCCAAGTCTCTGCTAACAAGTTTATATGCACACATAGACAGATATGTACATACACACATATGTTTACACACATGTAAGGTTACCCAGTAGATATCTTTACCTGGATGTCTTACAGGCAACTGAAACTTCACATATCTAAAGGATGACCCACTTTTCAGCCCGCTCCATTTACTCCTGTTTCCAGCCTGCAATCTGCAATTCTTGCATTCTTCCTTTTCTTTGCCTTCCATGTTCACTTAATCACTAAATTCTATTGATTTCCTCTCCTTAAGTATCTCTCATCTTGCCTTCATGGCCTTCATATTGATCCTCATTATCTGATCATAATGATGGCAACTAGTTAGGAAACTGGGTTTCCCTTCTTTTAATCTCCTCTGCTCTTACTCTGTTGTTTCAATAGCCACTAGAGAAGTGCCTCCAAAATGCTTATTTGAATAAATCATTGCCCTATTCAAAATCCTTCAATGACTTTCCATTGCCTAAAGATTAAAGTTTAAATTTTTATTCTGGTGTATTACATACTTTCTGCCTTCAAGATTCATAGCCCTCGCACTCCCCCTCATCCTCCTCACACTCTAGGCTCCAGCTCCATTGCTTTCTTATGCCTTCATACCTTTGCATATAATTTCTCTGCCTAGAATCCCTGTCTTTCTCTTTTGTTAGGCAATTCCTACATATATATTAATTCTCAGCTTAAGTTTCTTCAAGATACTTTAGATCTTGCTCCTTGGGAGACATTTGGCAATGTCTGGAGAAATTTTTGGTTGTCACAAGTTGGGGGTGCTAATGGCCAGGGATGCTTCTAAACATCCTTCAGTGTCCAGGACAGCACCTCACAACAAAGAATTATCTGGTCTAAAATTCCAGTAGTGCTGACTTTGATAAACTCTGCTTTAGATCAGTTTTCACACTAGTATTCTTTTGTACTTATCTCTTACATATCTTCCACATGGCATTTTATTTATTTGAACCATATATTTGCCTCTTTATATTATGTGAACTAAAGGACAGGATTTTATTTTCTTGCTTATAGAACATCTTAAGAATTATTTATTAAAAATGACTTTGGTTGATGTCACTCCTAAATTTCTTTTGTCTACCATATTGGTTGTTCATGAAGCCATTATCAATCACTTATACTTTACAGTGGATGAGGTTTGTTTGGTTTCTTGACAATAGATTGGTTGGTAAAGGAAGGGAGCTTAAGACGATGATAGGATGCTAAAGAAGCACTAAAGTTGTTGCTTGTTTCATGAGCTTCTGTTCCTGCTTCCTTGGATGTTTGGATTGTCTCTTTTCTTCTATTTAGTCCCAAACACTTTTCAAAACATCTCCAGGCAGCTTTTATTTAGCTTGGTTTGCCAGTGCTGCTGCTGCTTTTTATTTTTTCAGCTCTGCCACCCAGGTTGGAGTGCAGTAGTGTAATCATGGCTCACTGCAGCCTCAAACTCCCAAGCTCAAGCAATCCTCCCATCTTGGCCCCTCAAGTAGCTGGGACTACAGGCATGCATCACCATGCCCAGCTAATTTTTTTTAAAATTTTTTATGGAGATGGGATCTCACAAAGTTGCCCAGTCTGGTTTTGAACTCCAGGACTCAAGTGATCCTCCCACCTTGGCCTCCCAAAGTGCTGGGATTATAGGCATGAGCTACCATGCCTAGCAGTTTCCTAAGATTTCTAACAGTAGAAATCTGAGGAAAAGATGCGCTCTTTGTTGGCTCTTGGCCCCTTTCCTCTACTTTTGTTTTCTTCTGTGTGTTCCTGGGGGGGTGGGTTTGGGGTAGAGGTTAGAAGTCTGCAAACTATATTTCTGAAACATTCTTGCCAGATAGCTTCTAGCTATCTTCTGCAAATGGGAGGCACTGGCAGGAGATTAGGAGGAAGGAGGAAGATATTTTCGGTGCTTCTAGAAGTAAGTGCAGCAGAGGCAGCAGTGATGGAAGGCAAGTCTTGACTCCCAGCTTCCTGCCCAGGGAGTACATGCCCTAGAAGCCTCAGCCACCAAGCACCTGTGGACTTTGGCTCCAGTAGCAACAATGACTGCTTTAGGCAACTTTAGGCTCCAGATGTCCTGCAAAAGCAACCATGGCTGTGGTTCCAACAGCACCAGCAACGGGTGCTTTCCAACCTCAGTGGCATAGAGATCATGGATTCTAAGTTACATGTTCCCTTTTGTTGCTCCAGTTCTGGGTATGGGAGCAGCTTCTTGCAATTGCTAGCTTCTGGCTAAGTTCACCTTTTTCCTTTTTCATCTGCCTGCTCTTCCCAGATTTTTCTACTTCCTTTTTTTTTTTTTTTTTTTTTTTGAGATGGAGCCTCACTCTGTCACCCAGGATGAAGTGCAGTGGCATGATCTCAGCTCACTGCAACCTCCGCCTTCCAGGTTCAAGCAATTCTCCTGCCTCAGCCTCCTGAGTAGCTGGGATTACAGGTGTATTTTGTATTTTTAGTGGAGACGGGGTTTCACCCTGTTGGCTAGGCTGGTATTGAACTCCTGACCTCAGGTGATCTGCCCACCTGGGCCTCCCAAAGTGCTGGGATTACAGACGTGAACCACCGCACCTGACCAGATTTTTCTGTTTCCTGTATCAAATTCCTTTTGTTTGAAATACGTAGAATGGCTTCTGTTTTCCTGATAATATACTGAACGATCTGGCATTGCTATGGCACATTCTCTTTCCCAGGAATTTTTATGAGTTATTGAGGCTTATATTACCTTCCTGGAGATTAGGGTATAAATGCTAATAAATATGGTATTTGAATTCTAATACAAAGGAGAGAAAAGCAGTTGCTTACAGAGGTAAGAGTTCATAATTTTTCTGATTCAGAAGGCATTTGGGATTCAATGAAAGATTCCCACCTCACCCCCTTAAATCTTTATAGCCTTCTTCCATTGAATGAATTGATAGGTTTGATCTAATTTTCTGTTCTCTAGAATTATAAGCAAGTCCTGATTTTTTTTCTTTCTAATTGAGGCAATACGTTTCTGAGATACAACAACTCCAAATGTCAGCCACAGAGGTACCTGGTTGCTTTGACAATCTTGCATGTTATATTAGCGTGAAATAATTATGCAGGAGCCAGAATAGCCTCACTTGTTCCATCACATAATCATCCACCAAGCAGGCATCTTTCCTGAGAAGCTATTTAAAACCTTCTGATGCCTTCTTATCATAATTAGAAGAAAATACAAACTATTTACCCTAGCTTACTTTAGCCGCTGTTGTTGGTTCTGCTTGCCAGCCCCCAGCCCATCCCCTACTATCTTACTCACTCTGCTTTAGTCATACTGGTGGCTTTTCTGGTATTTAAATACTAAAAGCTTGTACCTGACTCTCAGTTTATATACTTGCTGCCCAGGACCCTCTCCCACTACATGGTTAACTCCTTTTTTCCTTTGTGTGTGTGTGTGGTTTTTTTTTTTTTTTTTTTTTTTTTTTTGAGATGGAGTGTTGCTCTGTTGCTCAGGTTGGAGTGCAATGGCGTGATCTCGGCTCACTGCAACCTCTGCCTCCCAGGTTCAAGTGATTTTCCTGCCTCAGCCTCCTGAATAGCTGGGATTACAGGCGTGCACCACCATGCCCAGCTAAGTTTTGGATTTTTAGTAGAGATGGGGTTTCACCATGTTGGTCAGGCTGGTCTCAAATTCCTGACCTTGTGATCTGCCCACCTCGGTCTCCCAAAGTGCTGGGATTGGTTAACCCCTTTTTAACATCCAGTTCTCAGATGTAACGTTACTTCTTCAAAGATGATTTTTTTTTGAGACGGAGTCTTGCTCTATCTCCCAGGCTAGAGTGCAGTGGCGTGATCTCGGCTCACTGCAAGCTCTGCTTCCCGGGTTCATGCCATTTTCCTGCCTCAGCCTCCCGAGTAGCTGGGACCACAGGCGCCCACCACCATGCCCGGCTAATCTTTTGTGTTTTTAGTAGAGACGGAGTTTCACTGTGTTAGCCAGGATGGTCTCGATCTCCTGACCTCGTGATCCACCTGCCTTGGCCTCCCAAAGTGCTGGGATTACAGGCGTGAGCCACCGTGCCCGGCCTTAAAGATGATTTCTTAAATGAATCTACATGAAGTTGCTCCCCACCCCAAGTCATTCTCCATTCTGTAATTCTCCTTAACAAGTAATAGTTCATATTGCCACATCATTTGAAATATATCATCTATTAGTTTACTTGTTGTTTATCTGCCTCTCACCACTAAAATGTAACTTCGACAGAAGCAGAGAGTTTCTCCTTTCATCGCAGTTTTATATCCTAAGTATATCCTGAGTTAAGATATTCCCTGCAACAGGCGTCTGCAATAGGTACTTGTTGAATGACTTAATTAACTGTGTCCACTATGCTGGCTACTCAATTTGGCAAGTATTTATTGTATATCCACTCTGTGCATGGTCCTGTGGTAAGGGACAAAGAGAAGTCAGCCATGATGCTTTTCTCCACACTAGTGGAGTTCAATGTTGGGAGAATGGGCTGTGTCAATAGCTACAATCCCAGCCCCCCACAATAATTAATTTATACTGAGCACTCAGGATGTGCTGGTTACTTTGCTAAGTGTCTTCAGACTTTATCTCATTGAATCCTTTCCACACATCATAATATAGGTGTTAGTAAACCCAATTTACAGATGAGAAAACTAAAACTTAGGGTGTTAGTAACTACTGTAAATCACACAGATATCAAATGACAGCCCAATATTGAATTTGAGTCTGAATCTAAAGCTGTTATTGTAACTTCATCACAACACGTGTTTTTAAACACTTTATTTTGCTTTGCAGGATACTTGTTACATAAAAGAGGTGGGTTCAGAATGGAGCAATCAAAGGGTCAGAGTTAAAAAACCTAGGCCAGATTAAGACAGAAGATCCCATATAATATTTCTTAACATCCTTTGGATAAGTTTCCTAATGTAGATTTTAACTGAAGCCACAAAAAAACACGAAGTCAAAAAATGTAGTCCTTTCTGCCACCCTTTAAATAAAACCACAGTCTTATTGCAACAAAATCAACATCTAGGCTTTAGTTCTGACTTGAAATATAACAAATACCCCTGCAACTATGCATTACATTTTCAGTAAAAATTTTGGTGGTGACTTGGAAAACAATGATTCTTTAAATAACTTCCCCAGTTTCAAAGAGAGGTAGATGAGGGAAAGGGAATGCTATTATCTATTGTAAGGCAATGAGATTCGTTAGCTAAACAAAGACTCCTCAAAAGTCAAGGGTGATCAGCACCCTTGACTTTGTTGCTAATTCAGAGCTGCATCCCATTCCTGAGCTTTTAGAAAAGGGTAATAAGGAAAAGAGAGAGGTAAGTGGGGGTATTTCTAGGAGGTGAAGACAGTCTGATAAAATTTATACAGTAGTCTAAAAATGAGTCTTTCCCACAATGCCTAAAAAGATTCTTTCCCTTTTGTCTCACCTTTGGCCTTTTATCAATTAGCAATCCATTCTTATTATCGACTGTCCACTTTGAAATGGAGACTAGCTTTAGAATGGCTGTTAGTCATTCAACCTTGGGGCTCAATTAGTTATTAGAATGCTTCCCTCCTGGAGATTTGATAATGAAAGGGAATTTTGGAGAAGTGCATTGGAGGGCAGTGAAGTTTTATGCTGTTAGGTACTGTAGGAGTGTGCTGGTTGGCTGGGCGTCAGATATAAGGTGTGACACAAGTGGAACTCAGGCACAGAGCCACCCAAGATGAATCAGTTTCTATGCTCAGAGAAGTAGAGGTGACTGAACCCTGTGGGGCATGTGGCGGCAGCTCTTGACATCTTGTTTGCACATTTCACAAGCAATATCCTTTATCTTTGTGTACTAGCATTGGCCAAACCCTGCCTCACTCTTGGCTTTCATTTTCCTTTTGACCCATTTTGATTGTACTACTGGGAAATTATTGGCCAAAGTGGGGAGGATCTTAGATACTGCTAGGGAGATATCCTTGGGATTTTTCTGATTTCTCTTGTGCAGCCACTCAACCCTGGCCAGATTTACTCCTTGGGGTGAGCAAAGGAGTAGAGAAGGAAGAGAGAGCCACAGAGGAGAGGTCACATGCAAATATCCCTGTAAGAGATAGCTTATAAGTATGATACCTACAGAGGAGAGGCCGCATGTAAATATCAGACTTACAGAGTGACTCTTTACAATATTCTTGCATTGTCTATTTGTCCGTGATTCTAGGATGAATGTGCGTAGGGATGAGGGTAAATCTGCTTTTATTTCAGGGGAGAGAGGGAGAAGGAACATCTAGCTTTCACCAAATTTTTGTAGGAAACAGATCTGCTTCACTCTACTGGAAACTGTCAACTTTAAACAAACTCTAGGAAGCCTCTTTGTAATGGCAGAATAAATCTACCCTTACATTTCTCCTGAAATAACAAGGAGATGAAATACGAAGAAAAAACCTTGCACTCACTAACATAAATCAGCCCCGTTGCTGCAATCAGCGCATATGGTATGGTAACATTGCCCACTGCTCTGAGACCTGCTAATGGAAGACCATATGTGCTTCTGCAAGATCAAAACACAACGGGCCTGGTTTAAGACTCTGTGGTGGCTCTGACTCCGAACTTGTGTTTATTGGTTTGTGTTTCTGCTTTAGCGCTATCCTCCCCACCATAGTCTCTCCCAGTCCCTTACTTTTTTCTTTCCCTTCCTTCAGGAGTTCAGGGGGCCGGATAACTTAAAAACTTGTGTTTGGACTTTGCAGAGTTCCTGTAGTAGGCAGAGGCCATTACAGAGACACATTACAGGTGTCTGGAATATGAGGCATTATTGATGGTGTCTCCAGAACAGAGCAATTCCTTTCTGCCTGCAGACTTGCCTTTTGGAATGTACTAATTACAAGAGGTTAGAGATTTGGGTTAAAGCAAGGATGAAAAGCGATTTTATTTGGTTTTCTCCCCTCTATCCTTTTATTTAAACAAACGAATATAGGCTTTTAAAAAAGTGAGAGGGCCCAGTATTCACTTTCCCTATGTAAAGTGAGTGAGTGAATCAGACTGCTCAGTTTATTATTATTATTATTATTATTATTGTGGGTATAAGCATAAATGAAAACCAAATAAGTTACTAATAGGACTGAATGCACAGCACATCTTTCTTGGAGCTCAAGAACCTTGTGAACATAAATGCATTTATCTTTGGGATGACTCTTTGAGAATGGTGTCTGGTTAACATAATACCCTCTAATTTGTTATGGCCTATGCTTAGCTTCTTTCTCTTGTTCACAGGAGATCCCAGATAGCTCTGAACAAGCTCATGATGAATGCCAGACCTCCTGTGAGACAAAGCTTTGTAATGGGGGATAAATAAACCACACACACTTACTATTGACATAAAATGTAGTTATTTTCCTTTGAATAAAAAATACGCTGTTTGTCATAATAAAGGAAGCTCTAATATAGTTACGTTATTTTCTGAATCCTTGTCCAGAGCATCTACCAGGACCCGTCTGTATAGACCATGTGATGTCTCATTATCAGTCTGTGTGACAAAGCTTTCATCCTGAGGTCCTGTGTATCCATATGTATTTTTTTCCTTGATAATTAATCCTATGCCATTTTAGTGCATGGAATCCTTTGCTTTAACATCAGCACTTCCCTTCGATTCCAAGTTGGCTTAAAAGTTGCAACTGCCCTGAAAATCATGTACTATGTTTAGAAAAATTTTCAGTAGTGGTGTGTGAGGTCATTTATTCCCCCTCTAGAAGGGGATGATCACTGTCTGTGGTGATCTCATGTGGTAGGATAAATACCAACTGTTTTAGATGTGTGATATTGAGAGGCGGTATCATTCAGGGCAATGGTTTGTAAATCTGGGTGATCATCAGGATGAATTGGAGGAGGAGGAGGTTTCTAACCTCACCAGGCTTCCCTATCTGAGGACTCTGACTGAGAGATCTGGGGTAGGGTCTAGGGATCTTTCTAATACAGCTTCCATAGGCAGTTCTGATGATCAGTGGAGTTGGGAATCATTGACTATAAAATCTTTGTCCTGAGTGTCAGTTCAGGTTTTGTCATATATTCATTCAATCAACCATCTAGTCAACCAACTGCGATTTTGTGCCAGGCACTGGGCTGAGTGCAGGAGTACAGAGGTTAACAAGACAGCGTGCAGCCTCAACCATTTAATGGCTCTTGGCTCCATTTCCTGACCTTTAAATAGGGGTTGGATGAGATTTCAGGTCCCACTCAGCTCTAGCAGTCAATGGTATTTAAGAAACTGAGCCCCTGACCTCCTGAAGTGCCTTTCAACTTCTTTGCAGTTCTTTTTGCCAAGCTGACATACTCCCATTCCAGTTTTCTACCTTGCCTTAGGCTTATCCCTCAAACAAGTCTTCAGGGCTTACTGTCAGCCTGATTGAAATGTTAAACACGTGTTCTTCTCTCTCTTTCCAGAGGCTATTGGGTGAGCATTAACCAAGTCTTCATCAGGCTGTGTATTTTTCTATTCACCATGATAGTGAGAGGTGACAGCATGCTGGCAGCCCTCACAGCCCTCGCTCACTCTCCGTGCCTCCTCTGCCTGGGCTCCCACTTTGGCGGCACCTGAGGAGCCCTTCAGCCTGCCGCTGCATGGTGGGAGCCCCTTTCTGGGCTGGCCAAGGTCGGAGCCAGCTCCCTCAGCTTGCAGGGAGGTGTGGAGGGAGAGGTGCGAGTGGGAACCGGGGCTGCGCGTGAGGCTTGCCAGCCAACTGGAGTTCTGGGTGGGCGTGGGCTTGGCGGGCCCACACTGGGAGCGGCTGGCCGGCCCTGCCGGCCCGGGCAGTGAGGGGCTTAGCACCCGGGCCAAAGGCTGCGGAGGGTGTACTGGGTACCCCAGCACTGCTGGCTCACAGGTGCTGTGCTCAATTTCTTGTCTGGCCTTAGCTGCCTCCCCGTGGGGCAGGGCTCGGGACCTGCAGCCCGCCATGCCTGAGCCTCCCCGGCTCCCTGGGCTCCTGTGCAGCCCAAGCTTCCCCGATGAGCGCCACCACCTGCTCCACGGAGCCCAGTCCCATTGACCACCCAAGGGCTGAGAAGTGCGGGCGCAGGGCAGGGGACTGGCAGGCAGCTCCACCTGCAGCCCCGGTGCGGGATCCACTGGGTGAAGCCAGCTGGGCTCCTGACTCTGTTGGGAACTTGGAGAACCTTTATGTCTAGCTAAGGGATTGTAAATACACCAATCAGCACTTTGTATCTAGCTCAAGGTTTATAAACACACCAATCAGTACCCTGTGTCTAGCTCAGGGTTTTTGTGAATGCACCAATGGACACTCTGTATCCAGCTACCCTGGTGGGGACTTGGAGAACCTTTATGTCTAGCTAAGGGATTGTAAATACACCAATCTGCACTCTGTATCTAGCTCAAGGTTTGTAAACACACCAATCAGCACCCTGTGTCTAGCTCAGGGTTTGTGAATGCACCAATCGACACTCTGTATCTAGCTACTCTGGTAGGGACTTGGAGAACCTTTGTGTGGACACTCTGTATCTAGCTAATTTAGTGGGGAGGTGGAGAACCTTTGTGTCTAGCTCAGGGATTGTAAACACACCAGTCAGCGCCCTGTCAAAACAGACCACTGGACTCTCTGCAAAATGGACCAATGGGCAGGATGTGGGTGGGGCCAGATAAGAGAATAAAAGCAGGCTGCCCAAGCCAGCAGTGGCAACCTGCTCGGGTCCCCTTCCACACTGTGGAAGCTTTGTTCTTTCGCTCTTTGTAATAAATCTTGCTGCTGCTCACTCTTTGGGTCCACACTGCCTTTAAGAGCTGTAACACCGCGAAGGTCTGCAGCTTTACTCCTGAGCCAGCGAGACCACGAACCCACCAGAAAGAAGAAACTCCGAACACATCTGAACATCAGAAGGAACAAACTCCGGACACGCTGCCTTTAAGAACTGTAACACTCACCGCAAGCGTCCGCGGCTTCATTCTTGAAGTTAGTGAGACCAAGAACCCACCAATTCCGGACACAATAGTATGAAAAGCAGCTGCTTACCCTGGACAGAGTTTCAAAAAGGTGGCTTCCAGCCCATTTCCATGTTACATGGAAAAGCTCTTGTTTTTCTCCTCATCTATTGCCATCAGAGGCCCAGTGGAAACTCAAGGTAAAGCTTCACAGACAGGCAAATCTGGGCCTCTCAAACCAGAGGGGACTGAACTGAGGGTGAAGGGCACATTTTCTCAGCTTCTCAAGGGGACGGGATTAGGGGTGGGATGAAGGAGAGAATGTGGGCAGAGACTCAGTCTGACTTCAGAACAAAACATAAAACAGTGTACCACTTTAAAGTTAAGGAGTTTTTGGAATTCTCTAGATCTTATTCTGAGATGGAGGCAGAATGGAATTTAAACAGCATCATTTTCTTCCTGCTTTTGAGACAGTCTCACTCTGTCACCGGGGCTGGAGTGCAGTGGTGCAATCATGGCTCACTGCAGCCTGGATTTCCTGGGCTCAAGCAATCCTTCCACCTCAGCCTCCCAAGTAACTGGAACCACAGATATGTGTCACCACACGGGGCTAATTTTTTTTAAAATTTTTTGTTTTTAGTGGAGACGAGGTCTCTCTATATGCCCTAGGCTGGTCTCAAGCTCCTTAGCTCAAGGGATCCTCCTGCCTCAGCCTCTCAAAGTGCTGAGATTACAGGCATGGGCCAGCACATGTAACCTAAAGAACACATTTTTCTTTCAGAGTCTTCCTATGACTCAGGGAAATGACTGTTTATTAATCAGGTCACAGTAAAGCTGATGCCACTTCTCATAATCAAGAAGACTGTCTCTCAATCATGAGATGAAACAGAAAACCCCTTTTTAGGGGCCTGTGGACTCCACACATGGAAATAAAGGACAATTCTGAGTTCCTTCAAAGGAAATTCCAGGCACCTGGCTAGCCCCAGAAGTAAATAAGTAATTTGTTAAACCAGAAGGGAAGAGTAGCCTAAAGCAATAGCCAAGGAAGTTAGAGTTCCAGAGATATTTGCCTTCCTGATAGAAACTAAAGACATCTTAACATATGTTCCTGAGTTGTCTTTCAGAAATCCCCATTGAGGACCCCAACAAACTGATCTACCTGCACATAGACTTCAGATAAAAGGGAATTGAAGACTGAACTTTGACCATGTTTTTTATTCTAAATTTCTTCCAGAAGGGTTTGGAGAAAGTCATCGTCCCCCTATAGCCAATTAACATTTTTCTGCAAACCCCAGATTTTAAAACCAAGTTTCTTTTCCTTAACCAATTGCAAACCAGCAAAGCTTTGAATCTGCCTCCTACCAATAAGCCTGCGCTTCGGGATAATCTGCCTCTTTAGGCCTAAACCAATGTGTCATCTCCGTGTGTTGATTTAGAATATTGCCTGTAGCTTCTGCTTTGAAAAACACTTGACTGAAAGCCATCGGTGAGGCCAGGATTTGAGCATTTAGCTACTTAGTCCTCCTTGCTTGGAACCCGGCAAATAAACATTTTTCTTTCTATTGCCGTAAAACCTTAGTGTGTGTGTGTATATATATGTGTATATATATGTACATATATATATGGTGTGTATATATACATATATACACATATATACACATATATATACTATATATGTATATATGTGTATATATGTGTATATATGTATATATGTGTATATATATGTGTATATATATGTGTGTATATATATATATGTGTGTGTGTGTGTGTGTATATATATATATATATATATATGTAGATTTATCACACAGGTTGAGTAGACCGGACCACAGGTTCTATAACACATGAGGGTCTAAATATTTTCATCGCTTATTAAAGTAAAACTTAAAGGTCTCTGTATCGACCTAAAACCAGCGTCTTGTAGTTCTTCCCTGTGGAAGGAGAAGAGGTAGATCAAAGAACTCATTATTTGAGTTTCCAGGGTTGCCCATTCAGGTAGTTCTGGAAAATAGTGCTTAACATGTCACGAAGGGCTGGGCGTGGTGGCTCACACCTGTAATCCCAGCACTTTGGGAGGCTAAGGTGGGCAAATCACCTGAGGTTAGTTCACGACCAGACTGGCCAACATAGTGCAACCCTGTCTCTACTAAAAATACAAAAATTAGCCAGGCATGGTGGTGCATGCCTGTGGTCCCCACTACTTTGGAGGCTGAGGCAGAAGAATCACTTGAACCTGGGAGGCGGAAATTGCAGTGAGCCAAGATCGCGCCACTGCACTCCAGTTTGGAATTTCCTCCAGCCCTATCTGCCTGGGCGACAGAGTGAGACTCCATCTCAAAACAAGACAAACAAAAAAACATGTTAGTGAGGCAGATGGTAAACATGTCAGTGATGTAGATGGTAAACATGTCAGTGTTGCAGATGGTAGAGACAATGGCAACTGGAGAATTCAGGCCTAGTCTCAAGGGCAAGGCTGGTGCTTAGCCCCAGTGATGTGGCTTTTTGGAAATGAGGACACAGTGTTGCCAGTTCGTATGAGTTTTTTCAAAAGAAAGAGATCTAGATTTTTTTTTGAGATGGAGTCTCGCCCTGTTGCCCAGGCTGGAGTGCAATGGTGAGATCTTGGCTCACTGCAACCTCTGCCTCCCGGGTTCAAACAATTCTGCTGCCTCAGCCTCCTGAGTAGCTGGGATTACAGGCGTGCCCCACCATGCCTGGCTAATTTTTGTATTTTTAGTAGAGATGGGGTTTTACCATGTTGGCCAGGCTGGTCTTGAACTCCTGACCTTGTGATCGCCTAACTCGGCTTCCCAAAGTGTTGGGATTACAGGCGTGAGCTACTGCGCCTGGTTGATCTAGATTTTTAGGTTGGCAAGCAATTCAAATTAGGTATGCACACAGACCCCAACCACATTGCTGGGCAGCTTGATGGCAGCCCTCTTTCCCTGTTTGTTACTATCGTGAAGGAATCTTGCTAGCCTTTTGATTGGAGGTAAGCTGAGGCACACACACACAGAACCCCAACAAGAGTTCAATCTATTCTTCATTACGGTATAACCCAAATGACAGACACTTTCAAATGAAAAGTAGGGCAGAGCATCTGGTCTAGCTAACATATCAACATCTGGCGTGGGAGTGTAGGACCTGAATGGCCAGGCCTTTAGCAGGATTGCTGTCTGTGGCTTTCCAGCTGGGCAGCATGGTGTATGGTGGAACTGCACATCCAACCATGATGCTTTGGTATCAGGGCGTCTCCACATGGAGGCTCCTGCAGCCAGTGGTGGGTGTTCATCATAGACACACCTTCTCTTTCTCATGGTCTATGCCCTTTAACCTCAGAGGTGGTTCCTTTGAATACTTTCCCTTCCCCTGACGTTACCACTTCCTTTCAATTTCTAAGCTTTGGCTTACCCCCAGATTCCTCCATCTTTTGGTCTACAAAAGATGTGTATATAGATATACACACACACATTCACACACACACACATATATATATACATATATTTTTTGAGACAGTTTCACTCTTGTTACCCAGGCTGGAGTGCAATGGCACAGTCTTGGCTCACTGCAACCTCTGCCTCCCTGGTTCAAGTGATTCTCCTACCTCAGCCTCCCAAGTAGCTGGGATTACAGGTGCCTGCCACCATGCCCAGCTAATCTTTGTATTTTTAGTAGAGATGGGGTTTCACCATGAGACATATCTCTCATAATTGTATAACTTTTAAGTCTTATTTTGCTAAGAGAGTGCCTATATTTTTCCTGATCTCAAGTTGTATTACAGAATCAGTTGTGGTCCTGGCAGAATCAAATGTTATACCATAAATGGATAATTTGTAGTGAATGTAATAAAGAGATTGGCCAGGCTGGTCTCAAACTCCTGACCTCAGGTGATCTGCCTGCCTCTGCCTGCCAAAGTGCTGGGATTACAGGCGTGAGCCACCATGCCCAGCCCAAAGTTGTATATAAATCAGTTTTCTGTCCCCCATATTCATTTTCTGTCCCCCTTACTCATTTTCACTTCTAGGTAGGAGGAAATAGAATCATGAGGAGGATGGAAGGGAGAAAAGAAGTCAAGGTAGCTTTTAACTGGAAAGTGACTTAATTTTTTTTTTCTCTTTTTGGTTTCTATGGTGATCTAAATAATTAGACGTCTCTACTGTAAGACTTAATACCTTGTCACTGTGTCAGCCTGAGACATATCTCTCAAAATTGTATAACTTTTTGGTCTTATTTTGCTAAAAGAGCACCTGTATTTTTCCTGATCTCAAGTTGTGTTACAGAATCAGTTGTGGTCCTGGCAGAATCAAAAGTTATACCATAAATGGATAATTTGTAGTGAATTTAATAAAGAGATTATTTACATAGGTGTAGAGCAAGATCGCAAGTGATTGTGCAGTATGCTAGAGCTACAGACAGTGGAGTGACGTGGGAGTCTGTTACTACCCCCAGGGCTGAAGGGGCCAGTGGAGATAGTGGCTCCGGGAATCTGGATATAGGCCAGGCTGTATGGAACAGGTGGATGACAGGAGGCAGCCAGCCTGTGGTCACTTTCTGGGGAGAAGTCATTGGAATAAATACCCTGACTTTGTCTCTCTTTCTGTTATCTGGCTTTTGCATTGGTCAAACTCAACTGGAAGTCTGCCAATGGAGTCCATAATAGTCAGCAGGGTGGAGAAAGTGGAGAATGGATTTACAGTGGAAAATAGAAGTTATATAGCACGACATTTGAAGTTATAAGATGCCAGTTTGATCTGAATTGTTCAGTCAAGTATAATTGCTAGCATTTGCATGCTGTCATGTTCAAACTGAAACTTTCAACAGAAGCATTTGAATAAACACTATTAATGGAACGACACATTGTAAAAGATTAAGAATTCATAAAATTCAATATTTATTGAATCCCTACTATGTCCCTAGTATTGTGGTCATCTTATCTATGGACTATATTAATGCTACTAATGCTATTAATGTAATAGAGGGCAAGATTAAATAATTTTTATGTTGGGGTCAGCTGGAGCTGTCTTTCATTTGTAAACTCATTTGGGTAAAAGATTGTCCACTTTTGGCCAGGCGTGGTGGCTCATGTCTGTAATCCCAGCACTTTGGGAGGCAGAGACAGGTGGATCATGAGGTCAGGAGATTGAGACCATCCTGGCTAATAAAGTGAAACCCCATCTCTACTAAAAATACAAAAAATTAGCTGGGCGTGGTAGCACATGCCTGTAATCCCAGCTACTCGGGAGGCTGAGGCAGGAGAGTCACTTGAACCTGGGAGGCAGAGGTTGCAGTGAGCCAAGATTGCACCACTGCACTCCAGCCTGGGTGACAGAGCAGGACTCTGTCTCAAAAAAAAAAAAAAAAAAAAAGATTGTCCACTTGCCTTTCAAGTATTGTAGAGAGTGATTCTTTTGTACCAAGCAATGTTTGTACTGCTACATTCTGTAGGAGGATGGTTTCCAGGAGCAGATAAATTAATCTTTTTAGCAGTTCAATTACAGTTGTGTAAGTTTTTGTTTTTAGAACAAACAATAATAAAACATTTGTTTTTTTCTCTTTGCAAAATGGAGATTAAATGAGATAATGCATATGCCTGATCCTCTGTAAACCCTTAATGAATGTAATCCAATTTTCAAATAAAAGAGAAAACCCACCAATCTCCCTGCTTTCAAAATTCAATCTGCTTTTGTGTTTCCTTATTCACTTTTAGAATTTATTCTTATGCGTTTGTGATTTCTACAAACAAGGAGATTTTATTTGCATGTGAAAGAAACCCAAACTTTAAGTGAGATTGGGTGTGATATCTTTAGGGCAGGGTTTCTGTTTCCCTGGGAGCTTGCCCTTCTCTAGAAGTCTCTATCTTCAGGCTGGTGTTCTTCAGAGGATATAAATGGCTGTTCCTGTTTCAGGCTTCACACCAACATACAACCTACATACAAGATGTCATAGTCACCTTGGGCTGTAATAACAAAATACCACAGACTGGGTGGTTTAAACAACTGGAGTTTATTTCTCAGAGTTCTGGAGGCTGGAAGTCCAAGATCAGGGTGCTAGCAGGGTCAATGTCTGGCGAGGGCTCTCTTTTTGTTGCAGATGGCACCTTGCTGTGCCCTCAAATGGTCTTTCCTTGGTGCATGTGAGTGAAGGAGAGAGGAAGCAAACTCTGCTATAAAGGGCACTAATCCCATCATGGGGACCCTACCATCTTGGGGACCCTACCCTCATGACCTCATCTAAACCTGATTAACTCCAAAAGTCCCCATCTCCAAAATACCACCATGAATTCTGGAGGGATACAATTCAGTTTGTAGCACTGAACTTTCCAGAGATCTTTTCCCCAAACTATCAGACAAAAGCTCTGCTTTCATGTTGACTGGACTAACTGAAACCAGTCATCGTAGCCAGGGATTGCCATGAACTGATTAACAGCGTTTTTGCTCACAGCTAACAGAATCATTATAGCAAGGGTTTAGGGGTTGGGGGATGGGGGATGAGCTGATGCAGTTTGGCTTTTATGGGGGATGGGGGAAATTCTGCCCAAGCAATATTCCTTGCTAAACAGTGGGGGAGTGATGGGAAGAAAGTTATCTACAGTGTCCACTATTTTTAAGTTACCTGTTGCCATATCATTAGATTTTCAGCTTCTTTTCAGTGTTTGAGGAACCGAACTGAACTTCAACTAAACTGAATTTCAAATTTTCTCATGAAAGTGCATTAATGTTGGGGTCTCAGAATTTTTGTCTGACATGCTCAGCAGTGAGTGCTGCTTAATGGACAAAAGCTTACTACCAAAGCTAAATGTTCTAGAGAATCGATATTACTACAACTGTGGAGCCCTTGTTTCCATACAAGTCTCTTCATAAAGTAATTCATGAATTTTAAGCTGCTTTTTCCAGTCCACATTGCTCTGGAGAATGATAGAACAGGTTAGTAGGTCACTGCCAAAGTTCAAGTCTGTAACCTTTTGTCTCCTTCTAGAAGCAGTGGAACTTATTCATTTATGAGTTCTTAAATAATTACATCATTAGGGGTGGGTTTGTCACAATTAAGATTGATATTTGCTTGTGTTGAGGAAACTGGATTTTAATCCCTACATTTCTGTTTTTGTCCTTCCATTTTCAATATTCCATTATTTCACATAATTATCCAAACAATGTATTTAAACTGAACCCTTTCTATGTGATCAATATTATGCTAGGTATGCTGGGGAATAAAACTGATGTAGGAGAGATGGCTCTAAGAAGTACTCTGAACCGGGTGTGGTAGCTGAAGCCTGTAATCCCAGCATTTTGGGAGGCTGAGGCAGCTGGATCACCTGAGGTCAGGAGTTTGAGACCAGCCTGGTCAACATGGGGAAACCCTGTCTCTACTAAAAATACAAAAATTAGGCATGGTGGCACGTGCCTGTCATCCCAGCTACTTGGGAGGCTAAGGCAGGAGAATTGCTTGAACCCAGGAGGCAGAGGTTGCAGTGAGCTGAAATCATGCCACTGCACTCCAGCCTGGGCAACAGAGTGAGACTGTCTCAAAAAAAAAAAAAGGAAAAAAAAAGAAATATTCTCTTGATGGAGGAATGAGACTAATCACATAGGATGGGTTTGTTTTGTAAGCATTTCTAAGTGTGTCATAGAAGAAGATTGGAGCAATGGAAACTGAGAGGAAGAAAGACCCCAGTGTGTTGAACTTTCTTGGGGGCTCTGTGGTGGAGGTGGTACTTAAACTGGGCTCTAATGGATATGTAAGATCTGTATAGGAAGAGGAGTTAGGGGAAGAGCATTTGCAAAAGGGTGGGAATAAACGCTGGTGTGGTCAGTTGGGGAATCCCTGAATGATCAAATCAGAGTGACAATCGTGCATGGGAGAGAAGTGGCAAAGGAGGATGGATGGGATTTTGTTCTCTACTGGATTTTCTCCAACCTCCCATATTTATCTTTTTTCTTTTTTCTTTTTTTATTATACTTTAAGTTTTAGGGTGCATGTGCACAACGTGCAGGTTAGTTACATGTGTATACATGTGCCATGTTGGTGTGCTGCACCCATTAACTCGTCATTTAACATTAGGTATATCTCCTAATGCTATCCCTCCCCCGCCCCCACCCCACAACAGGCCCCGGTGTGTGATGTTCCCCTTCCTGTGTCCATGTGTTCTCATTGTTCAATTCCCACCTATGAGTGAGAACATGTGGTGTTTTCATTTTTTGTCCTTGCGATAGTTTGCTGAGAATGATGGTTTCCAGCTTCATCCATGTCCCTACAAAGGACATGAACTCATCATTTTTTATGGCTGCATAGTATTCCATGGTGTATATGTGCCACATTTTCTTAATCCAGTCAATCATTGTTGGACATTTGGCTTGGTTCCAAGTCTTTGTTATTGTGAATAGTGCCGCAATAAACATACGTGTGTATGTGTCTTTATAGCAGCATGATTTATAATCCTTTGGGTACATACCCAGTAATGTGATTGCTGGGTCAAATGGTATTTCTAGTTCAAGATCCCTGAGGAATTGCCACACTGACTTTCACATGGTTGAACTAGTTTACAGTCCCACCAACCGTGTAAAAGTGTTCCTATTTCTCCACATCCTCTCCAGCACCTGTTATTTATCTTTTTTTTGTTTGTGTTTTCAATTGCTAAAAAAGAGGTAACAATATGTGAGACATCAAGAAGTTTGGAATTATTTTAGAGTGTTTGCACACAATGGACATAGCCTTCTGTAACTGTCTCATCAGTGACAGCCCACTTTGAGTTTTTGTTTGTTAATTCCTTAGGGCATTTATGTATGTGGTTAGAGGCACAGCTAACCCCTTTCTTTTCTAGTGGGAGGCTTTGTCTTTTGCTGAAGTTCAGCCCCAAGTCTGTCTAAAAAAGCATGAAAACTATAGGCCAGAAAGAGAAGGCAATTAAAACCAGGAATGAAAATGCAGGAGGGGAAGGTGAGTGGATTCTGAAACTGTGACAAGTTAAGGAATTAAAACACAATTCCGTAAATTCTAAAGCAGACTCATAGTTTTGTGTCAAAATAGATCTTTTCATGGTCAGTATTCAGGAGGAGTTAAATTTTGAAAATATTAAGACCTGGTATATTGATTTGATTCTTCCAATTGAATTTCCTTAAAGCATAATAAAGTATTATATACATAAGTATGTATATGTGTAGATATTTTCTAACATTGTTAGGAAATGTGAATATTTACTGAAGAATCATCTTCATGCTTACTGATTGAAATTTTAGATTTAGATATATGTTTCTATTAACTTCTGGGGCTATATATTTATAATCACATCTTGAAAGAATTTCTTTCTCTTTTTCTTTTTTTTTAAGACAGAGTCTCACTCTGTTGCCCAGGCTGGAGTGCAGTGGCGCGATCTCAGCTCACTGCAACCTCCGCCTCCTGAGTTCAAGTGATTCTTCTGTCTCAGCCTCCCAGGTAGCTGGGATTAGAGGCGTGTGTCACCATGCCTGGCTAATTTTTGTATCTTTAGTAAAGACAGGATTTCACCATGTTGGTTAGGGTGGTCTTGAACTTCTGACCTCAAGTGATCCGTCCACCTCAGCCTCCCGAAGTGCTGGGAGTACAGGTATGAGCCACTGCTCCTGGCCAGCTTGAAATAATTTCTTAAAAGTGGCAACACATGTGTTGACATATTCAGGCATGTCATGATCACTCTGGTTCAATATTATTGCTATGGGTTCTTTAATTTACCGTCAGATGGGACAGTAAGTCAGATTACATTCTAAACAAAAAATAAAAATTTTCTGAAATTTCTATCGAAGTTCTATAAAGATTTGCATCTGGATAGTCATTGGAAGTGAAATATTTTATGGGGAAAAGTGGCTCATTCTCACACCTGATAAAATAGGTAATGGTTCTTAGCCTTTTTTTTTTTTTTTTTTTTGAATCAAAGTCTCATTCTGTCACCCAGGCTGGAGTGCAGTGGCATGATTTCAGCTCACTGCAACCTCCACCTCCAGGGCTCAAGCCATCCCTCAGCCTCCAGAGCAGCTGGGACTACAGATGCACACCAACATGCCTGACTAATTTGCATATTTTTGTAGAGATGGGGTTTTGCCATGTTGCCCAGGTTGGTCTTGAACTCCTGGCCTCAAGTGATCCACCTGCCTTGGCCTCCCAAAGTGCTGGGATTACAGGCATGAACTGCTGTTCTTAGCATTTATAATAGGCAAAGTTTTCCATATTCCTTGTAATTGTGATATTCTCCATTTACATAGATGTAATTCAGTTAAGAGAACTGCTAGTTTATTCATTTGTGTGTGTGTGCATGTGTGTGTGTGTGTGTGTGTATGTATTTTTTAACCCCTGAGATACTTCTCCTTGTATAGTTAAATTGTTGAATGTTATTTTGAGAGATGATGCCTTAGGTCTTTTCTCGAAGGTGACTTCTTTTCCTTCTAATCCTCAAATTTTTCTCTCAACTCCAGTCCTTAAGATTCTCTTGTTTTCTCTCTTCTCTCCTTCTCCTGATTCAGCTTTATATTACATAGATCAGCTTTGGCTTCTTTATTTTTTTCTCTTATGTATTCCACAGTAGCAATATGGTGGTTCTGATGCAAGTTTTGATGTCAAGCCTTGGTTTTAATTCTGCTTCCATCATTTAGTTGCTGTGTGATCTTGGACGAGTTACTGAACCTTGCTGTGTTTCTTCATCAATGAAGTGGAATCATCATGGACTCCATCTCATCAGATTGTTTTGAAGAGTAAGTGAGATAATGGACACACAGTGCCCAGCACAGAGCCTGACCTAGAGTATGCCCTTGTGTGAGTCAAGGTAGGCTAGTTGTGTCGTTATGACAATCAATGCAGGGTTTAAGTATCTTTAAAACATAAACATTTATTTATTTATTTTTACCTAATGTTGGCCGTCAGTCTGGGAGATTCCTCCAAGGAGTGGCTCAATGATAAAGGCTGCTTCGACCTCATGGCACCCCGTCTCAATACATACATCCGTGGTTGTGATGTAGGTGGGACAGATGGAGGGTCTCACTGATAGTGAGTGCTTTGGCCTGGAAACGACTCACATCACTGCCACTCACAGCCAATTGGCCAGAAATAGTCATATGATCCCAAAGCAAAGAAAACAAACAAACAAACAAAAAACTCAAGAAAAAAGCAACACAGAACTATAATCTTTCCAGGTGCCCAGAATTGGGTGAGCCCAGCGTTCCATGTAGCTGAACTACACAGCACTCTATGCAGCCATATATCAGGAAAGTGCCCTCCAAGAAGTTGGCTGATGTGGAAGCCACACAAGTTTGGTGAAGTCCTCAGTCCCCTAAAAATACTTTACATTTTTAATTAGTCTTCAGAATTCTAGTGTTCCTTATGTCCTGGAAAGTTTAAAATAATGTCCCTAATTTACAGGAAAGCTACCATTTCCTAGAAAATGCATAAGGCTATTCCTAGGATTTTGAGAGATTTGGTGCTGGTAATGAGGATGGGGATGTGACAATTATTTTTCTAAATTCCGTCTAAGGTGGTTCATGTAGATCTGGTATTTTGATCTTTCCCTGATGCTATTTTTTCCATAGGGTGGATTGGTGTCCCTGTGGATGGGGAGTGAGGCTAGGAAAGGCAGCTCAGTGCATCTTTGGGCCTGTGAGCTGTGAGAAGTTCCTGCTCCCTGACAGTTGAATCAATTCTCTGTCACGTAAAAACTAATAAAGAAAGAATGACAAAGCAGCTTATGGAAATGGAGCCACACTTCATGTTCCAACAGGGTTAGTACCAGCTGTTAGCCATGCATCACTTCTGGGCCCTTCCCAGTGACCTTCATTTATTAGGTGTCACTAATATTCCTCTTCATCAGGGAACAAGTAGACTCCTTCTGGTGTGAAAGCAAAGGGAACGGCAGATCTTTGAAATGTTGAGCCTGTTTGGTGCCTAGTGGAGAAGCCTCTTTGGCCATGCTGATTTTGGAGGAAGGGTATAAAGAGTGTGAATATTCCTTACCAGCTAAGGGGAATGCAAGATGGAACAGGGAGTGTTGCAATGGAGTGTAATGGAAACTGAGATACCTTGATTTTCATATCAACTCCTATAATAACTTACGTGAGAATTTGGACAGACCACTTTATTTCATTAGATTTTTTTTTCATTAAAAAAGAATCAATGTTATTCTGCCTAATTTGGAGGGTTAATAGGAAAAGCAATTTATGTGGGAAGTATGCAGGCCCTTAAAAAGCATGAAGGTCATGGAAATGGATATTTTTCTCTTTACAAAGTAATACATTTGTTATACAATTTTGGAAAATATAAATAAACACAAGTAAAAGTTTAACATGAAAATCATGAAAACCAAACAAAATGCCACCACATAGAGGTAACTGCTATTAACAAATGAGTGTGTAGCCTTCTAAGAGTTTTTTTAAAAAATAATACATAATAATTGTATATATTTATGGGGTACATGTGATATGGTGATACATGTATACAGTGTGATCAAATTAAGGTATTTAGGATATCGATCACCACAAACATTTATCGTTTCTTTGTGTTGGGAACATTTCAAGTCTTCTAGTTATTTATTTATTTATTAATTTTTGAGACGGTCTTGCTCTGTCGCCCAGGCTGGAGTGTAATGGTGTGATCTTGGCTCACTGCAACCTCCGCCTCATGAGTTCAAATGATTCTCCTGCCTCAGCCTCCTGCGTAGCTGGAACTACAGGTGTGCGCCACCATGCCCAGCTAATTTTTGTATTTTTAGTAGAGACAGGGTTTCACTATGTTGTCCAGGCTTGTCTCAAACTCCTGACTTCAGGTAATCCTCCCTCCTTGGCCTCCCAAAGTGCTGGGATTACAGGCACGAGCCACTGTGCCCAGCCTCTTCTAGTTATTTTGAAGTATACAATAAATTATTCCCTGTAGTCACACTACTGTGCTATTGAAAACTAAAACTTATTCCTTCTATCTAACTGTATAGTTGTAGTCATTCACCAACCTCTCTTCGTCCCTGCCCCTACCCTTCCCAGCCTCTGTTAACTATCACTGTAATCTCTACCTCCATTAGGCCTACCCTTTTAGCTCCCAAATGTGAGTGAGAACATGTGATATCTATCTTTTTCTGCCTGGCTTATTTCACTTAACATAATGACCTCCAGTTCCATCCTTGTTGCTGCAAATGACGGGATCCATTTGCCTTAGCCTTCTAGTATGAATTCTGCCTGACTAGTATTTCATTGTTTATATATGCTACAATTTCTTTATCCATTCATCCATTGATGGACACTGAGACTGAGTTGATAGCTTGGCTGTTGTAAATAGTACTGCAATAAACACGGGAGTGCAGGAATCCCTTTGATATACTGATTTCTTTTCCTTTGTATAAACGCCAAGAAATGGGATAGCCTCTATATAATTTTCTATAATAGATGTACTAATTTACATTCCCCCCAACAATGTGTAAGAGTTTCCTTTTCTCTGCATCCTCACCAGAGTTTTTTTTTTTTTTTTTTTTTTTAGGAGACAGGGTCTCACTATGTTACCTAGGCTGGTTTCAAACTCGTGGGCTCAAGTGATCCATTTGCCTTAGCCTCAACCAGCATTTTTTATTGTCTTTTTGATAATAGCCATTCTAACTGGGGTGAAATGATATCTCATTGTGGTTTTGATGTGCATTTCTCCGATTCCTGATGCTTTTTTCATATACCTATTGGTCATTTTTTTTTCTTTTTGCTTTTTTTTTGAGATGGTCTGTCACCCAGATTAGAGTCTTTTTGCTTTCTTTTTTTTTTTGCTTTTACTTTCTTTTTGCTTTTTTTTGAGATGGTCTGTCACCCAGGCTAGAGTGCAATGGTGAAATCTTGGCTCGCTGCAACCTCCACCTCCTGGGCTCAAACCATCCTCCCATCTCAGCCTCCTGGGTAGCTGGGAGTACAGGTGCATGCCATCACACCCGGCTAATTTTTGTATTTTTTGTGGAGACAGGTTTTGCCACAGGCAGGCTGGTCTTGAACTCCTGGCCTCAAGTGATCCTCCCACCTTGGCCTCTCAAAGTGCTAGGATTACAGGCATTAGCCACTGAACCTGGCCATTTCTGTGTTTTCTTTTGAGAAATGTCTATTCAGATTCTTTGACTACTTTTAAATGGGATTATTTATGCTTTTTTTTTTTCTGTTGAGTTGTTTCAGTTTCCTGCATATTCATGGCATTGGTCCCTTGTGAGATAAACAGTTTGCAAATATTCATTCCCATTCTACAGGTTGTCTCTTTACCCTGTTAGTTGTCTCCTTTGCGGTGCAGAAGCTTCTTAGTTTAATATAGTCCCATTTGTCTATTTTTGTTTTTGTTGCCTGTGCTTTTTTGAGGTCTTAGCCATAGTATCTCTGCCTAGACCAATGTCCTGGAGTGTTTCCCTTGTGTTTTTTCTAGTAGTTTTATAGTTTTGAGTCTTACATTTATGTCTTTTGAGTTGATTTTTATATATGGTGAGAGATAGATGTCTAGTTTTATTCTTGTGCAAATGAATATGCTGTATTCCCAGCACCATTTATTGAAGAAGGTATCCTTTTCCCAATGTATATTCTTCCTGCCTTTGTCCAAAAGGCTGTAAATATGTGGATTTATTTCTGAATTCTCTATTTTGTTTCATTGATCTGTGTATCTGTTTTATACCGATATTATGCTATTTTGGTTATTATAGCTCTGTAGTATATTTTGAAGTCAGGTAGTGTGATTCCTCCAGCTTTGTTCTTTTTGCTTAATATTGCTTTGGCTTTGCAGGGTCTTTTGTGGTTCCAAACAAATTTTATGATTGGATTTTCTATTTCTGTGAAGAATCTAATTGGTATTTTGATAAGGATTGCCATTGAATCTGTCAACTGCTTTGAGTATGGTCATTTTAATAATATTAATTCTTCTAATTCATGAGCATGGGCTGCCTTTCCATTTGTTTGTGTTCACTTTCTTTCACTGGTGTTTTGTAATTTTCATTGTAGAGGTCTTTCACCTTAGCTAAATTTATTCCTAGGCATTTTGTTTTTCTTATAGTTATTATCTGATTGCTTTATTTATTTCTTTTCCAGCTAGTTGATAATTGGTGTATAGAAACACTACTAAATTTTGTATGCTGATATTGTATCCTGAAATTTTACTGAATTAGCTTATCAGATCTAAGAGTTTTTCAGTGCAGTCTTTAGGTTTTTCTATATATAAGCTCATATCATCAGCAAACAGGAACAATTTGACTTTTTTTTTTTCCAATTTGGATGTCTTTTATTTCTTTTGCCTGATTGCTCTGGCTGGGACTTCCAGTACTATTTGGAATACGAGTGGTGAAAACTAGGCATCCTTGTCTTATTCCAGTCCTTAGAGGAAAGGCATTCAGCTTTTCCCCATTCAGTATGATGCTAGCTGTAGGTTTGTCATATTTGATCTGTATTACATTGAAGTATGTTCCTTCTATACCTCATCTGTTGAGAATTTCTTATGAAATGATGTTAAGTTTTATCAAATGTTTTATCTACATCTATTGAGATGATCATATGGTTTTTGTCCCTTATTGAATTGATGTGATGTATCACATTTGTTGATTTGCTTATGTTGATGCATTGTTGTATACCTGGATATATCTCACTTGATCATGGTATATTATCTTTTTGATGTGTTGCTGGATTTAGTTTTTTAGTATTTTGTTGAGGATTTTTACATATATGTTCATCAGGGATATTGGCCTGTAGTTTTCTTTTTCTGTATGTAGTGTCTCTGGTTTTGGTATCAGGATAATTCTGGCCTCATAGAATGAGTTAGGAAGAATTCCTTCCTTGCAACTTTTTGGAGTAGTTTGTGAAAAATTGGTATTAGCTTTTTCTATAAGCTTGGTAGAATTCAGCAAAGCCATCTGGTCCTGGACTTTTCTTTGTTGGGAGACTTTATTCAGTCTCATTACCTGTTATTGGTCGATTCAGGCTTTCTATTTCTTTTGGTTCAATCTTAGTTAGGTTGTATGTGTCCAGGAATTTATCTTTGTCCTGTAGGTTTTCCAGTTTGTTAGAATATAGTTGTTCATAATAGTCTCTGATGATCCTTTGTATTTCTGTGATGTCAGTTGTTATGCCTCCTTTTTCATTTCTAATTTTATTTATTTAGGTCTTCCCCCCCTTTTTTTGGTTAGTCTAGCTAGAGTTTATCAATTTTGATTGTGTTTTCAAAAAACAACTTGTCATTTCATTGACTCTTACTTTTTATTAGCCTCTATATTTTGTTTAGTTCTGCTCAGGTCTTTATTTCTATCTTCTACTATTTTTTCGGTTTAGTTTGTTTTTGCTTTCTATTTCCTTGAGGTACACAATTAGGTTGATTATTTAAAATCTTCTTTCTGATGTAGATATTTATTGCTATAATCTTCCCTCTTAGCACGGCTTTTGCTGCATTTCATAAGTTTAGGTATGTTGTGTTTCTATTTTCATTTGTTTCAATAATTTTTAAATTTCCTTCTTAATTTCTTCATTGACTTAGTGGTCATTCAGGAACATGCTGTTTAATTTCCATATATTTGTATAGTTTCCAAAGTTCCTCTTGTTATTGATTTCTAGTTTTTTTTTTTTTTTTTTTTGAGATGCAGTTTCACTCTTTGTTGCCCAGTCTAGAGTGCAGTGGCATGATCTTGGCTCACTGCAACCTCCGCCTCCTGGGTTCAAGTGATTCTCCTGTCTCAGCCTCCCAAGTAGCTGGGATTACAGATGCACACCACCATGCCCAGCTAATTTTTATATTTTTAGTAGAGATGGAGTTTCACTATGTTCGCCAGGCTGGTCTTGAACTCCTGACCTCAGGTGATCCACCTGCTTCAGCCTCCCAAAGTGCTGGGATTACAGGCGTAAGTCACCATGCCTGGTCTGATTTCTAGTTTTATTTATACTGAGAAGACCTTTGATATGATTTTAATTTAAAAAAATTTGTTGATACTTGTTTTGCGGCTTAACGTACAGTCTATCCTGGAGAATGCTCCATCTGCTGATGAGAAGAATGTGCATTCTACAGCTGTTGAAATGTTCTGTAAATGTCTGTTAGGTGTATTTGGTGTGTAGTGTAGATTAAAGCCAATGTTTCTTTGTTGATTTTCTGTCTAGATTATTTGTCCAACGCTGAAAGTGGGATGTTGAACTTTTCAACTTTATTGTCATGTGGTCTATCTCTTTATCTCTAATAACATTTGCCTTATATATCTGGTACTCTGGTGTTAGGTACATATATTTATAATTGTTTATATTCTCACTGAATTGATAACTTTATCATTATGTAATAACCTTCTTTGTCTCTTTATGTTTTTTGACTTAGTCTATTTAGTTTGATAGAAATATAGCTACTCTTGAATGCTTTTGGTTTCTGTTTGCATGGAATACTTTTTTCCATTCTTTCACTTTCAGTCTACGTGTCTTTACAGGTGAAGTAAGTTTCTAGTAGGCAGTATATAATTGAGTCTTTTTTTTTAAATCCATTCAGTTAGTATATATCTTTTTAATTGGTGAATTTAATTATTTTACAGTCAAGGTTGTTATTGATAGGGGTGAAAACTTATTCCTATTATTCTGTTCATTGTTTTCTTGTGTTTTGATAGTCTTTGTTCCTCTCTTCCTCTTTTATCATTTACATTTACAATTTGGTTGATTTTTTTTGTAGTGATAAAGTTTGACTCTTCTTTTTCTTGTTTGTGTATCTGCTCTACCAGTGAATTTTATTCTTTTGTGTGTTTTTATGATGGTAAATACTGCCTTTTTATTTCCAGATGTAGGACTCTTCAGCATTTCTTGTAGGTCCATTCTAGTGGTAATGAATTCCCCCAGTTTTTGCTTGTCTAGGAAAGACTTTATTTCTCCTTCATTTTTGAAGGATAGCCTTGCTGGGTGTACTATTTTTGGTTGACAGTTGTTTTCTTTCAGCACATTGACTATATTATCCCATTTTCTCATGGCCTATAAGGTTTCTGTTGAGAAATCTGCTGTTAGTCTGATGGAGATTCCTTTAATGTCACTTGACACTTTACTCTTTCTGTTTTTAGGGTTCTCTTTAACTTTTGACAGTTTGACTATAATGTGCCTTGTAGAAGATCTTTTTGGGCTTAATCTATTTGGGGATCTGCGAGTGTTTTTGAATCTAGATGTCTATATCTCTTGCAAGACTTGACAAGTTTTCAGATATTATTTTATTAAATAGATTTTTTATGTCTTTTCTCACTTCTCCTTCTGGAATCCTAAAGTTCACATATTTGATGCTTTATGGTATCCCACATGATCCCATTGAATTCTCTTTTACCTTTCTTTTTTGCGCGTGTTCCCACTGGCTTGGTTGAGCTTTTACTGACAGTGGTAGGTACCTGGGGCTCCTTTTAGAAAAACTGTACTTGGGCTACTGGAATTTGCCCAAACACCCAGAGAGACTAAAGTGCCTAGAAATCATTCTGGTGCAGCCCTTGGCCTAAGACAGGCAGAGAAAGGAATAAGGAAGCCCAGCTCTCTTGCTCTAACTATGAGGCATAACTGACACTTGAGTGTACCCCTGAGAGCAAGAATAAGGATGAAGCTCCCTCTGTGTGACCTGCCTGGCATGCACCCTTGCTTGGCTTCCCCCTTTTCTGTTCTGCTTCCTCCAGTCACTTGCCAGCCTCCTAGAGAAGCATGTATTTAATAAACCACATGTACACAGTATGGACTGAATGTTTGTTTCCCCCGCAAAATTCCTATGTTGAAAGCCAATTGTCAGTGTGATGGTATTTGGAAGTGGGGCCTTTGAGAGGTGATGAGATTTGAGCCACTGTGATGGGATTAGTGCCCTTATAAGAAGAGGCCAAGGAGCCCTCTTCCCCCCTTTTACCAGGTGAGGATGCAATGTTAAAATGGCAATCTGGAACCTAGAAGAGGGCCCTCACCAGAACCTGACCATGTAGGCACAGGTGGGCGCACTGATACGGGACTTTCAGACCTATGAGAAATAAATTTCTGTTGTTTATAAGCCACCCAGTTTATGGTACTTTGTTCTAGCAGCCTGATCTGACTAAGGCAGTATACAAATGCTTATCTCAGTGTCTGCTCCTGGAAAGTGTAATTGAAGCCAGTTTGTGAACACCATTCAGATTTCTGATTGGATTATCTTTTAATTTAAGTGATGAAGAGCTACAATAATGGCTAGGTAGTTGGGACATTTCAATGGTCTGGCTAATATCATTGGATCTCAGGCACCTCAGTAATGAGATTACAGAGAAAGGGCCTTCAGTGCTTCTGATGGTGGTTTGCTGAATGCACTTCTGTGCAATTTTGAAACTGGCTTTGGGTTGCTGAATGAACGTTGCATGGTCTATTTTTTTTTCTGAAGTCTAAATCCACCTTATTTAATTTCATCCCAATTCTAGTTATAGTCCCTTGCAGAATCCTAAAAACTCTTTATACTTGGTACAACAATTCTCATATAATAAAAAGAACAGACTGTTCTTGCATAGGAATATGCATGAGTCACCCTGCAGGAGGGAGGGGAGAGAGGATAATGGCATATTAAGCCCTGCAAGTGAGAGGTGAAGCCGGCTGGGCTTCTGGGTCGGGTGGGCACTTGAAGAACTTTTCTGTCTAGCTAAAGGATTGTAAACGCACTAATCAGTGCTCTGTGTCTAGCTAAAGGTTTGTAAACACACCAATCAGCACTCTGTAAAAATGCACCAATCAGCACTCTGTGTCTAGCTAAAGGTTTGTAAATGCACCAATAGTCACGCTGTAAAAATGCACAAATCAGGGCTCTGTGTCTAGCTAAAGGTTTGTAAATGCACCAATTAGCACTCTGTGTCTAGCTAAAATTGTAAATGGACCAATCAGCACTCTGTAAAATGGACCAATCAGCACTCTGTAAAATGGACCAATCAGCAGGACGTGGGCGGGGCCAAATAAGGGAATAAAACTGGCCACCCCAGCCAGCCGGGGCAACCTGCTGGGGTCCCCTTCCACATTGTGGAAGCATAGTTCTTTAGCTCTTCACAATAAATTTTGCTGCTGCTCACTCTTTGGGTCCACACTACCTTAATGAGCTGTAACACTCACCACGAGGGTTTGCAGCTTCATTGTTGAAGTCAGTGAGACCACGAACCCACTGGAAGGAAGAAACAACTCTGGATGCACCACCTGTAAGAGCTGTAACAGTCACTGCAAAGGTCTGCGGCTTCAGTCCTGAAGTCAATGAGATCACGTACCCACTGGAAGGAAGAAACTCTGGACACATCTGAACATCGGAGGGAACAAACTCCGGACACACCATCTTTAAGAACTGTAACACTCACTGTGAGGGTCCGTGGCTTCATGCTTGAAGTCAGTAAGACCAAGAACCCACCGGAAGGAACCAATTCCAGACACACAAGGAGGCTGCTCTGTTCTGGGAGGCACCTCTATCCCTCCATGCCTTTGGGTTGGTAATATTAGCATTTTCTTTGATTTTTCTTTATCTTTCATAAGTATTTTGCATTTGGCTTTCCAGAGTCATTCTCATTTGTTCTTTGTCTTGCTTTTCCATCATGACTACCTTAGTTCAAGCTTTTACCATTTGTTCTACACTGAAATGTGCCCTCTCCTCATCTCAAATTCATATGTTGAAGTCCTAACCCCCAATGTCACTGTATTTGGAGATAGAGCCTGTATTTGGGGTAATAAATGTTCAATGAGGTCATAAAAGTGGGACCCTCATTCTATAAAACTGATGTGCTTATAAGAAGAGGAAGAGACACCAGTGAACTCTCTGATCTTTCACAATCACATTTTCAACTTTCACATTGCCGTTTGAGGACGCAGCAAAAAGGTGGCAGTTTGTTGGTCAAAAGGAGAGGCCTCAGAAGAAACCAACCCTGTTGGGACATTTATCTTGAACTTTGAGCATCCAGGCTATGAGAAAATACATTTCTATTGTTTAAACCATCCAGTCTCTAGTATTGTATTGTGGCAGCTCAGTAGATTAAGACACCATCATACATTGGGTTATCCCCTCCTCCTAGTAGTCCCTTAATTAGTATCCTGGTCTCTAATTTATTCTGTTTCAATTAATTTCTTAAGGCATCACATCTTACTTTGCAATGAAATAAACTCTTCTGTAGTATATTACTGCCTCAGAATAAAGCTTAAATGCCAGAGCCAGACATTCAAGATCTCTGTAATTCCCCCACCCAAGCCTCCTTTAAAACATTTTCTCTTTCTACTTCTTGATTCAAACTCCATGCTTCACTCTCTGCCCTGTCCCCCAAATATAATAGGCCCAGCTGGAATATTCTCATTTCCTTGCAGACTGTCCAAATCCCACCTGTTCTTTAGGTTCATCCTAAGTCTCACTTCACCCATGAAGCCCCTCTCATCTTTCTGGTGACCTTCTAAGATGCTCTTGCACTTTTTTGTCTTTACTACTGGTATTTACACTTAATCAGTGTTTGGATTTAAGTGTTTCATGTATCTTCCTAGTTAGACACAGAGACTGTACTGCTTTTAATGATAACCCCAGTGCTTGACACATATGGAATGGACACAATAATATGGGTGAATGAATGAGTGAACGAAGCTGCAAACAGGGCAGGAGTAGTGCAACTTACACAGACTGAGTTGGGTTTAGGGTAGTACTGAACATACAGTAGGTAGCTAATAGCTTCAAGAATGTTACGATTTAGTTGCTATGTAAACCAAACTGGAGTTGCTTAAATCTTTGGCTTGTGTCACTTTGTGCCTAGATTCTCCCTATTTGATGAGCTATCTAATAAATGGTGAGAAAAATTGCTTATGCATTGGTATGGATCTCCCGCCCACCACCTATAAGTCCTAGTTTTCTTCTTTTGCTATTGCCACTGCAAAGTAGAGTCAACACTTTGCACAAACTTTACAGAGAGGTAGTGACCAAAGCCACTCGTGCCTAGAGTCTCAAGTAGGTGAGAATCTCACCCTAAGTCTAGCATAATGCTGTAATAACTTTGGGGCCTAACTTGACAATAAAGACATCATATGACTTGACTTTTGTGTGTGTGTGTGTGCATGTTTGCGTGCATATGTTTAAGCCTGTACATGTAAGTCTGTGTTCTTTGTGTAAAGGCCCATTCATTTACAGAAAAAAGAGCCTGCTCCAGATTTCCCCTCTGGAACTAGGAAATTTGTCCTTAATGAGACAAACACAGGTTATATATAAGACTGATATGCAGGAGGAATGGAGCACAGCAGCCTTCCTAGAAGCGCGTTACACGTCATAGACTGTTAGGGGTGGGAGAAACCTTAAAATCAAGTGTTGGGTTTCCCAAACTGCAGTCATTTATCACATTAACCATTTTAAAATCTTTTTTTTTTTTTTTCTGAGATGGAGTCTCACTCTGTCACCCAGGCTGGAGTGCAGTGGTGCCATCTCTGCTCACTGCAACCTCTGCCTCCTGGGTTCAAGCAATTCCCTGCCTCAGCCTCCCGAGCAGCTGGGATTACAGGTGCCCGCCACCATGCCCAGCTAATTTCTTGTATTTTTAGTAGAGACTGGGTTTCACCATCTTGGCCAGGCTGGTCTTGAACTCCTGACCTTGTGATCCACCTGCCTTGGCCTCCCAAAGTGCTGGGTTTACAGGTGTGAGCCACCGTGCTGGGTCCATTCACAATTCATCAGAAGTGATGGTTTGATGCATTGTTAAGGTCTTTCCAGCAATGTACATGAAAGTTCAGTATATAAAAATCCACCCTGACAATCCATTTCATCCGTGTCATTGATTCTTCTGGACAGCTTGGGAAAAAGGGACAATTTCTGCAGGTTTGAAACCTTCACAGCATGTGCAAGCACCGGGGTCTTGCCTTGCTTGTGTGTGATGTGATCATCATGGTACCACCCACTTTAGCCCTGCGGTAGCAATAATATCCAACAAATCTTGGGGCTGATGATGGGCTACTTATGTATGTATTTTTGTTTGGTAGAAAAATATTAAAGCATTTATCTTTGTTCCACCTTTTGTGTAATTTCCATAGTGGTACAAACACCATACTTTAGGAAACATTGATGTAGTCCAACTCTCTTATTTGAGGAGGAGAAATTAAAGGTCTGGAGAGGTGAAATCTCTTTGCCGAAAGTCATTCAAATATTTAATGGCAGAATGTTGGAGCTCCTGACTACCAGTGTGGTGTATTGCCCCCTAAATCACGCTCATTTAATCAGTTAATCTCTTAGGACAGGCATGAAACAAATGTTGGTGATCTCTTGGCAATGCTAGCCCCATGGTGAAATGGAGATCTGTGATTGGCTCTGTTGTCAAGAACTCTTAAGAAATTAGAGTCTAGAAAAGACAGTTGTGCAAACAAAAACTTACTGAGCTGGAAGGGAGCCCAGGGTCATCCAGATCAATCCTGGGCTGAATCCTGCAAGGTCTAGGGATGGCCCTTGTGGGACCTCTTTGCAGGGCCAGAAGTCAAGGTACAAGAGGGAATTGGCAAGCAGGCAGGGTTGGGGGCCTCTTGCCCTCATTTCAGTCACAGCTGCACTGCTTTCATGTGTTCTATGTGTTATTTTCATGTAAAGTAGCATCGAAAATATTTTCAGGACTAATGTTGGAAATGCACTGTGCCTGTCCATTTTCATCTCATAAATAACATTGAGACTCCAAAAGTATCATGATTTTCTAATTAACAACAGCGATGACCTTCCTTTCCCAGAATTTCTATATCATAAAAAAGCAAGAGGCTAGAGTGTCCATGAACATGGGCTTTGTGATTATGCAAATTTGAACCTGAATCCTAGCATGGCTCAAATGGAATTTTTCTTCAGTTAGGAATTTAATAATGCTTCTTTCTCCAAATTGGGCAAACTCTTTCTCCAAGTATTTGGGGGGTACTTGATGCTGGAAGCATCATTTGTGTTACCGTAGGAAGTTAGGGAGAAGTGGCTTCCTTAGTTTACCCTACCCCAGACATGTCATTGGAGGAAGGGGGTAAAAAAGGGAAGGCTATATGAAGAAAGAGGGAGAAAACAAAGGTGGCAGAGAACATGCCTAAAAGTCTTCCATGTGACTTCAGCTGCACTTCTGCAGAATTTTTTGGAAAGTAGAAAGGCGGTTGGCAGGGGAGGTGGGATGGGGCATAAAGAGTTATTGGTCAGTGGGTACGGCGGTTCAGTTTTGCAGGATGAAAAAGTTCTGAAGATGGGTTGCACAACAATGTGAATGCACTTAGCACTACTGAGCTGTACATTTAAAAATGGTTAAGGCCGGGCGCGGTGGCTCACGCCTGTAATCCCAGCACTTTGGGAGGCCGAGGCGGGTGGATTACGAGGTCAGGAGATTGAGATCATCCTGGCTAACACGGTGAAACCCGTCTCTACTAAAAATACAAACAAACAAAAAAAATAGCCAGGCGTGGTGGCGGGTGCCTGTAGTCCCAGCTACTCCGGAGGCTGAGGCAGGGGAATGGCGTGAACCCAGGAGGCGGAGCTTGCGGTGAGCCGAGATCGCGCCACTGCACTCCAGCCTGGGCAAAAGAGCAAGACTGTGTCTCAAAAAAAAAAAAAAAAAAAAAGGTTAAGATGTACATTTTATGTTTTGTACATTTTGCTACAATTAAAAAAACAAGCCTCCAGGAGGCACAGTGAGTGTTTTTGTCATTCACACTTTAGAGCGGATTCATGGTTAGCTTGCTGTTCCCCAGTCCACTAGCAGAACTGAGGCGGATGGAAACTTTCGTGATAGAGCTTCTGACACAAAGTAGCCTGGTCCATTTGCTCAGTTATTCAACAAATATTTGAGTGCCTCCCTGGGGTCAGGCACTATAGTTAGTCCTAGCTATACTAGTGAAAACAAAGTATACAAAGATCCTGCCCTTGCAATCTGGGAGTGAGGGGTGGGGTGGGGTAAAGTCTCAGAAATAAAATAACTAAAGCTCTCAGCATATTACAAGATGATAAGTGTGGTGGAAAAATAAAGCATGAAGGAGGAAGGTGGGGTGCCTCCAACGAGAAGGGGACATCTGGGCAGATTTGAGGGATCAGCCCCAGAAGATATGGAGAGGAAAAACATTCTAGGCAAGGGCAGAATAAGTGAGAAGACTGTGAGGTAGGTGAAGAATGGAAGATGAGGCCAGGAGAAGCAGGGGTGTGTTGTGGGAAGATTGAGGAAGGAAGGAAGGGAGAGAGTGAAAAGAAGGGTTTTTGCTTTTACTTGGAGCAAGATGGGAGCATTTGAGGGGTTTTGAGTTTGGAAGTGACATGATAGGACTTGAGATTTTCAGGATCATGGTGACGACTGCACTGAGAATGTACTGAATGGGAGTGAGGGCAAGGCAGAGAGATGAGCTTAGACAGGGTGCAGAGAAGGGCTGGTCGGTGGGACCCGGGGCTGTTCTGTGTTGATCTGTTCAAGGCAACAGGGGTAGGGTTTAGTTTTAGTGTGTCCACCTTTAATTCTCCAGGTGCCCTCTAACTCCCCTTCTGAAACCCTCTGTCTTCCCCCATCTTCTCTTGTAGATGGAGGTTAAGTACATCCTTGAGGATGTCCCAGAGAGTTGATGGCTATGCCTTGGAATGGTCCTGATTCACAGCCCTTTGGCTTTAACTAGGTTTGTAGAAGCTCCTGTCCCAGGCATTCACCTCCCTCGGGATAAGAATCATCAGTCACCAGGGAGAAAATGGATATCTTGAAGCTGTGGGCTCTTAACTCCTTTAAAGCCGCAGGACAAATGATTTAACTGAACACTTGTCATGCAGGGAGGAACAGTAATCTTAGAAAAGGGAAGAAAAGTCTTCAAAATTCAGAATCTGGGGAAATTGCAGAGAAGGCAGCTTTATTCTTCTTGGGTGTGTGTCCATTGTGGAAGGAGTAGGGAGGCACAACCACAAATCTTGGATGGCCCTGGCATACCGAGGGCAGGTTTCCCTTGACAGCACTTTATTTCCAGAATTGTAACAAGGCCCAGTGTTGAAAAGGGGAAGAAAAGTGTGGCAGTCAACAATAATTATGGTCATCTGATAATCATCAGTTATGGATGTGGGGAAGGGAGAATTCTGAAATCCTTTAACTAACCAAAAGTAAAACATCACCTCTGTCTAGACCAGGATTTCTCAATTTCAGTAGTGTTGACATTTTGGGCCAGACAATTCTTTGTGGTGAGGGCTATTCTGTGCATTGTAGGATGTTATGCAGCATCCCTGGCCTCTGCATCCTGGATGCCAGCAGCACCTCCCCAGTAGTGACAACTAAAAATGTCCCCAGACATTGCCAAGTGTCCCCTGGGGAACAGAGTTGCCCCTGGCTGAGAACTGCTCACCTAGACTTAGGCAGGGGCATTGGGTACAGTCAGGATTGTTTTACTTCATGTCCTCTCTGGCTGATGAAATCAATAGAGTTAACACTAATAGTGGTTTATTCTTGGTCACTGGGATAGCACGGCATGTGCTGTTCTATTTTGAGAGAACAATTTTCCTGTGTTTTATGTAATAAGGGCCTTGTGATGCGTGGATTCTGGGCATCCCAACATATAAGTGTGCCTGTAAGGCAAAGAAACTAAAAACAAGGCACGCTCTGATTGCCAAGGAGGGGGCATGTTTTCTTTCGCGTCTCTCTCCTGGACCCATGCAATAATTAGTCAAAGTAAAATGAATATTAGCTCATGCTTAACTGCCTTTACCGCGCACTTGCCAGCGCTGACCCAGTAGTGCTAAACCAATTATTTTTTGAACTTTATGGCTTTAAATAATCCTTTGCTCTAAAATTCCCTATACCCCTCAGCTACTTAACCACAGGCCCCTCTGCCCTAAATCCTTTTCTTATACTTTGTAGCTTTTTAAGCAAGGCCCCTCTTTAAGAAGACATAATCCCTTCTCTGTAGAAAACATGAAAGACCTTGAACAAATCAAGATTTCTCCATGGAGAATTCAGCTAATCCTGTGCTTAGCTCCTAACAAGGAAATCCATCTCTCCACCAAGCACGCCATTACCCGGACTAATGCCTGACTTGAATAACAAGCAAATTATTGTGCTTTTAATTGTACCCTGCTCGGTCACAAAGCACATCTGAGACAGGAATGTGCCGAGCTCTTCCAGGAGAAACAGGTCATGCTTCTAATCCTCCTTTTCTGTCGCCTTCCCCTCCCCTCTTTCAATCCTTTTTCTTCCCAGCGGCACACACAAAAAAAATTAAAAAAGACAGCTAAATTATGTTTAAAATGGAAGAGTCTAAAAGAAAAAAGGTGGTAAATACTGACTTGGGAGAGGATGAATTATCTAGTCTCTGCAGTGTGGCTCATTTGAGGACAATCAATGTTATCATAACCCCATTACTGCAGGGCAATCTTTGTTACCCTAAACCAGGCTTCCTCAACCTCAGCAGGATTGACATTTTGGGCTGAATAATTCTTTGCGGTGGGGGGACTTTCCCGGGCATTGGACAATATTTAGTGGCCTCCCAAGTTGTGACAACCTAAAATGTACCAAGACATTTCCAAATGTCTCCGGGGGGGTGGGCGGGGGGGGGGGGGCAAAATCGCCCGTGGTAGAGAACTATTGACCGAAACCCACCCATACTGCGATGTATTTGTTCCCCCACTGCTATCCTTCCTGTTCACAAACCCCAGGCAAATCATGGTTCTCGTTGTAAACCAGGGAGAGACAAATGTGTTGTTTCTGTAAGTAGAATGAGTGGAAAGAAAAAAGACATGAAAGCATATGTTGTTAGGGGGTGGAGAATGAGCACCCCCTCAGCACCCAGTATTAGGATTTGGGGGGGCTCTGACTTCCACTGGGAAGTGGCTGTGCCCCTGGGTGTGAGCAAGCCAGCTTTTGAACGCCTGTATTTCACGCACTTCAGAAATAGGCTTGCTATGGTGAGACACGGGTGATGATGATGGAGAGGCTGCTGAGGTAAAGGAGCCACTTGCCTGGAGGTACTGACACTCTCAGTCCTCTGTTTTAGACTTGAGCGCGGGAGAACTGCCCCACCTCACTCAGACCATGCCAACAGTCCTGTTTTGGACCAGAAAATCAGTACCGAGGCGAGCTACCCAGAAAAGAGACGTTATGCAAGCCTTGAATTGCACTTTCATTACAGCTATTGAGGCAAACATTTCCTCGCTCCCGGAGATTGAAAGAATCCACCCTATTTTTAGTAACTTACTAGAAACATAATTGCTTGTCCTCACTGACCAGAAGAAAAGGCAGGGAACGAACACGTTGCAGTTATCCCCGGTGTCCACTAGATGGCGGTGTACGTCTTCCTGAGAAGCCCGGCCTGGCTGCTGCTCGCAACAACTCCTTGGGTTAAGGAAGACAAGCGCCACTCGTCCTTTGGGAGACAGCCGGGTCCTCTCATTGTTGGCACAAACAGCTCCAAACAATTGCACTGACCACACAGCTCTAAGCCACATTCCAGGGCGCTGCCGTCTGCTCAGGAGTGAATGCTGGGAAAATGAACCAAGCTGCTAATTTGCTTGATTGGGGGAAAAATAAGATCTCCAGTAACAATGGGCGTAATTTATTTTTCCAACAAGAATAGGGGCAATGCCATTTCATCCCCCCTCCCAATTGCTACCATAAATGAAAGCAATCACCTAATTAGTCCTGAATTACTAACTGACAGGGTAATGGATCTACTGAAAATTAAGCTGAAGTGGAGAATTTGGAGAGGGGGATGTGATTTCGTGGGCAGGAGGGGTGGGAAGGGAAGGGAGGTGAAGGCGTGGAGCCCATTGTAGGGCCCTGGGCCCCTGCGGTCTGGGGGTTATGCTGGCCCTGACCCTGGGAGAACAAGGGGCTCAGTGAGTCTCTGGGCCATTCATTTTGTGCAGGAGAATGACTTTCTAAACCCTAAACCGAGGAAAAAGCATCTGCTGGGGAAGACATGCCCCTGAGTTCCTTTAAAAATGTTACAGATGTAGATGAATTGGCTTGGGAAAGAGAACACAGCCCTGTGGGGCCTGGCCACCCCGCTGATGGGGCCGGACAGGCGGACCCCACAGGGAGACTCTTGAATGCCTTCTCTCCTGAAACACAATGAGGGAAATTACAGCAAATCTGAGACTGAGTTTGGATTTTAGTGCTTAAGAAATACCCAAAGGGAATGAAACAAATGCCTAGTTACAGATTTTGTGTTTTTGCATGCATCCTTAGTCTTCGCCCCTTCCTCAATGGAAATAATGAAGCATCCCCACACCCTGTGGCAGGCCCTCTCCTGGAGAAAAGCAGAACAATAGGAGAGTAGGTAAGGGCTGAGATCTTCCACACAAAGGCTCCACAAATTGAAGGACTAATTTATTTGTTCAGAGATGCCTTCTTGTTTTTTAGTTAGATATCACTTTAATTGAAATACTTTACTAATGCTCTTTATCACAACTGTAAACTGTCAGTTTCCACAGCTGTTGCCTTTTTCAAGCAATCTGGCAAATGTGTGTGGGTAAAAACACAAAGAAGGTTGAGGAGGAGTGGGCTCAGGCTGTCTCTTTTCCCCACTCAGCTGGTCCACAGGCCCCTCACCTCCGCCAAAAACATATGCTCTTCTTCCTTAGAGGGACCCACTTCAATTCTAGTGCACATCTGTTGTCTTGGCTTCTAAACATCCATCCCCCCTCTCCTTGGAGGAGTACCTGGTTTTCTTTTGGGGGCCTATCCTTTTCCCCGTATCAGCCCATGTAGCTTAGATGAGGTGACCCTACTTTCCTGCTGTGGGGTGGGTGCGTATCCCAGCTCTGGCCTAAAGGTACCCTCTTCCGCCTCTCTTGGCTGTGTTGATTGGCTCTTAAGAGTTGCCAGAATTAGCAAAACATCAACAGCAAAAACAAACCAAAATACTCAAATTTCAGATAAGCAACTATGACTTTTTTTACTATTATGTTTATTACTATTATTAATGTCTTTTGCATGGAGAATACTTATACTAAAAGCAATGTATTGTTTATCTGAAATTCAAATTTAGAGAGGCATCCTGTATTTTATCTGGCAACGCCATTGGTTCCAAGAAAGGGACGTGACCAAAAGTGGTCAATTCATACTCAGCTCAGGACTTTTATTGGAGTTTTGGGAAAAGAAGTATTTAAAAAGAAATCTGTTGGGGTTGCTAAACTGATAGGTTATGTGCTTACAACTGTTGGTGATGATCTTTGCTACTTTGTGGGAACAGCTGCCTGAAATGGGAGCCAAGGCCACAAAGATCAGACCTGTTTCATTGGAGCAGGTGGATCCAGCTGTTCCTGAAGCTGGCCCTGTGGTTGGTGGAGATCAGGGTGCCAATGGCCAGGTGGGATCACAATTTTCTACCTCTTGAGCCTGGAAAGTAGAAACATCAGCACCAGAATATGCCCACTGAGCACTGGCTTCTATTTAATCAAAAGAGTGGTAAATGGATATTGAGCAGCAAAAATAACTGATGTCCACTACACCCTATATTGTTTTCTAATTGTTTTGTCATATGTAACATCAGCCCTTTTACGAGACAGCGTGGTTGTGAGAGGTGACAACGAGGGGCGGCCCTCGTTCGCTCTCAGCACCTCTTCGGCCTCGGCGTCCGCTCTGGCCATGCTCGAGGAGCCCTTCGGCCCGCCACTGCGCTGTGGGGGCCCCTCTCCGGGCTGGTCGAGGCCGGGAGCCAGCTCCCTCTGGTTGCGGGAAGGTGTGGAGGGAGAGGTGCGGGCGGGAACCGGGGCTGCGCGCGGTGCTAGCAGGCCAGCGCGAGTTCTGAGTGGGTGTGGGCTCTGCGGGCCCCGCACTGGGAGCGGCCGGCCGGCCGGCGCCACCGCCCCGGGGCAGTGAGAGGCTTAGCACCTGGGCCAGCAGCTGCGAGGGTGCGCCGGGTTCCGCAGCAGTGCCGGCCCACTGGTGCTGCGCTCAAATTCTCGCCAGCCCTCAGCTGCCTCCCCGCGGGGCAGGGCTTGGGACCTGCAGCCCCCATGCCCTAGCCTCCCCACCCCCAACGTGGGCTCCTGCGCAGCCTGAGCCTCCCCGAGGAGCGCCACCGCCTGCTCTGTGGCACCCAGTCCCATTGACTGCCCAAGGGCTGAGGAGTGCGGGTGCATGGCGTGGGACTGGCGGGCAGCTCTGTCTGCACCCCGATGCCAGATCCACTAGGTGAAGCCAGCAGAGCTCCTGAGTCTAGTGGGGACTTGGAGAACCTTTATGTCTAGCTAAGGGATTGTAAATACACCAATCAGCACTCTGTGTCTAGCTCAAGGTTTGTAAATGCACCAATCAGCATTCTGTATCTAGCTAATCTGGTGGGGACTTGGAGAACTTTTGTGTCTAGCTCAGGGACTGTAAACGCACCACTCAGCACCCTGTCAAAACGGACCAATCAGCTCTCTGTAAAACAGACCGATCAGCTCTCTGTAAAATGGACCAATCAGCAGGATGTGGGTGGGACCAGATAAGGGAATAAAAGCAGGCTGCCTGAACCAGCGCTGGCAACCTGCTCGGGTTACCTTCCACAGTGTGGAAGCTTAATTGTTTTGCTGTTGGCAATAAATGTTGCTGCTGCTCACTCTTTGGGTCCGCACTGGCTTTATGAGTTGTAACACTCACCGTGAAGGTCTGCAGCTTCACTCCTGAGGCCAGCGACACCACTAACCCACCGGGAGGAATGAACAACTCCGGACGGGAGGAACGGAGAACTCCAGACACGCTGCCTGAAGAGCTGTAACACTCACCGCGAAGGTCTGCAGCTTCATTCCTGAAGCCAGGGAGACCACAAATCCATCAGAAGAAAAAAAACGCTGAACATGTCCGAATATCAGAAGGAACAAACTCCAGACACGCCATCTTTAAGAACTGTAACACTCATTCACTGTGAGGGTCCCCGGCTTCATTCTTGAAGTCAGTGAGACCAAGAACCCACCAATTCCAGACACAGTTGGAAACAGGGTCTGCTATATTTGTGTTTGGAACTGGAGACCTGAACTTCAAATCTGCCTCTGTTTGGCTGAGTGGCTTTGTAGTCATGGTGACCTCTACAAACCTGAGATTCTCAGTCTGAAAACTAAGGACAGGGGTACTTTTCTCTAGAGGCTGGGAGTGAGGAATCTGTGACAAAGTATGTAAGCACCTGTCACAGGGCCTGATATGGAGTAGGTGTCCCACAGAGGTCTTTCCTCGTCTGAGAGAGGATGTGCTTAACTTCATAACTTAAGGAGAGTGGCAATTAAAGTCTGAGGATATTGCTAGCACCATAGCTGCCCTATCATCGCCAGGCATCAGGTGACTGTGTATGCTGGATGACTTTCACGCATTGTCGTGTACACCTTCTCATTTCATTTTGGCGCAGAATCTCCTCTTTCTTTACATTGTTTTTCTTAAGCTGCTTTCAGGACGGGAGCTTTGCTTTGTGTTGTTACACGCAGCGAATCCGTCAAAACTTGATTGTTGTATTTTTTGTGTCTCAGTGACATTTACCGAATTATTTGGTTATTTGAGACCAACAAACCATTTCTCTCCTCCGTTAACATTAGTTGATTTGACTCCAAGGAATAAAGTGAAGGCAAGAGCACTATCTCACAGTGACAACGTTGTGCTCCATTTTACTGGGATTTTCCAGAGCTTAACGAGGTAGGTTTGGAACATCTAATCAGGGAAGAGGTTAGTCTGGAACTTGCCATTTAGAGTTGGAAGGAGTTGAAGTTTTGCCCCAGTGAGTCAGTGACAGGACTAGAATTCAGGCCTGGCCCACAAGCCCATGCGTCAGGCTGCCGGAGTCTCCGCCAAGCCTGCAGCACACACATCCTCTGGGACCTTTCAAAGAGGTTTCAGTTGGTTGGGCTGCTTTGTTTTGAAGCTCTCAGGGATGGACGTTAAATGCAGATGAGTGTGTGTCTCCAGTGGGGAGGAAAGCTGGCGAGGGGAAGAAGGTTCTCTGAGGTTCTCTCAGAACGTGCTGTGGGGCTGCAGTGTGGAGAGGGCTGAGATGAACTTTAGACAAATGTTCATGGGGGATATGTTTGTCCCCTCCCTGTGTGAAACAGCAAAGCTACCAATCCTCAGGGAATAAAGAGGTAAGAAACAGTCACCTTTCAAAGAGTTGGAAATGCAGTATCCTCCTCCTCATCTCTCCTGCCTCCCCTTCCCCCGGTCTTTATTTTTGTAGAAGGATTCATCAATTAAGGAGGTCTATTCTCTCTCACCACCACCTCTCCTCTTGCTCTGTTTGGCTCAGGCAGGGAAGGGGAGAAGCAGCACAGTCTAGTGAGAGGACACAAGCTCTTCAGAGTCCTGAATCAGTTTTCTAGCTATGCATCTGGGTAAGATTCTTAACCCATTTCCTTATCTGTAAGATGGGCACACATATGTCCACTTTCTTTCTTTTCTTTTTTTGAGATGGAGTCTCACTCTGTCACCCAGGCTGGAGTGCAGGGGTGTGATCTCGGCTTACTGCAACCTTTGCCACCTGAGTTCAAGTGATTCTCCTGCCTCCGCCTCCTGAGTAGCTGGGATTACGGGCACCTGTCACCACGCCTGGCGAAGTTTTTGTATTTTTAGTGGAGACAGTTTCACCATCTTGGCCAGGCTGGCCTTGAACTTCTGACCTCATGATCCACCCGCCTCGGCCTCCCAAAGTGCTAGGATTATAGGTGTGAGCCACTGCGCCTGGTCATATGTCTACTTTCTAGGGCTCTGGTTGGGATTAAATTCATATATAATGATGAAATATGTTAATCTACCAGTATATAATAGTTGCTCAATAAATAGTAAGTTCATTATCATTGTCTCAGGAAGGCTACAGAGGGGTGGCATGAAAAATGCTAATGTGGAAGAGTGTTTAGATGCAGGTGATAGCAATGGCTGACGCTACAGCAATGACTGCATTAGTAGCAATACTTTAGGTTTAACTAATTTAAGCCTCCTCTTTACAGATGTGAAAACCAAGGCACAGAAAGATTAAGCGATTTGCCCAAGGCTACACAGCTTGTAGTACAGAGCCTGTGTGCAAATCATTGAGGCTTTTCAGTGTAAGCCATGTGCTCTAGGGGCAGCGTGACATGTGGCTGGCTGTGAAAGTCACCCTGGCAAGGCACATGTGGTATCAGAAAGAGGAAAGGAGAGTTGCTGGAAACAAAGGTATACTCTGGTCTTTGGACTGAGCTATTGCTTCAGTCTAATTAGAATCTATTAAGTGAGCTGAGGTCAGCTGCAGGTGACTGGCAGGTGGCGTGAAAGGCCACGAGAGGTGACTTTCAGAGGCTAGAAAAGGCTTGGCCTTGCGACTCGCTTTGGTAATGAAATGTGGATGGAAGTGCAATGTGTGCCACTTTTAGGAGTCTGTGAAAAGTTTTCCGTGATTGCTTTTCCTCTGCCTTTTGGATTATGGAAGCCTGTGTCAAGATTGTGCTGCTGTTAACGGTGGTCCAGAAGTGCCTACAATGGACAGAGCCATCTTGCAGACCCAAAATGTAAATGTAGCATGGAACCAAAAAATAACCTTTTTTTTTTTTTTTTAAGGTAGAGTCTCACTCTGTCACCAGGCTGGAGTGCAGTGGTGCAATCTTGGCTCACTGCAACCTCTGTCTCCTGGGTTCAAGCGATTCTCCTGACTCAATCTCCTGAGTAGCTGGGACTACAGGTGCACGCCACTACACCCAGCTAATTTTTGTATTTTTAGTAGAGACAGGGTTTCACCATGTTGGCAAGGATGGTCTGTATCTCTTGACCTCGTGATCTGCCCACCTCTTTGTTGGTTTTTAGGCCATGGAGAGATGCAGTTTACTTGTTATTGCAGCACAGCCTTACTGGTCCTGTCTGATGTGTTCCTTATGTAATGACATATCCCTGCTATCCAAAAGGAAGATCTAGCCCCAAGTTCTTGCTGTACCCTAATAAATAATTCACACTTGTTCATCTCACATTTATATTATTGGGAAGGGCTGCTCAAGCATTCAAAAAAGACCTGCCTGATGGGGTGTAGTGGCTCACATCTATAATCCAAGCACTTTGGGAGGCCAAGGTGGGAGGATCGCTTGAACTCAGGAGTTTGAGACCAGCTTGGGCAACATAGTGAAACCCTGTCTCTACAAAAAATTTAAAAAAATTAACCAGGTGTAGTGGCTGGCAGCTATAGTCCCAGCTACTTGGGAGGCTGATGTGGGAGGATTGCTTTAGTCCAGGAGTTTGAGGTGGCAGTGAGCCATGATCACATCACTCCACTATTGCCTGCGCCACAGAGCCCTGTCTCTTCAAAAGAAAGAAAAAGCCCTGCCTGAGGGCAACTTTCTGTTTCTACCTAGAAATTTCTCTTCTTAAGCAATTTTGATACATCTTACCACTTTCCCACCCTTTCAACTTTGTGAGAAAGTATATAATGTATTTCCTGAGTTTGTAAAGAACTTCAAGAGGTGATAGTTGTGCTAAATCTTAAAACATATAAAAAATTGGCTGAGTGGATTAATATTCTGTTGCCACTGCAATGATGTAGCTTTTTCATTTTATTGAGAGAAGATAAATACACTCATCAAACATCTCCTGGAGGATAATTATCATTGTCTTACGGATTCTTTTTCTATTGTCTTTTGCTTTCTGTCTTTTTTTTTTTTTTTGAGACAGGGTCTTGCACTGTTGCCCAGGCTGGAGTGCAGTGGCATGATCATAGCTCACTGTAACTATGACTTCCCCTGGGCTCAAGAGATCCTCCCACCTCAGCCTCTGGAGTAGCTGGGACCACAGGCATGTACCACCATGCCTGGCTAACTTTTACAATTATTTGTAGAGACAGGGTGTATTACTCCATTCTCACACTGCTATAAGAACATACCCAAGACAGGGTAATTATAAAGGAAAGGGGTTTGATTGACTCACAGTTCAGCATGGCTGAGGAGGCCTCAGGAAACTTAAAATTATGGTGGAAGGGGAAGCAAATACATCCTTCTTCACAGGGCGGCAGGAAGGAGAAGAATGAGAGCTGAGCAAGGGGGTAAGCCCCCTTATAAAACCATCAGATCTCGTGAGAACTTACTATCACAAGAATAGCATGGGGGAAACTGCTCCCATGATTCAATTACCTCCCACTGGGTCCCTCCCACCACATGTGGGGATCATGAGTACTACCATTCAATATGAGATTTGGGAGGGGACACAGCCAAACCATATCACAGAGTCTCACTATGTTGCCCAGGCTAGTCTCAAACTCCTGGGCTCAAGCGCTTCTCCCACCTTGGCCTCCCAAAATGCTGGATTATAGGCATGAACCTCCGTGCCTGGTGTCTTTTGCTCTCTCAAGTAAAAGTACTGTCCCATTTGTTAATGAGTTTAATGTGTTCAGCAGTAAAGAGTGCTAAATCTCATCTCATCTTAGGACACCGATTTTATAGAGAAGGGATCCACAGTAGGGGCTGGCGAACTATGGTCTGTGGACCAAATCTGGCTCACCACCAACTTTTTGAAGTTCAAGTTTCATTTGAACACAGCCACGCCGTTCATTTATGTATTGTCTATGGCTGCTTTGTGCTACAATGACAGCACTGAGTATTCGTAGTAGAGATAGCGTGACCCACAAAGCTTCCACTATTTACTATCTGGCTCCTTAAGAAAAAGCTTACTGACTCCTCACGTAGAGCAGAGAGTGGCCAAGACCTTGTCCAACGTCACAAAATATTCCTAAGTGGCAATGTTGTGTCTTACAATTCTTCATTTTTTGGGGGGTGATTTTTGTTTTCTTTTTGCTCACCATTGCCTTCCTTATTCCAATTATTGTAAAGGAGGCCACACCCACCCCAATCCCAGCAGAGAAGTAGACTTTGAGTAAAACTTCCACACCATAAAAATAAAGGTGAGCTACAGTATTGGCAAGGCATGGGAAAGCTGGAAGCTCCAGGGAATACGGGAATGTAATAATCATGTGAGTGAAGAATATATATCTCATCCCCTAGGTTTCTTAGGTGCAAATGATAACTTTTGAGCATTGACAACACGGGTTCGTCATGGTTTTGCGATTTTGAATTGTGGGGTATTCATTTTCTATGGTTTTGCGATTTTGAATTGTGGGGTATTCATTTTCTATCTTTTACTCTGGGGTACAATTAGCCCCATTTCATAGAAAAAAATCTCAGCTCTTCGTTTATAGAACTTCCCCCCATTTCTCAAGAAGCTCAAGGTCATCAGAAAATTAGAGATTTTAAGCTTTACAAATACCTACAATGAAACCATACACATTCACAGCTGAAGGTTAAGACATCAAACCTCAGGAGGTATCCTGGGTTTTGAAAGTGACATGTGCCTTCCAGATCTGCTTGCATTTTTTTTTTCCCAGAAGCATATTGGGGGATTTAATTCCAGCATATTTTATAGGTGCTTGCACAGCCAGAGATTGCTTTATTTCATTGCATAAATAACAAAGATCTTCTGTACATTCCTTTATTTCTCCCTTTGAGCTACAAGAATTGCAGCAGGCCTAAGATTCGCACACATATACTTGACATAAATGTGTATCGAAGATGGGGGAATAATAAGGACTAGCTTTTATAGGCCTCTCTCATTAAAACTCACCTTCAAAAAACACTCCTGCTCTTTCCTTATAATCAAATGACACCTCATAACCAGCTAACCATTTTTAATATTCCCCAGACTCTACTGAACTATGCTGGAGCTCAGACACTGTCTAGCTAGTCAGGGAGAAGAGTCTACCATCATATTTAAAAGCAGTTATTGGGACAGGTTTTACAGGCAGTGGGCTAGGACAATTCAGAAACAATTGCTTATGTGATAGTTGGAGGATTTGTCCCTGTCAAACAGTTAATATTGCTTTAATACATGAAGTAGGCTGTATAAGACGGCAATAATGAAAAATGTCAGGAAAGACAATATCAATTGTTATTCAACATCCACATCAAAGATTACTTTTTTGTCAGTAGCTTTCAGAAAATGTATTTTCCATCAGATCTGATTGCGTTCCTCTTTGAAGTGCTCCATCCTCCCGGTAGATTTAATGTGACATCTAGGCACTTTTAGTCCCTGGGCCTCTGAGGCGATTCAGAGAGGCACAACAAGTCATCACAGGTTTATCCTCAAAGGCCGACACTGTCTGTCTGATTTATTGTAACTTTAAGAATCATCTCCAGCAAAGCATGAGCCTTGCTACCCATCCACAGTGCCAGACTTTTATCAATTCATTTGTATGCAGCCGGTACCGCTTGCAACCTAGAGCCCTATAGCCACTCATGGAAAATGCATTACCTGCGACTAATCCTTTTTATCTTTAAAGTCTGTATTTTTTATGTATAAGTCACTTTGGGTTATCATAAAATATACATAATTCTCCCTCCCCCCCTTAAAAAAAGACAAAATGGAAAGAGAATATATAATAAGTTATGAGCGTGTGGTGTCCTTATCAGCAAGGATTCTAAATAAACAGCTGTCTTTATGTAAACATCGAGGGATAGAAAGCTGTGATTACTTTCAATGGGAAATAGGAATGCTCCCAGTGTTTTGTTTCTTTTAGGTTTCAAAGTGAAACAGTAAGATTAATCATCGGAAATATGCCTGTGTGTGCTTCCACTTGCCAGTGTGTTCGCTTGGGGGTGGGGGCTGGGGGTGCCGGGAGAGTAAGCGGGGCGGGGGTAGAGGCTAATGGTTGTCTGGTCCATTTCACAGGTTTCCCAAATTGCTTCACTCCACAAACGTTTTCCAAGCCATTTGTGAATGGCCTTAATTAAGAAGACTGGAAATGTGTCTCCTGGAAAGATCAAGGTAAATCTCCTTCACGGGACCCACCCCAATGCCGTTCTGGGGTCCGAACCTTAGGGGCTATTGAAATGCCTGTCCCCAATATCGTAAGTGCTGTTTGCCGTTTTGTGTTGCTCTGTGATTGTTTCAGATATTCAAACTCCGCTAGGTTTTGAATCTTGACAAGCATGGGAAATTCTCTTCTACTTTAAACAAAATATAGGAGGTCATGCCCCGATCGGGGGCCAGCAAACCTGCCCACAGACCAAATCCTGCCAGGGCCTGTTTTTGTTCGTGAAGGTTTATTGGAGCCCAGACAATTTGTTGAAATAGTGTCTGTGGCTGCTTCCACACCACAGCAGCGGAGTTCGTGGCTGCCATAGACTATGGTCCACAAAGCCAAAAATATTTACTATCAGGCCCTTTACAGAAACATTTTTTGACCCCTGCCCTGGAACCATATGTAGAATTTTAAATTAATTAAGCTGATTAACCCAATGTACAATGTACTTGACCTAGGGGTAAAAAAGTTCTTTTGGGGATAGAGGAAATGGTCTGGAAAGATGTACCACAAACTGTTGACAAAAACTTCTAAGTGGGAATTGAGTTGAGAATTGAAGAGAAACTTTTTACTGTTTTATACTTCTGGTGTTTATGAAATAATATGGCAGACGTTTTTAGAATTTGTTTTGTTTTCAGGGATGCTGTCCTCCCTTGGGCTAGGCCCTACTCTCTGCTGCAATGGGACAACAGTTTTCGGGACGTTGAGAGAGAGTACCAATCACTAGGGTTTTACTGTCCCTTTGTTTTTTAAAAACCCAGGCTGGGTGCGGTGGCTCACACTTGTAATCCCAGCACTTTGTGAGGCTGAGGTGGGTGGACGGCTTGAGGCCAGGAGTTTGAGACCAGCCTGATCAACATGGTGAAACCCCGTTGCTAATAAAAATACAAAAAAATTAGCCAGGCATGGTGGCGTGTACCTGTAATCCCAGCTACTAGGGAGGCTGAGGCACAAGAATAGCTTGAACCTGGGAGGCAGAGGTTGCAGTGAGCCAGGATCACACCACAGCACTCCAGCCTGGGGGACAGAGTAAAACTCCGTCTTAAAAAAACAACACCACACACAAAAAAACAAAAAAACCCAGTGCTCAGCCATATTAAGATATTATCTGCATTGCTTTGAGCCCTCAGCCTAGGGTAGGGCTTCCTTATTGTCTAAACAATGCTGGACCCCCAAACTGGCATGCTTTAAAGGTGGGAGAGGCAGACCAAGGGGGTGCGCTTGCAAGCCACAGCCAAGCTCTGGGGGGCTTGTGGGGAGATTGCAAAAAAAGAGGGTAGGTGGCCACTGGGGCAGAAATTGTGAGCATACCTCCCACTACTTTTAGGACTCTGGGGGATCCATTTCTTTCTTCTTTAATTGAAACAAAAGCAAAGAAGCGTGATCTTTAGGTGAAAAGGAATTTTGAACTAGAAAATCTGCAGTCATTACATGCCCCCTCCTTTATTTTTATATGCAAATCATCTTTGGGGAAAGGATCTCAGGGATCTTGTTGGAACTTGCTTGAAAACAATAGGCTGAGTCTATTAGCACCCTGTTCTTCACAAGAAAAGAAAAAGAATCATTTTGAAGTAGTGTCAGAAGATGTTAAGATTTTATGAGGGCTTCGCATAACACTCGTCTGTATCACTTTCCAATGGAAAAAAATCAGATTTATCCTCATAGATGTTGCTGACACGTTAGCATCTTAGAAAATCATTTTGCAACAACCCATCTAAACTCCTCACTCAGTACAATGTGGAAACTCACTTGGCCTTTTCTTTTCGTCTCCCTGTAGCCACACCATGCCTCCTGACATTTCCTGCACCTGGTATATGTTTATGCCGGGCCTTTGTTTGTGGAACATTCCTACCTGGAACATTCTCTATCCTCTGCTTCCTCTCAGGCCTTGTTCACCTAGAAACTCCAACTCACCTTTCATGGCCTAGTACACTTGTCCCTTCTTCTGTGATGTTCTCCATGATTTCTCCCCCATTCTTGCCCACAGCTTCCCTGCAGTTGTCCCCAGCATTTGGATAGGCTCTATCATAGAATTTCTCAAATCATGTGCCCATTGTACTTACATTAGCTCCTTGAGGGTGGGCACTGTGGCTTATCTGACCCCTGTATTCCCTGTAGTTTGGGCAGTGATTTGCAGAAATAGGCATTTAATAAACACTCGCCAAAAAAAAAAAAAAAAAAAAGCAGGACTAAGATTTTAGAGCAAAAAGAAAGGTTTGAGAATGTCTCATCTAAGCCCCCTATTTTGTAGGTAAAGCCTGAGGCATAAAGAAATGAGGGCTAGGCACAGTGGGTCATGCCTGTAATCCCAGCACTTCGGGAGGCTAGGGCAGGTGGATCAGGAGGTCAAGAGATCAAGACCATACTGGCCAACATGGTGAAACCCTGTCTCTTCTAAAAATATAAAAATTAGCTGGGTGTGGTGGCATGTGCCTGTAATCCCAGCTACTCGGGAGGCTGAGGCAGGAGAATCGCTTGAACCTGGGAGGCGTAGGTTGTAGTGAGCCCAGATCACGCCACTGCACTGCAGCCTGGCAACAGAGCAAGATTCCATCTCAAAAAAATAAAGAACAAAAAACAAGAAGTTGTCTGAATTAGGCATTCCGTTTTGGACCCCTCCAGGGCTTTGTTCAGTGCATCCCATCCTCTCCTAGGTTGGGGTTGACTCCTGCAGAGCTGGCTTCAAGGGGCGAGAAGAGGAGGGGAAGGTCCTGAAAAGTTGTATTTGTCTTCACCCCTTCTTACCACAGAGAAGGAAAAACAAAAACAAAGGCCAGCAACTTAAAACCGTCTGCCTGGCTCCTGCTCAGGAGTTGGATTTCCATAGTGGATGGATGGTGAAGACAGCACTGCCCAGGGTGGAGGCTGCAGAAGTCCAAACCCTGTCTCCTGCCCCCATCCCTTTCCTCACAGTGCCAGGGCAGGGCAGGGGGCCCCCAGAAGCAGGTGCCGAGGCTTCTCATTTTCTCATGTTCAGAGAAACTCCATGGACTAGAGCCTTCCCTTAGTTTATCATTTTGTTCAGATAAGGATGTGGACAAGAATCAGAACTGGAGTCAGAGAAGGAGGCCAGGATGCAGAGACATGGACAGAGGAGTGAAGAGTGAGGGAGTCGAAGGCATAAATGGAGATGCTTCTGCCATGGTTGCCATCATTTACCCTGAGGTTAACAGGAGAGAGAGAGGTGTCTCCATCTAGAAAGGTCTTAGAGATTTTCAGAGGAGGCGTGATCTCTATCTGTCTCTGTGTGCAGGTGTATGTGTGTGTGATATAGCTTGGTACCTTTGACAGATGAAAACGCCTAGACTCAGGGTCCTGCTGCATCCTGTGCTGGGTGTGCTTTTCCAGCTCACGGAAGGGATCACATCACACTTAGGTCTGAGAGTGGGGACTTGCAGGAAGGAGACACAGGGTGTAAGAGCTGGATGGTGAGGCTGGAGGCATAGGAGGGCAAAGATGGGGGCCCTAGATGAGGGAGATGAAGCAGGGCGCCAGGCGGACTTTGTCCTGATCTCACGGCAGCTGGCCAGGGACCAGCGCAGGTGCGGTTTCTCAAATGCAGTGTGTAAGGTTGCTGAGCATTGAGCAGCATCCAGACCCCTGTTGATGTAGGAAAACAGGGGATATGGTGAAACTCCAGACCTGGTGACCCTCGGTCCAGCTGGAGCTTTGCCCCAAGCAGCTTCAGAGGCCTGGGAAAGTTTCTTTACCTCTCTGGCCTCTATTTCCTTATCTGTAGGAAGAAAAAGTTGGGCTAGATGATTTCTGAAGTCTTTTCTGGTTTAATAAGGAGTCTATAACTTTTGCTCAGATTTTAAAGGAATTAGACCAAGTATTATTATTTGGAGGTAATTTTGGGCAGTGTTTAGCATTGGGCATATGAAGTAACTTTTTTATTCCAGTTTCTGTGCCTGAGTGGATGGATCCTCTTATTTATCTGAAAGAAGGCAATCAAACTCTCGAGAAAATTTTTGAAGAGCAGATTTTATTTCCCTTGCTATGACCCTTAAATACTGCACTTGTTACATCTGAGTGCTAATTACTAGAGATTAATTAGTCAGCATGAAAGTACTTCTCCGGCAGCCCCCCAATTACTGAACTGTACTTGATATGTGCTACCTGCAGGCTCTCCGCAGCAATCCTGAGAAGTGACACTTGTTGGAGGCCATAGGCAAGCCTTTCACAATTCTCTAGTCCCATTTTTCAGAAGAACAGCTGTCAAAGGTGGATGGCCTGAAAATAATTAAATACAAAATATAGCTCATGCCAAAATGGAGGTAGCCTGGCTAACGATCTCAAGGGCCCTGGCCATTTCCAGGTGATTAAAAGTGGTTGATGGGAGATGCTTCTTTTGGGTCTGCTTCTGGCTCTGTTAGAGCCCTGTGGCCTGAACGTGGGTGATCCAATCCCTGCCATTTCTCTCTGCTTCTGTCTGGGCCCCTCAGAAGATACCTTCAGTAGGGATATTGTGAGGTTTAATCAATTATTATTTAAGGGCAGAAACATCCTTGGATGAAAGGCGTGAAGATAAAAGCAAAGTCCAGCTGTATTATTATCACTTTCCTATGCTCTTCTTTCTTCTATTAGTGTCATGGGAATATGGCTGAACGGTGCTTCGGTGCACTTTGCAAAATAGAAAAAAATAAATAGGGAAATTATATTTTCAAAACCAAGTGCCCATTCTTCTTTGTAAATGGTACACAGTAGATTGGCCAGCATTATATCTCATTTATCTCTCCGTATTGGGTTGTCTTCTATGTCTAATTTTCTCTTATTAATGAATCTCCCCTTTTGTCCTGTACAAATCTAGGTGGATGACATTTATACAAGGTAATCATTTCTGTGCATTACCAAAAAGATAATTTATTGGTGCTTATCCAGCAAAAGTAAGCATATCTGTCACCGAAATCTGACCTAGAATAGACTGCTGTTTTCTTTGCAGAATTATTTGCTGATCAGTTTTTTCCAGTCTTTAGATTTGTGGTTTAGCAGGGAAAGACCTACATATCTCTGAATTTTGAAAAGAATGGCCACGTTGGCAAGGTGCTAACCTCCACTAATGTACATCTTCCCAGTGAAGAAAGCCTACCCCAGACCACGTTTTCAGCCATAAGTATTTTAAAAGGAAACCAACTGTACAGTTAAACATGGAGGGGGTCTAATGAGTCTCCTCTTTACTAGTTCTGAAATGACTTTTCTGGCATTAATGCCTTAAATTTGGACTAACTTTAATATGTAATTCTAAGGCTGTGTAAGCTCTCGAATGGGTATGAATCTAATAGTATGCAAGAAACATATATTTCTTATTTTTTTCTGAAGTTCAACTTGTACAGTCATATACTGCTTAACAATGGGGATATATTCTAAGAAATGTGTCATTAGGTGTTTTTTTTTCATGTGAACATCAGAATGTACTTACACAAACCTAGATAGTATATTTTTATTTATATACTTTTTTTCATATGGCAAATCAAATATCCCAGCATCATTACTGAATATCAGTCATTTCTCCTACTTGATCACCAATGTCAATATCAACTGCCTAAGTCAGGTTTCAATATATGCTCCATTACAATCTTATTTGACCACTGTTGTATACTTGGTCTGCCAGTAACCCAAATGTTATTATGTGACACATGACTGTGTTATTCTGGCATGACAAAAAATTTGTCTCAGTCAATTCCACTTGTTCCCTGACTTCTCCTTTGTCCAGAATTGTGACTAAGTCTCAGGGGTTGGTGATGCTTGCATAAACTTAAAAGGGGTGGAAAAAGGCATTTCATACAAATGGACACCAAAAGTGAGCAAGAGTAGCTATTTTTATATCAGACAAAACAAACTTTAAAGCAATAGCAGTTAAAGAAATACAAAGAGGGACATTATATAATGGTAAAAGGCCTTGCCGAACAGCAAAATATCACAATTGTAAATATATAGGCACCTAACACTGAAGCTTCCAAATTTATAAAACAATTACTAATAGACCTAATAAATGAGATAGACAGCAACAGAATAATAGTGGGGGACTTCAGTACTCCACTGACAGCACTAGACAGGTTATCAAGACAGAAAGTCAACAAAGAAGCAATGGACTTAAACTATACCTTGGAACAAATGAACTTAACAGATATATGCAGAACATTCCATCTAATAAATGCAGAATACACATTCTGTTCAACAGCACATGGAACTTTCTCCAAGGTAGACCATATGATAGGCCACAAAATGAGCCTTAATAAATTTAAGAAAATTGAAATTTTATCACTCTCTTAGACCACAGTGGAATAAAACTGGAAATCAACCCCAAAAGGAACCTTCAAAACCATGCAAATACATGGAAATTAAATAACCTGCTCCTGAATGATCATTGGGTCAAAAATGAAATCAAGATGGGCATTTAAAAATTCTTCAAACTGAGCAACAATAGTGACACAGCCTATCAAAACCTCTGGGATACAGCAAAGGTGGTGCTAATAGGAAAGTTCATAGCCCTAGATGCCTACATCAAAAAGACTGAAAGAGCACAAACTGACAATCTAAGGTCACACCGCAAGGAACTAGAGAAACAAGAACAAACCAAACCCAATCCCAGCAGAAGAAAGGAAATAAGCAAGATCAGATTAGACCTTAATGAAATTGAAACAATAAAAATTACAAAATATAAACAAAAGGCTGGTTCTTCGAAAAGATAAACAAAATTGATAGACCATTAGCAAGATTAACCAAGAAAAGAAGTTAGAAAATCCAAATAACCTCAATAAGATGCAAAACGGGAGATATTACAAATGATACCACAGAGATACAAAAGATCATTCAAGGCTACTATGAACACCTTTATGTGCATAAGTAAGAAAGCCTAGAAGAGATGGATAAATTCCTGGAAAAATACAACTCTCCTAGCTTAAATCAGGAAGAATTAGATATCCTGAACAGACCAATAACAAGCAGCGAGATTGAAAAGGTATTTAAAAAATTACTAACAAAAGTCCAGGACCAGATGGATTCACGTCAGAATTCTACCAGTCAAAGAATTGGTACCAATCCTATTGACACTATTCCACAAGATAAAGAGGGAACCTTCACAAATTCATTCTATGAAGCCAGGATCACCCTGATACCAAAACCAGAAAAGGACCTAACCGAAAAAGAAAACTACAGACCAATATCCCTAATAAACATAGATGCTAAAATCCTTAACAAAATACTTGCTAACTGACTCCCACAACATATCAAAAAGATAATCCTCCACGATCAAGTGGGTTTCATGCCAGGGATGGTTTAACATATGCAAGTCAATCAATGTGATACACCACATAGACAGAATTAAAAACAAAAATCACATGATCATCTCGGTAAATGCAGAAAAAGCATTCGACAAAATCCAGCATTCCTTTATGATTAAAACGCTCATCAAAATCGGCATACCAGGGACATACCTCAATGTAATAAAAGCCATCTATAACAAACACACAGCCAACGTAATACTGAATGGGGAAAAGTTGAAAGCATGCCCTCTGGGAACTGGAACAAGAGAAGGATGCCCACTCTCACCACTCCTCTTTGGCACAGTACTGGAAGTCCTAGCTAGAGCAATCAGACAAGAGAAAGAAATGGCATCCAAATTGATAAAGAGGAAGTCAAGCTGTCACTGTTTGCTGATGATATGATTGCTCACCTCAAAAACCCTAAAGACTCCTTCAGAAAGCTCCTGGAACTGATAAAAGAATTCAGCAAGGTTTCTGAACACAAGATTAAAGCACACAAATAAGTAGCTCTTCTATACACCAAGAGCAACCAAACAGAATCAAATCAAGAACTCAAACCCTTTCACAATAGCTGCCATAAAATAAAAAAATATAACTTAGGAATATACCTAACCAAGGAGGTGAAAGACTTCTATGAGGAAAACTACAAAACACTGCTTAAAGAAATTATAGGTGACACAAACAAATGGAAACACATCCCATGCTCATGGATAGATAGAATCAATACTGTCAAAATGACCATACTGCCAAAAGCAATCTACAAATTCAATGCAATCCTCATCAAAATACCACCACCATTCTTCACAGAATTAGAAAAAACAATTCTGAAATTTATATGGAACCAAAAAAGAGCACACATAGCCAAAGCCAGACTAAGCAAAAATAACAAATCTAGAGACATCACGCTACCTGATTTCAAACTGTAAGTCCACAATCACCAAAACAGCGTGGTACACGTATAAAAATAGGCACATGGACCAATAGAACAGAATAGACAACCCAGAAATCCAAATACGTACAGCCAACTGATCTTTGACAAAATAAGTGGGGAAAGGACACCCTTTTCAACAAATGGTGCTGGCATAATTGCCTAGCCACATGTAGGATAATGAAACTGGATCCTCATCTCTCACCTTTTACAAAAATCAACTCAAGATAGATTAATGACTTAAATCTAAGACCTGAAACTATAAAAATTCTAGAAAATAACATTGGAAAAACCCTTCTAGACATTGGCCTAGCCAAGAATTTCATGACTAAGAACCCAAAAGCAAATGCAATAAAAGCAAAAATAAATAGCCGGGACTTAATTAAACTAAAGAGCTTCTGCACAGCAAAAGGAACAGTCAGCAGAGTAAACAGACAACCCAAAGGGTGGGAGAAAATCTTCACAAGCTATACATCTGACAAAGGACTAATATCCAGAATCTACAACAAACTCAAATCTGCAAGAAAAAAACAATCCCATCAAAAAGTGGGCTAAGGACATGAATAGACAGTTCTCAAAAGAGGATATAAAAATGGCTGACAAACATATGAAAAAATGCTCAACATCACTAATGATCAGGGAAATGCAAATCAAAACCACAAATGATACCATCCTACTCCTGCAAGAATGGTCATAATCAAAAAATAAAAAACAGTAGATGTTGGTGTGTATGTAGTGATCAGGGAACACTTCTACACTGGTGATGGGAATGTAAACTAGTACAACCACAATGGAAAACAGTGTGGAGATTCCTTAAATAACTAAACGTAGAACTACCATTTGATCCAGTAATCCCACTATTGGGTATCTACCCAGAGAAAAATAAGTCATTTTATGAAAAAGATACTTGCACGTGCATGTTTATAGCAGCACAGTTCGCAACTGCAAAATCGTGGAACCAACCCAAATGCCCATCAATCAACGAGTGGACAAAGAAACTGTGGTATATATATGTATATATGATGGAATACTACTCAGCCATAAAAGGGAATGAATTAATGGCATTTGCAGTGACCTCGCTGAGATTGGAGACTATTATTCTAAGTGAAGTAACTCAGGAATGGAAAACCATCATCACATGTTCTCACTGATATGTAGAAGCTAAACTATGAGGATGCAAAGGCATAAGAATGATACAATGGGCTTTGGGGACTTGTGGGGAGGGTTGGGAGAAGGGAAAGGGTAAAAAACCATAGATAGGCTACAGTGTATAATGCTCGGGTGATTAGTGCACCAAAATCTCATAAGTCACTAAAGAACTTACTCATGTAACCAAACACCACCTATACCCCAATAACCTATGGAAAAAAATAAAAACAGTAGCTGTTTAAAAAAATAGAAGTTTTGATTTTAATATATCATTGACTGTACAAGGCATCACTTTAGTAGAAGATGTTAGGGTTGAAAATTACAATAAACTAGAAAACCCCATTGTCTCAGCCCAAAATCTCCTTAAGCTGAAAAGCAACTTCAGCAAAGTCTCAGGATATAAAATCAATGTGCAAAAATCACAAGCATTCCTATACACCAATAATAGAGAGCCAAATCATGAGTGAACTCCCATTCACAATTGCTACGAAGAGAATAAAATACCTAGGAATCCAACTTACAAGGGATGTGACAGACCCCTTCAAGGAGAACTACAAACCACTGCTCAAGAAAATAAGAGATGACACAAACAAATGGAAATACATTCCATGCTCATGGAAAGGAAGAATCCATATGGTGAAAATGACCACACTGCCCAAAGTAATTTATAGATTTAATGCTCTCTCATAAAGCTACCATTGACTTTCTTCACAGAATTAGAAAAAACTACTTTAAATTTCATATGGAACCCAAAAAGAGCCCAAATAGCCAAGACAATCCTAAGCAAAAAGGACAAAGCTGGAGGCATCATGCTACCTGACTTCAAACTATACTACAAGGCTACAGTAACCAAAATAGCATGGTACAGGTACCAAAACAGAGATATAGACCAATGGAACAGAACAGAGGCCTCGGAAATAACACCACACATTTACAACCATTTGATCTTTGACAAAGCTGACAAAAACAAGCAATGGGGAACGGATTCCTTATTTAATATATGGTATTGAGTAAACTGGCTAGCCATATGCAGAAAACTGAAACTGGACCCCTTCCTTATACCTTATGCAAAAAGTAATTCAAGATGGATTAAAGACTTAAACCTAAGACCTGAAACCATAAAAACCCTATAAGAAAACCTAGGCAATACCATTCAGGACATAGGCATGGGCAAAGACTTCATGACTAAAACACCAAAAGCAATGGCAACAAAAGCCAGAATTGACAAATGGGATCTAATTAAAGAGCTTCTGCACAGCAAAAGAAACTATCATCAGAGTGAACAGGCAACCTACAGAATGGAAGAAAATTTTTGCAATCTATCTGTCTGACAAAGGGTTAATATCCATAATCTGTAAGGAACTTAAATTTACAAGAAAAAACCCTATCAAAAAGTGGGCAAAGGATATGAACAGACACTTCTCAAAAGAAGACATTTATGCAGCCAACAAATATATGAAAAAAAGCTCATCATCACTGGTAATTAGAAATGCAAATCAAAACTACGAGATACCATCTCACACCAGTTAGAATGGCAATCATTAAAAAGTCAGGAAACAACAGATGCTGGAGAGGATGTGGAGAAATAGGAATGCTTTTACACTGTTGGTGGGAGTGTAAATTAGTTTAACCATTGTGGAATACAGTGTGGTGATTCCTCAAGAATCTAGAGCCAAAAATACCATTTGACCCAGCAATCCAGTTACTGGGTATATACCCAAAGGATTATAAATCATGCTTCTATAAAGACACATGCATATGTATGTTTATTGCAGCACTGTTCACAATAGCAAAGACCTGGAACCAACCCAAATGCCCATCAATGATAGACTAGATAAAGAAAATGTGGCACATATACACCATGGAATACTATGCAGCCATAAAAAAGGATGAGTTCATGTCCTTTGTAGGGACACAGATGAAGCTGGAAACCATCATTCTCAGCTAACTAACACAAGAGTAAACCAAACACTGCATGTTCTCACTCATAAGTGGGAGTTGAACAGGGAGGGGAACATCACACCAGGGCCTGTCGGGGTGTGGGTTGGATAGCATTAGGAGAAATACTTGATGTAGATGATGGGTTGATGGGTGCAGCAAGCCGCCATGGCATGTACATACCTATATAACAACAACAAAAAAAGGCCCAAGGGAGCTCATGTGCTCCTTCCACCAGGTGAAGACACAATGAGAAGGTGCCATCTATGAACTAGAAAATGGACCCTAACTTGACACTGAATCTGCTGGAGCCTTGATCTTGGACTTTCCAGCCTCTAGGAATGTGAGAAATAAATTTCTGTTGTTTATAAACCAAAAAAAAAAAAAAAATTACAATAAACTTACATCTCAATTAGAAGGTTCATTTGCATTTCCAAAGTATACATTACCATGAAGCCAGTGAATCTTAAACTTCAGAGCACTTCACTTATGTGTGCTCCTTCAAAAGCCCCGTATCTAATTTTGTATCCATAATGTTGTATACTTAAAAAAAAAAAAAGACATTTTCTATGTTGTATAAACACCAGGACCCAAAACTTGGGTCAATTTCTGATAATACATGAGAAATCATTTTATAGAACAGAGTTTAACAGATGCTTATTAACCATTCACAATGTTCTAGGTATTGTGACAAACACAAAGATGGCCACAATATAATCATTGGTGTTAAGGAGCTGACAATATATTAGAGACACCAATGACAGCCGCAGGAAAGTGAAGAAAGACATTGCTTGAAGGAAATCTATAGGATTTGGAAACATTCGAGTGAATCCAGTGATATGAACCCTAAGAGGAAGAGAATGCTGGGGCCGTATGACATGGGAACACAGGAGAAGGGGAACGGTGGGGTTGGAGAGTTAATTGAGGAAAGACGATGCATTTAATTTGGACATGCCAAATTATCTACCAATATAGCTATCAAGCAGATGAAAATGTTATGTCTAAGGTTCTGGGGCCTACTTTGGGGTACAGATAGAGATTTGGGCATCATTAGAGGTTTGAGGCAATGGAAATGGATGAACTTATGGAAAGGGATTGCAGAAAAAAGAAGGCAGTTGAATCCAGGCTGGGTGTGGCTACTATTTAATACAAAATGTGGAAGTATATTGAACCTGGATGTTGAATTTGACCATGATGATGACAGGAGACAGGCTGAGACAAAGACTCTGATCCAGATGCCAAAGTGTGGAGTGGCATGGAGAGGTAGCCAGGAAGCAGGAAGTAGGTAACAGGTAACTGAGAAAAGAAAGAGTGATTGAATGGGTGAATGCCCTGAGCTTTCAGAAAGGAGATGTTCTTGAGATAAGTCAGGGGTGACGCCAGACAGAAGAATGCTGAGGCTTAAGAATGAAGGAAAAGTGAAGCAAGAAGCTTCTCTGAGAATTAGACTGAAAGGATTTGTTTACATTGAGGGACTAGCTAGGTTGCTTAGAGATAGCTGTGATGTCAAAAAGTAAAATAATCAGTTAACGGTGGTTGGCATTTCAGTATTTAGACTTGCTAAGCTAAGTATCCTAGTAGCTGACACAGCCTAACTTTAAGGGGAGAGGATGGCAAGCTCAGATTCTGCATTTGTTTAATGGTTTCATAAGTTCCCTAATGCCTAACCCAGTGCTAGAACCATAATGGATATTTAGCAAATATCTAATTTTTATGTTTTTAAGATATCTGAATCTTCACTTCTATAGACTAATCAAAATCCTATTTTTAAATTTCAAATGATGCCCCAAACACAAATAAAAAATATGACAAACATATTTCATTATCTGTTATAGCTAGACATATGGTTATTAAAATAATATAGGTTTCTTTGGGGTGTAGACTGCATTTTATTACCTTTATATTTGCAACATCTCACATGATGCTTAATACATATTAAGCATTTCATGAATATGTGAATGAACTGGTGTAAATTATAATTTGAATTTTAAATGAATTTAAATATCTGCTAGTTCTTTAATGAAAATACTTTTCTAGGGTCAATAACATAGATTTTAACAGTAGAAGTAAATCTGTTATGTCTGTATTCAACCTTATTTGATGGTTTACTGCAGTAGTCCCCAACCTTTTTGGCACCAGGGACCCGTTTTGTGGAAGACAATTTTTCCACAGAGTGGGGAGGTGGGGGATGTTGGTTTTGGGATGATTCAAGTGCATTGCATTTATTGTGCCCTTTATTTCTATTATTATTACATTATAATATATAATGAAATAATTATACAACTCACCATAATATAGAATCAGTGGGAACCCTGAGCTTGTTTTCTTGCAACTAGACAACCTCATCTGGGCGCTCTGGGAGAGAGTGACAGATCATCAGGCATTAGATTCTCATAAGGAGCATGCAACCTAGATCCCTCACATGCACAGTTCACAACAGGGTTTGTGTTCCTATGAGAATCTAATGCTGTCACTGATCTGACAGGAGGCAGAGCTCAGGTGGTAATGTGAGCCATGAGGAGCAGCTGTAAATACAAATGAAGCTTCACTTGCTTGCCTGCCACTCACCTCCTGCTGTGCAGCCTAGTTTCTAACAGGCCATGGACTGGTGTCCCATGGACTGGGGCTTGGGGACCCCTGGTTTACTCTATTATTACTATAAGGATGTCGCCCCTCACCTATGTCTGCTGGAGACACTGATGTATTTCCGTAGTAGAGTTCAGGGTTCTTCATTAATTCATTATTTAAGGTTATTTGTTTCCATTTTATTCATCTGAAATCATGGCTACAGCAATGAAGTAAACAGACATTTGAGGCTTCATACTCAGATTGCTGTGAGAATCATCCTCTTGGGACCCCTGTTTCCTGTAATCTGTAAAATGAGGATAATTAATTTACAGTAGTGTTGGTGTGAAGATTAGATAAAATTTAGAAAGGGCTACCATTGTACCAGGAATAATGGATGTGAAATACATGTTTCTTTTCTTTCTTCTCTCAGAGGCTTAATGAACACCTGGAGAAAAACCCAAAGATCACCGTAATAGAGGCTGACAGATTGTGTAAATGAGACATCAAGAATCTCTCTACTATGTAGCATTTCTCAATGTTCCCCTTGCTAGGGTCTTTGCAAGAAATGTCTTCCCAAATTTGGTGCTCTTTTACATGTTAATTCTCTGTTTTATCTTATGGTTGAAGTTTGTTTTCTTTGCCCTAAATTTCTCTAACTTAATAGATGTTTTTTGGTATTGTTTCTTCTGTTGATTACCTTGAGGCCTTCCTGGAATGAGGTAGAGGATAAACAAGGTTGATATTCAGTGCTTATATTGCATTAGATGTTAAGTATTTTGAGTATCAGTCCTCACAGTGATCACTGGATATCGGTAGGAGGAGGTAACTGTCTTATTTTATAGATGAGAAATTGAGACGCAGAAGGAAAGTGACTTGACCGAGGTCACAGGGCTATGGTGTTGCTGGGACTCAAGCTCCACCTCCTTACTTCTGTCCTCTGCTCTTGCTGCCAAAGCCCACTTGCCTCTGAAGGGCAGGATATTCATTACAATCCCCCCTGAAGAAACTTCTGGAATGTTTAGCATTTCTTTAGAGAATTTACTTGTAACCTATCCAGTCAAGAATCCATTTATCATTGGAGAATGTGGTTGATTACATGGAAAATCCAGAATTTTTTTGTTGTTGTTTTTTGTTTTTGAGATGGAGTCTTGCTCTGTTGCCCAGGCTGGGGTACAGTGGTGTGATCTCAGCTCACTGCAACCTCCGCCTCCCAGGTTCAAGCAGTTCTTCTGTTTCAGCCTCCTGAGTAGCTGGGACTATAGGTGCAACACCACTGCACCTGGCTAGCTTTTGTATTTTTAGTAGAGACCGGGTTTCGCCATGTTAGCCAGGCTGGTCTCAAACTCCTAACCTCAGGTGATCCACCTGCCTCCGCCTCCCAAATTCCTGGGATTACAGGCATGAGCCAACATGCCCGGCCTAGAAAATCTAGAACTTTTGATCTGAAAGAAGATTTACTTTCTAGATTTTGCTGGAGAACACAGGGATTATTGTTTTGCTATGTGGTTTTTAAAAAAAAATTATTTAAGATTTTAACTGTCTCTACCAGTTTTTCATTTTCTCTGTACAAAGTATGTATGTCTTAGGGCATGCTTCTCCTAAAAGAAAACTTTAATTTTTTCATCATGGCCACAGTTTATGCCCATATCCCTTCTGAAGTGCTACATTTCAGTGTCAAGGATTAACCTGAATTACATAGTGAATACAAGGTCACTGCTTAATTTTTGAAAGAGTCAGATGATAGCAATGATATATTTACATGAAAAATGAAATAGCTATCTATCATCTATCTAATCTAACCCATCTGTCATCTACCCATAATATCTTTGATGTTATGTGTGAATGGCGACTTGGAAAAGGCCAGTCCTTTACTGTAGGTTCTTCCTATATTGATATATTTTTGGGTTATAAATAATATTTGCAGAATCATATTCAATTGGGATAAGTTTTAAGGTAACTTAGTCAATTTATCTTGATTTGATATTGCTTACAATTTAGAGATAAATGCAGATTTCACTTTAACAAGGCATAGTCCCTACATTTTAAAACAAATTTATTTTGATGCTTTTCAGGTGGACTTTGTATTAGCGGTAAGGAAAGTGAATGAAGACTGGACTATTTACCAGTGATAACTGAAGCATGTCCTGTGTACTACAGTGCAGATAAAATGTTATAGGAATTTTTTTGTTTTTGCTTTACTGTATTCAGAGAACCATCACCTCTTCCCAAAAGAAGAGGTACTTAAGGAGATTGATAGATCTCCACCTAAAATGTTTTCATTAGCAAACACACACTTCACTGTTTCAGTAAATGCGAATACTAATTTAGAGACAAAGCAAGAGTTTGAGAACTTAATTTAAGCGTGTCATTGATGGCTAATGGAAGAACCTGTGCGTTGAGTTAAACCTGTGCTGATTCCTGCAGATAAGACTGTGCTGGTCATCCACGTTGGGTGTCTTTTCCAACTGGCTGCTGCATCTGCCTGATTCACCACTATCCACACCACTCTGGCTGATAAATATTTTGAGTGTCAACCCTGGTTACACTTAGTGAGGCTAAAATCCTTGCGTGGCCACCTAGTAGCTGTTTGACTGTGTGTTTATTAAGTAACCTCCCTGAGCTTCAGTTTACCTCTCAGTAAAATAGGAAAATAATAGTAAAATAATGGTGCTGTTGGGAAGATGGAATTAGAGATTGTGTATAGAATATTTATCATCTTCCCTGGCCAATAGTAGGTGCTTGTTAAATGTCAGTCCTCATCTTCCATTTTCTTTGTTTTCCTGACCTTGTCAGGAATCGCTGCTTTCTTGACTCAAGAATCACAGAATGATGAGACCTTAGAGACTGAAGGAAATACTGGGACCATCAGATCCAACAATCCCTTAGGTTCAGGGATCTATCTTATTGGCAAAACTTTGAATATAATCTAGATAACTATCCTAGGCTACCTCTTCTGTTTGTATGTGTTACAATTCAAGATGCATACTTGCTTTGTGTATACTTTGTCCTGTATTTGTTTGGATATTTAATGCATCATTAACCTGGTTGGTCAGCTTCCAAATTTCTGCCACTATTAGATAAGGAAAAATGGAATGAGAGATAGTGGAAGGATCAAAGTAAATTCATCCTGGTTCCTGGGGAGAACCTTCAAAATTTATGTCCTACAGAGAGAAGATCAGTAGCATTGTTTCAAATGACAGTACAGTTTTAAAAAATTCTTTTCATTATACATCATTCCAAGAAGGACCTTTTTGTTCTACAGCTAATTTTTATGATGGGGAAAGTGTTTCTTTTTTGAGTTTCAGTGGCTAGATGACATGGCAACTGCTTGGCAACACATATTGCAAAGCTTGAATTATTCTTTTCCCATTCGTATTTAGTACATTATAGAACAAAGCTAAATAAATGAATCCAGTGACCTTAAATCTACGTACAAAACCTTTATAGTTTGATAAAGCCTAATTTTAGTGTTTGTCTTATAATAAGCTGTGTAAAAATTTTATCATGAAATCCAAAGCCATCAAAAATAGACTGTAGATTCACGCCAGGATTAGATTTGTTTATGTAAATCCGAAATATTTAGTGTCAAGTGGTACTAAATATGCAGGTTCATTGAGAAAAGTGTGACAAATACTTGGATTTTAGTAATTTCATTTGTATGTATGTGTATATGTGTTTTAGTTTTAAAATATGATTCTGCCCAATTTAAGTTAAAATGTATGCTAGACTTTGCTATTTCTGTGCACATGTCCCTCTACTGCTACAGCTGTCTCCCTACCTCTTCCACAAAGTCACTCTTTCACATCTATCTGGAGACCATCTTGTTCTCTAAAATCCCCTGCAAGAACTGGACCATTGCATCCCCACCTGTCATATGCATGACATTTACTTTCTGGGCTGTTCATGACATATTGCAATAGGTGATGGTTTCTATTTCTTATTGATCTCTGGTTATTCAACTTAGGAAATATTTTTCTCATTTCCTTCAACAAAACAGAACTATAAACTTTCTGGGGAAAGGAGCTATATGGTCTATTCCTGCACTACCCAGCATGGGTGTGCCCCATACTTGTTGATTGCAACAATCTTGTCCACATCCCCAGTAGGAACCAAATAACCATGGAGGTATTTAGAGAATCATCTGCCTATTACTTTAGGATTTGTGTTTAGCTGCTTTATTGGGGTGGAGGGGATTTATTCCTTTTTACCTATCTCTTTATCTTGCTTTATCAAATCCAGATCCTCATGGTTCGTTTGCCTTGCTGTGTCTCCCATGTCCATCTCAGGTCTCCTGTAAGAGGATAGGTTGGACCACCAAAGCCAGAGGTAGCAGCAGCATTGTCAGAAATACACAGGAAGTCTGTTCCTTGTCCTAATCCAGATACGCATCAGCAAACACAGACTTAGCAGGAAGTCAAGCTTTCAAGTAAAGCCAGTGAAGCACGGAGGGGAAGCATCAGAAATACACCCCAAATTGACTTGGCGTCTGTCGCCTGGGACTGCCTGGGCTGTGAATGGAAAACTCTTGTAGATTAAAGGAGGGGAGCACAGGCAGTGGGTGTATTTCATACTTACTATCCTTTTCAGAATCCCTGTGAAATGGTTGACCTTAGAGGGGACTCTTGATGATTACACCTAAGTCTTTTCAACCTGTTGTTCCTATTTACACTTGTGCTTTATGGATTCCTTCAGGGAGAAGCATTTTAAAGGAATACAGAAAGCTTTCCACCCCAGAGACACTCAAAGGTGGCAGCTTAGGCAGATAGCTTTCATTTCTCTGTTTGTGATTTTCCTTCCAGGATAAAATATTTCTTCTTCCCCTAAGCGTCTGGATTTTGTGATCTGGGACATGCTCGGATTTAACAGTTTGAACTTTTAAAAATAATAATTATTTGAGGATATTCTGCTCTTTTATCTGTGGGAAGACTGGGGAATCTGGAGTTACTTCTGTAGCTTTTTAAAAGCTTAGCTTTCTCGAAGTGCTGTTTTTTAAACTATCATAAGTCAAATTTATCATGGGGATAACGTAATAAAGACAAATACTCAACCAATAATGAAAAGCTAAATAAACGGGTATGTTTAAGCTCTATTATATGCAGGGGAGTACATTAAGGCAGATCTAAGAGACACTTTAATGGATTTAACATTAGCAATCAGACCTGGACTTGGTATAAATCAAACACCATCGCATTTCAGTCTAATGCACACCCACTCATTCATTAACACCATTCAACGCAGATTATAAATATTAGCCAAGAAACCTTCGGTTCTGGAGATTTTTTCCACAGACACAGCAATAATTGAACAATAATGATGACAATTTTATTTTTATGAATTGCTATGGCTTACTTTTATTGATTTGCTCTTGGGCCTGGAGAAAGCTTCCTCAGCCAGTATACAACAGGAAGTGGTTCTAGCATTATCAGATAGGCCATAAAGAGATAAATACAATAAAGGGGGGTAGGAATGATGGCAGAACTCGGCAAGCTGCTGATATAAGCAAGAATTACTCCCCTCACTCCCAAAAATAGAACAACTGAAATTACCTCCCTTCTCCCTCCCTGCTCCTCTCTTCCAATTCAGTGAAAGGAAAATACTCCCAGGCTGTAAATGTGCATTAACTTCGGAGCTGAACATTTTGGGGTTCTTGGTAGCAGCTAGAGGGAAATGAATAAGATGGGAATAAATGAGCTTGCTTAGGCATTGCATAGAAAGGAGGGTGAAACCCCACAGGAATATGGCCTTTCACTGCCTGCTTTGATGATGTGCAGCTTCTTAGTAACAAAGGCAGTGTAGCCTTCTGAAAATACTCCATCCATGATTATGAAAAGGAGCAGGTCTCTGGCTGCCTATTCCTTCTCCAGAGCACATGATGTCCTGACGTTTTCCGTGCACTTTCCCTGCCTTTTACCTCTCAGAGGCAATGAATTGAACATCCTGGGGTATCAGTAAGAAGGAAACACTTCTATGGATCTGCACATGTGTTTCCACAGCTGCCATTGTGGTTTTTCCCCTTTGTAGTGACAGATTTCAGAGGTTTTGTTTCACACTTATTCCCTCCTATCCCCAGTGACAAACTGGACTTGTACCTCTGTTTATTCACTGCATTGAGATCTCACCATGTCTCTTAGTGAAAGGAACAAGAGCAAATGCATCTTTGAGGGTCTATGAGTCTTCTGCAAATTCCATACAGTGAAGCAGACTGGCAGGTTTGGTCATGACAGGGGCAGTGGTAAGAGAAATTCTGTCTTTTGGCAGTTACTCTTCCATTCTCAGTGGACTTTTCTTTCCTGGGCAAAAATTTCTGGGTCAGTTTATAATGGAGGTGTGGAAAAGCTGATGCCTAAGAGCTTGTTTCTAAGTGCTTGTTCAGCTTGTACATTTGCTGTTTCTATGACTCATCCATGTCCCCATGGAAGAATGGGATGTTGAGCTACCCCCATAGTTAGGGAAACAACCCTGAGCAGCGTAAGCATAGGAATAGCTGCTGCTACAACCCCACATTCTAGTTCATTCTGCATGTCACCTTTTTGATTACATCTTTAAGGCAAGCCTGCCTGAATGCTTTAATTCTACCCTTTCCCCAGAAAGTAAGTTCTTTTGACTTTAAAGTTAATTAAACTATAGCTATAACTTAATGCTTAATAAATTCATGGTTTTCAAAATGTTTTAAAGAATTCTGAGTGATTTGGTAACCTGATGAGCTATCATGTAACAACTGGAAACGATCTCAGATCTAATAACATCAAAAATCCACAAAAGTTCAGCATCATATTTTGTGGTTATTGGAGAAAAGGAAGGAAGGTACATTCTTGGCTTGAGTTTAGATGGGGGGATCTTGTGTCTCTGAAGGAAAAAAAAATCACTCTGTAAACCAAAAATATCTCAGCAACTGCAACTTGTGTCGAGCTTAACCACAATTCCATGGTGGTTTTCAAGCTCTTTGATGCACACAAGTTCAATGAGCTCATTGGTTTCTAAAAGTATTAAAGGGAATAATTATAAACATGACCAGTCCCGGGAGGGCGACTGAGAAAGTGGTTGCTGGAGATTCCTGATGGAAAGAACAGAAATTCCGGAAATGGATGATGGTGCCCCCTACCCCAAGAGTGTTTATAAAACATGAAGAAGAGCCAGGCACTACTCCTTTATTAAAAAAGTAACTCGTTTAAAAATACTTATTCTGTGCCTACTATGAGCCAGGTGCTCTACTAGGTACTGAATAAATGACAATGAGACAGACACACCTGCTGCCCTCAAAGATCTTATTCTAGTAGAGGGAGACAATTAAATTAATAAAGTAATTTTAGGTAGCAATAAGTGGTAGAACATTATGTAATAGGGATGTGGAAGAGACCAAATGGGAAAGGTGGTTTTTATTAAAGGCCTTATAATTCCAAGTAATAAATATAGGTTTTCTTCTGAGAGACCAGTATCGTGATCTTATTTACAATTTACAAAGATAACTGTGGCTACTCTATGGGAAATCTGCCAAAGTTTAATAAATCTGTGGAATAGCTAATTACTGATTGATGGGAGACTGAGAGTCTCCCATTCTTGATGGCAAATGGATCTCTAGTTGCTCTGAAGTTTCAGGAAGTAAACTAACTGGGGGCACAGATGATGTTTTCCTTTCTTCTGGTTGTCAGTAGTGTCTTTGGGAGAAAAAGACCAGTTACAGAAATGCAGTTTAACAGCTCAGTTTAATTTTCTGCATAGTGCTTTCAGTGATCAAATAAGGGGCTCCAGGAAAGAGTGTCAAAAACTCTGTGTATTTAGGAATTTGCTTTTTACCCTGGCAGGATGAAGGGGGCAACTGTGCAAATGTGGCAGTAGTTAATTGCAAGGTCTAGTGAAGATTCTAATAATTAGCATGGTGCCTAATGCACGTAGGTGTTTGGTAAACATTTGCTAGATGGGTAAAGCCAGGATTATTAACCAAACACAGAAGTTTATTGAAAGACAAGGTAGAATTGGAAATAAGTTCACGAACATTGAGAAAGGCTAGGAAACTCCTCAAATGAGACAGGTCCTGGTCTGATAATTATGGCCCCCTTTGATTCACTGGAAATGTGTGTGTGTTTGTATGTGTGTGCATGCATGCACATGTGTATGTTATTGGTAGAAGAATTCTAGGTACCCAGGAGACCTGGACAGACGGTATTAGGCACATAGGCCTCCCCACAAAGGGAGCATGCCTAGATTTGGAAAGCCATCAGCACTAATTGCTGTCTAAACATGAGAGGTGTTACTTGACCTCCTGGTGCTCCAGTCTACCAATGTAGTCCTTGTCTGGTAATGTGGGATCTCTGATGTCATTCTGGTCTGCATTCCATTGCATTCTACTTAGAAGCACCAAAGCAGTCATCAGGATCAAAGAATATAAGTGAGAGCGGATAACATGAATGCCTTAACCTCTGAGTTATTGGATTATAATATTTGTGGTGTTCCGACAGGAGCTGAGCAGTCAGTGAGAAGTCCAGGGATCTTTCTTTCCCTTCTCCAGACCAAATCTGGCAGCCGAACCAATTTCTTCTTCAAGTGGCAAGTGCCTCTCCATGAAAGGGTGCTACAATCTTACAACTTCATTTCCCAAATTTCCTTGGTTGAATGTATGCGTCTCCTATGTTATTGTAAGGTGGAGAATTGAATGTTGATTTCATAAATTTGATAGGGACTTTTGAAAAAAACTGCCATGCAATTAATTTTCTTCACTCATTATGTATATGACAGTGTCTCCACTGGGCTCAGATGACAATGCGCAGAGTAGGAGAGAGGGCTGTTCTCCCTCTGACTCCACCTCAGATTCCAAGGCTTGAGGGAAGGCACCAGAATAAAACAACTCTCTGCAGACCGATGTTTTCATGTGAGACATCAACTGCAGTGGTGGTGGCCAGGTGCTGCCTTTAAATAGCTGTGGACAGAGGATTTCCAGAAGGAAGGTGGAGTGGAAAAAAATGCAGACAGACTTGGTCCCAACGACGTGGCACAGCAACCCTAGAAGAGGGAGAAATTTGAGGACTGCAAGTGGAAAAGCAGGGCTGAGTGTGAAGAGGGGTTACAGAGAACGTGGAAACAGGAAGATGAATGAGGAGGCCAGAAACCAGTGGGGGGTTGCACGGAAGTTCAGACAAACTAGTGCAAGAAGGACAGGGCTGAGATCTTGGATGCTTAGTGGTCCACAAGGCCTGATTTTATAATATCTGAGGTTGCTGAGTGTTATGCTGAGGTCTTAGGGCACATGTTAGGCAAGAATCCCATGATAAGCTTATTGTATGGAGTTTTATAGCTGATAGGGACCCTAGTGAAAAGGAACATAACAAATGAGGAAACTATGGTATACAGCTTCAGTATGAGCCCAGGTGCCCAGGTCATAACCGTTCCATTTCCCCCTAAAGTCCTCAAATGCTTTGGTTCCAAGTGACCATTGCACTGTGGAGAATCTTAGTATGGAAAGTAGCTTGGCCTCTCAGACATGCATGAGCACACATCTCAGAACCTTCATTTTAAAAACAACTTTATTTTACTGTGGTAAGAACACTGAACTTGAGAGCTACCTTGCTAAGAAAATGTTAAGTGTATAATACAGTATTACTAACCATGTATATATATATATATGTATACACACACACACACACACACAATGTTGTACCGCAGATCTCTAGAACTTATTCATGTTGCATAACGACAAATTTATGCCACTTGATTAGAAACTCATTTCCCTCTCCCACATAGCTCCTGGCAACCACAATTTCACTCTTTGATTTTATGAATTTGACTATTTTAGAACTTTCTTTTTGTGTCAAAATTAAAATTATGTTAGTCCATTTTCATGCTGCTGATAAAGATATCCCAGAGACTGGGTAATTTATAGAGAAAAAGAGGTTTAATGGACTCACGGTTCCATGTGGCTCGGGTGGCCTCACAATCATGGTGGAAGGTGAAAGGCATGTCTTACATGGCAGCAGACAAGAAAGAATGGGAACCAAGGGAAAGGGGAAACCCCTTATAAAACCATCAGATCTCGTGAGACTTATTTACTACCATGAGAACAGTATGGGGGAAACCACCCCTATGATTCCATTATTTCCCAGCAAGTCCTTTCCACAACATGTGGGAATTATAGGAGCTGTAATTCAAGATGAGATTTGGGTGGGGCACGCCAAACTGTATCAAATTGCCTTATAGGAAAAGAGTATCAGGAATTAGGATTATTGACATCAATAGGCCCCAAGGCAACCTTCTGGAGGGCCATAGAATAATAAGGAATTAGATAGTGGCTATATCCTTTTCTTGTCAGCAGTGTGTATTTACACGATCTTGGCATTGCGTAACTGTGTTTTTCTTTTTAAACAAAATAAAAATATCAGAGGAGTTCTGCAGTAAATAGAAAATTGTCTTAAATGACATAAAAATTAAGAACATTTAACAAAATCTTCACAACAGAGGGAAGGCAAGCAACAGACCTTCCACAGTCAGTGGCTCAGTGTTAATGACACTGAAGTTAGGGTGTCTTCCCTGTCAGTCTGATTTCTTCATGGTTGCAAAATGGCTGCAGTAGGGCCAGATGTCACATCCAGAATTCTTTTCCAGTGTGTCTCTTTATAGGAGTTAGAAAAATCTTGCTCAGACACTTTGCCCAATCAAAAATACTAGTCAGCTATTGCCACAATAATGCTGAGTTATAAAATATCCCCAAATCTGTCCCTTATAGAAAAAGCATATATTCTCAAGCTCATAAGTCTGGGTTGACTGTGCTTTGGCTGTTGTAGGCTGAGAAGCTGTGCCTTAGTCTTCAGGGGCTTCTGGGAATAGCTACAGACTGCAGGTTGGGTTCAAGTCAGCTTCAGGTGTGTTTGTTCTTGTGCATGGGCTCTTGGGCAGCAATTACTATAGACATCTCTTTTGATGGGGAATCAATAGAGAGCAAGAGCAAGTCATATTAAGTCCTGTGACCCCCTAACCCCCATTTCCTAACATCCCATTGGCCAAAACAAGTTACATGGCCAAACCAAACACAAGTTAGGTAGAGAAGTAAACTCCACTCAGTGGGAAGAGGAGGGCGGTGAATGTTTATTGAACAATAATTCATCTGTTACTCTCTCTTCTCCAGCATGACCTGTAGGCAACCTAGTGGTAATTCCTAGGCACAGCACTCCATTAATAGCATTCATTAATTATGACAGGGACTCAAAAGAAATAGAAGCACAGGCACAGAACCTCAGTGTTAGCTGGTGTTCATTACCTAACCCACGGAAGGACAGGAAATGTTCAGAAGTGGAAATCCTCAGGGTCTGCTTGATTCCTGTTCTAGTTCCCCACTGATCTGGCTGCAGTCCCAAGACTCTGTCTCTATCTCCATATCTTCTCTGGCCTTCTTTTCTCTTGGGCTCCATTCCTCTGTCACTTTCCACCTTCCTTTTGGGTCCTTGTGTGCCCTTGACTCTAGAGTGATGACTAAAGGAGTGATCCTGGGAGGAAAAGGTGCCAGGGAGATATGTGTAATACTTGTAGTTAATGATAGCTAACATTCTCAGTGCTTTTTAAATGCCAAGAACAGTGCTAATGGTTTTATCTGTATTACCTGTCATTCTCACAATGACCTAGTGAGGTGGCTGCTATTACAACTCCCATTTTCCATAGGAGGACATCGAGGTTCAAAAAGGTGAAAGTGTTCAAGTTTACAAAACTAGCAAGAGGCAGAATTGGGATCAAAACCCAGGTGCATCTGACTCCAAAGTTATTCCCTTAACTACTATGCAATTTTTCCTATTAAGGATTTATAATTAAAAAGCACATTAAAATAGAATCATTGGAGATAGGAAAAATAATTTTTTTCCTGTATTGAAAATCAATTATAAAGTTTTGTGGTATCATATCCCTTTATCCCCAATATGGATCTAGCAGAAGCCTGTAAGTGAAAATAACAATGTCAAAAGTATTATTTTTATGGAGTTGTTAATTGTTTTATAGAGCAAACTCATAAAAGTCACAGGCCACAAAACATAATTACAAAATGCACTCGACATCAATTACAGGAAGTATTGATTTCATTAACTCACATCTTATCCAGAGCTATAAATTATGGGAAATAGGGGAATGTGTGTACACCTCCTGTCTGGATGTCTAATCATATACCACTTCCAAATGCGTTCATTATTGCGGTAGTGTTGAGGATGGACTACACTACATTACATGACCCTCTCTTTATAAGGATTCATGGGAATATGTTTTTTTTTTCTTTCAGATCTCATTCCTTGAAATATTGTACATCTCTTACTTGTTTTTGTCTTACAGGATCTATGATTCCCGTAACCTTTGTTTTCTTAAAGTGTCTTTCAGGGATCCATGGGGGGTCCCTGAGACAAGTTCAGGGAGTCTTGGAGGTAAAATCTATGTTCCTAATATGAGAGCTATTCAGCTTTTGCATTCCCATTATCTTGTGAGTGTATGGTGGAGTTTTCTGGAAGCTGCTGAATATGTGGTATCACAACACGTTGAATGCAGAAGCAGACACAAGAATACAGTTGTTTTCTGTTTAGCCAGATATTAACAAGATTTGCAAAAATGTGAAACAATGACAATCTTCTAATGTTTTTGGGGGGAGAAATCTAGTTATTTTCCATAAAATGTTATTTATATTAACATGTAATAGGTCTATTGCTATTTTCAAGATCAATTCATAAATATTTTTAAAATTTCTCAGTTTTGATTGCTAATAAGATAAATGTCAGTAGACATAACCCACATAAACAGCTCTTTGAGGCCCTCAATAAGTTTTAAAAATGTAAATAGATCCCGAGGCCAAAAAGTTTGAGAACGATTGCTGTAACCAACTGTGTTTTTTTTCCCTTTGTTTTGGAAGCTAGAAAGCCCAGACCAGATTTGTAGTCCACCTCCAGCATTTGTCTAAGATCCCAAGACATAGAATGTATGGACTAATATTTCCCCATGCAGTCTTTTGTTTTTAACCCTTATTTTTCTTTCTAAATGATTTTATATTCTATTTTTAAAGCTTCTCTGTTTTATTTTAAAATGCTTTATCATAAGATTCATGTAAGTTATTATGGGTCACTGGAAATTAAACAGTTGGTAGAAAGAATGGGTTGCCCTCTTAGAGCATGGTATAGAAATGCAATATTAAAGATTTTCAAATAAATGTGCTGTTAAATTCAAATGCTGCTTCTTACAGAGTGCAGGCGGCATCTTCTTGGTTATTGTTGAAACCATTGCCACTATATCTAAATGAATGGTACTTTCGTCCTGGAGTCTCTTCAATCTCTATTCTCTAAATTATGCATATCCTTTTAGGTACAGCCTCTCCCACTCATTCTGCCCATTTCTCCTCCCTGAGCCTAGTAGTTTTTTTTTTCCTTTTCTTTTCTTCTACTTTGCATTTATGTTCTCTATGACCTATTCTTAAAACATATTTTCTAATGCATTTCTTGATTCAGAATAAAAGGCTGGTACTTTCAGCGTTACTTCATCTTCATTATTAGCCTCTTACAACTCTCTCTGATTTAAGGTTATTGTATAATACTTGAGCTCTCTGCTAATGTACATTACATTGGCACTGTAATCAGTGCACATTTCAAGGGCTTCAGTCAACAATAGTACCCGAAGCTTTGAATTCAAAAAATGTATAAAATTATTTTTGCAAATTCGTATCTAAATAGAGAAGGGGATTAGATTGGTCTAAAGCATGCAATAAGGCATACCTTTCAACTTTTCATTGTATATAATGTACAGATGATTAATTTTTTTTGAGCTTTAGTTGATCAATTATTGTTGTAGTTTTGATAAACACTCTAATATTTTCTTTCTGATTGAACTTGAGAATAACTTATGTCTCTCTCTCATAGCTGAACTCAATCGTAAACCTGTGATGGGGAAAATAAAACTATGGTTATGTTTGATCATTGTGGCATTATCTCCAATGAATGCGTAGTTTCTTTTGGTAAAGCTTTCTGATGTCTTTGTGTGGGGTAGGGGTTAGTTAGAGTTGAATTCAGGAGAGCTGAGAATGAGATCAAATAAATTATCCTGAGGATATCCACTAAATTGAAAACTCTCTTGTTTTCTAAATGACGAGTTTCTCTCATTTATCTAAACGTGTCTTGATGGCACACAGATGATATGGTGGCTATTTTTTTTTAACCACAAAACTCAGTGACATGGACCATCCACAGTAAATTCAGAGTAGAGGCCTCTCATGAGGACATATTTGTACAGACATAACAAGTCATAATGTGATGAAAAGTAAAGTCAAAGCTCTCTCACAAACAATAAATAACTGCATTATTTTAAGTTTCCTAACTACAGCTATTAAGCAGTTCTTAGAAAATGATTTCCTGACTTACTGCTTACAAAATCTGTTGGAGAGGAGCTTTCTACCAGGGTATTCTTATGGAATGGAGGAAAAAAATAAAAAATCAAAAAGTGTCAGCCTGGTCCCTAAGGTCTTCCATAATCTGCTCTTGCACTTATATCCCTAACTTTCTTTTTTCCTTTCTGTTTCCTTTTTCTTTTTCTTCTTCTTCTTCTTTTTTTTTTTTTTTTTTACGGAGTCTTGCTCTGCTGCCCAGGCTGGAGTACAGGGCACAATGTCAGCTCACCGCAACTCCTACGTCCCGGGTTCAAGTGATTCTCCTGCCTCAGCCTCCCAAGTACCTGGGACTACAGGCGCCTGCCATCATGCCCAGCTAATTTTTGTATTTTTAGTAGAGATGGGGTATCACCATGTTGGCCAGGCTGGTCTCGAACTCCTGACCTCAAGTGATCCACCCACCTCGGCCTCCCAAAGTGCTGGAATTACAGGCGTGAGCCACCATGCCTGGCTGCTATCCCTAACTTTCTAACAAATTATGTAATGCAGCTGTTCCATGCACTATCTTCTGTCTTCTCTGTAACTTGCCTCATCTCTGCCTGAAGGGCCCTGGTCCTCTTCTCGTTCTTCCTATTAATATAAAGTAGGGTAGTAGCTAAGAGCTCGGGTTTCAGAGTCAGATGTCTCTGGGTGTGAATTCACTTACTAGACACATACAAGCTGTGTGGCCTTGTATAACCTCTACAGTCCAAGTTCATCATTCCCCTTTCATTCATATATTCATATAATGATATGGGAAAATAACAGGACCCATCTCATAGGATTTTTATCAGGATCAATTGGCATGCTGTGCCTGTGTACTTAGCACCATGTGTGGCATATAATAAGCTTTCAATAAACGCAAAATAGGTCAGGCACAATGGCTTGTGTCTGTAATCCCCTCATTTTATGAGGGTGAGAAGGGAGAATTGCTTGAGCCCAGAGTTTGAGATCAGCCTGGACAACATAGCGAGACCCTGTCTTTACAAAAAATACACATAAAAAATAGCCGGGTGTGGGCTATAGTCCCAGCTACTTGGGAGGCTGAGATGGGAGGATTGCTCCATCCTGGGAGTTTTGAGGCTGCAGTGAGCTGTGATTGTGCCATTGCACTCCAGCCTGGGTGCCAGAGAGAGAAACTGTTTCAAAATAAATAAATGAAAAAATATTATTTATCCTTTCAGGCCTTAATTGAATTCAAACTTTTTTTTTTTGGAAATGTTCAGATTTCTGAAATTGGAATTGATTTTATATCTTCAATTCTCATGGGATACCTTTTCTCATTTTGTCAGTTTTTCTTGGGTCATGATGACTTGTGTCCCTGCCTATCTTGTTCATTGGAGGATGTGCCTTGAGGGACAAATCTGTGTCTCACTCATCTGAGAATTTCCCACAACACCTAGCACAGTGCCTTGCCCAGGACGTGATTGTAACCAATGTTGAAATGAATTAAATCGCATGCCCTCTATGCTCTTAATGTTATCATTTGTGCATGGGTACAAAAGAAAGAACCAGGGTGTAATTCCTGCCTTCAAGAGACTTGCCCTCTATTTGGGGAGATAAATCTAAAGCATATTTAACGAGAGAGGAAAGGATGCCATAAAAACCAGCACCATGACATTCTCTGGGTGGGAGAACTTTTGGAGGGCCTGGATGGACTTGGTTTTGGATGGAGAAGAAGATCTGGAGGGGTGTTTCTGGAAAATGAATAATGTTGGTGAGAGTCTCCAAGGGCATATCGATTTGTGTGTTTTAAATTTTTTGATTAAGGTAAAATTTACATACAATGAAATCCATGGGTCTTAAGAGAATACCTGGACAGGTTTTGACAAATGTATGTACTTTTTAAACTACCATCAGTATAAAGATAAAAAGAAATTTCCATTATCTCAGAAAGTTCCCCCTGCCCACTTTTAGTCATTCCCCACCCTCATATCACTCTGTTTCTGATTTCTGCTTCCATAGAAGTTGGGTTTTGTTTTGTTTTGTTTTTGTTTTGTACTGGAAATTAATACAGATAAGAGCACACAGTTCTCATCTCAAGCTATGTTCTTTTGAGTATAGAGTAACATGGTTGTTAATTTATCTGTTGATGGACATTAGGATTACTTCCAGTTTTTAGCTGTTACAAATTGTGAACAATATTCTGTAACAAGTATTTTTGTATATATATATTCTCATACTCCTAGGTAAATACCTAGGTTTGCAATTGCTGGACTATAGATTGGGTGCATATTTAACTTTATAAGAAACTGTCTAAATGTTTTCTTAGATGGTTGCACAATTAATCCCACCAGCAAGTATGAGAGTTCCATTTGCTGTGTATTTTGACCAACATGTAGTGGTATCAGTTTTAAATTCTAGCTATTTCAGTAGGTATGAAATGGTACTCATTTTGGTCTTAACTTGCATTTTTCTTGATAATGAATAATATTGAGCACGTAGTCATTTGCTTATTGGCAATTGGTATATCTTCTTTATCTTTTTTTAAATTATTGATATATAGTAGTTCCTTCCTTGTATATTACGGAAACAAGTCTGTTGTTGGATAAGTCTTTTAGTCTTAGCTTGACATTTTTTAAAAGGTGTCTTTTAAATTTTTTGTTTCTGATATTTTGGTGCACCCGTCACCCATTTTTAGTTTTTGTAAAGACTGATTCATCATGCTTTGCTTATATGATTAGTATTTTTTATTCATATTAAGAAATTCTGTGTATTCCAAGTTACAAAGAGAGTTTTCTATTTTTTTTTAGAACTTATAGTTTTAGATCTTATGTTTAGGTCTATAATTATCTAAAATTCATTTTAGTTTTTTATGTGAAGTAGTGCCGAAGTTCATTTCCCCCCCTTGCTATTTGGACATATAATTATTCCATCCCCATTCGTTGAAATGACTGACCCTTTCCCATTAAATCACCTTGACTTTTTTTTTTGTACAAAATCAATTGACTGTGTATATGTGGGTCTGTTTCTGAACTCTGTATTCTGTTCCATTGATGTACTTGTTTTTTCTTACACCAAATACCATGCTGCCTTGATTGTAAGAGTTTTAGAGTAAGTTTTGAAATGAGAGTGTGTGAGTACTATAAACTCGTTCTTTTTCAAGATTGCGTTCGCTTTCCTAGGGTTTTTACATTTTTTATAAATTTTAGAATCAACTTGACAACTTCTACAAAATAAATTGTGGTGGATTTTGATGGAGTTTTGTTGACTCTATAGCTCCGTCAGGGAGAACTGATATAATAGTGTTTAGACATTGAATTTTCTTTCTTTTTTTTTTTTTTTTCTTTTTGTGAGACAGAGTCTCATTCTGTCACCCAGGCTGGAGTGCAGTGGTGTGATTGAACTCCTGGGCTCAAGTGATTCTCCTGCCTCAGCCTCCTGAGTAGCTGAGACTATAGGTGCACATCACCATGCCCAGCTAATTTTTAAAATTTTTGTAAAGACAGTCTTGCCATGTTGTTCAGGCTGGTCTTGAACTCCTGGGCTCAAGCAGCCCTCCTACCTCAGTCTTCCAAAGTGCTGGGATTGCAGGAGTGAGCTACTGCGCCCAGCTGTAGACGTTGAATTTTCTCATTTGTGAATATAATATGCTTCTCCATTTATCCAGCTGTTCTTTTATTTCTCTTAGCAATATTTTATATATTTCTAAGTTTAGTTCTTACACATCTTTCACAAATTTATCCCTAAATATATAGTCTTGCTTGATGCTGTTATAGATAAAATTAAAATATCCTTTTCCAGTTGTTTGCTGCTAGTATATAAAAATAAATTTGCTTTTACTATATTAATTTGGTTTCCTGAATCCACGCTAAATTTGATTATTAGTTCCATTACTTTTAACAACATTCCTAGGATCTTTAAAGTAAATAATCATGTTATCTCTGAATAAATATTGTTTTCCCTTTCCTTAATCTTTATTTTTCTTACCTTCTTGTTCCAGTTAGGCCCTCTAGTACAATGTTGAATAAAAATGGTAAAAATGAACATATCAGGAGAAAGCATCCAAGCACTCACTGTTAATTAAGATGTAAGCTGTAGGTCTTTTACAGATATATTTTATTTTATTTTGAGACGAAGTCTTGCTCTGTCACCTAGGCTGGAATGCAATGGTGTGATCTCAGCTAATGGCAACCTGTACCTCTTGGGTTCAAGTGATTCTCTTCCCTCAGCCTCCCTAGTAGCTGGGATTACAGGCGTGTGCCACTGCGCTTGGATAATTTTTCTATTTTTAGTAGAGATGGGGTTTCATCATGTTGGCCAGGCTGGTCTCGAACTCCTGACCTCAGGTGATCCACCTGCCTCGGCCTCCCAAAGTGCTGGGATTACAGGTGAGAGCCACCACGTCCGGCCCACAGATATATTTTATAAGATTGAGGATATTCCCTTCTATTAATAAATTCTAGAAGTTTTAAAAATATTAAATGGGTATTAAAATTTTCAAATTGTTTTTATGTATCTGTTGAGATTATCATATAATTTTTCTCTTTTATTCTGTTAATATGATAAATTTCATTGATTTCCAATGTTAAAACAACCTTGAATTCCAGAGATAAACTCTACATTAGAAGTGACATACGATTTTAAAAAATATATTGCTGGATTTAATTTGATAATATTTTGTAAAAAATTTTTGTGTCTATGTTTATGAACTATTGGTCTGTAATTTTCTTCAAATCATTTGTCAGTATTTGGTATAAGGTTTATGATGTCTCATAAAATAAGCTGAGAATATTCCTTCCTTCTGTATTTTCTGAAACAATATAAGATTGGTATTATGTTTTTCTTGGATTTTGAGTAAAATTATGTGGACTTAGAAATTTCTTTGTGAGAGGGCTTTGGTAATTACTTTCTTTAATAGATGTCAGGCTACTCAGATTTTACTCAGATTTTCTATGTCTTACTGTGTTAGTTTTGGTAAATTATGTCTTTCAAATAATTTGCTTACTTCGTCTAAGTTGTCACATTTGTTATTTCTCATACTCGTTTGTTCTTTTTACATCTCTAGTTTCTGTATGATATTTCCATTTTATTTCTGATTTTGGCAATTTGTATTGTCAGTTTTCTTTTTTCAAAGATCAAACTTTTGACTTTAAAAATTTATGTCATTTATTTTCTATTTATTTCTATGTTTCTTCTCATTACTTTGATTTTTAATTTTATTGTCTTTTTATACTTTCTTAAGTTAGAAACTTAAATAATTGATTTAAAATATTTCTTCTTTTTAATATAAACATTTAATGCCTTAAAATTCCCTATAAACTTTGCTTTGGCTGCAGATACTCTTTGTCATTCAGTTTACAATATTTTATATTGTAAATATTTGTGATATTTTTAAACCTATGGGCTATTTAGAATTGTGTTGCTTAATTAATTTGCAACTATTTTGGGTTCCTTTGGTTATCTTATTGTTTTCTGATTTAATTCCACTGAGGTCAGATAACATACTATACAAATTGCAACAATTTGAATTTTTTTGAGAATTATCTTATGGTTTAGAATATAGTCTATTTTAGTAATTGTTGCTTTTTAAAATGTCTATTCTGCAACTCTTGGTTATAATATTCTGTAGATAATAATAGGTCAAGGTAGTTGATATTGCTGCTCAGATTCTTTATAGCCTTACTGTGTGTGTGTGTGTGTGTGTGTGTGTGTGTGTTTAATCTAGTTCTTTCAATTATTGAGAGAAGAATTTTAATGTCTTCAACCAAGATTGTGAATTTATCTTTCTTTTTAAAATTTTGTTCTTTTTCTTTAAAGAGGTAAAATTCACATGACATAAAATTTTAAAGAGTTCATTTCAGTGGCATTTAGTACACTCACAAGGTTGTGCAGCCATCACTTCTGTCTTGTTTCAAAACATTTTCATCATCGCCAAAGACGACCCCATGCCATTTTGTAGTCACCGTGCCTCATTCTCTCCTCTCTCCAGTCCCTATTTACTACCCATCTGCTTTCTGTCTCTATGAATTTTACCTGTTCTGGATATTTAATGAAAATGTGTAATATGTGACTTTGTGTATGGCTTCTTTCACTTATCATAATGCCTTTGAGGTTCAACCATACCATGACATGTGTCAGCATGTCATTCCTTTGACATCTGTCCATTTTATCTCATTTATTTTAGATTCCTTTATTAGGTGCATGCACATTTAAGATTGCTATGTCTTCCTTATGAATGGATCCTTTTATCGTTAAAAATAATCCTGCTTTTTCTCATAATGCTTCTTATCAAGTACTTCTTTTAAACTGTGTCTCTTGTAGAGAGCAGAGAGTAGAGTTTTTATGGTTACTTTGCATAGATGGGATAGACTCCCCACTCCCATCCCTATTAGGTTTGCATGTCAAGACTCACAATGCCACACATGCACCAAGAGGGTGTGTGAAAAGGTTTATAACCACATGATGAGGCTTTCTGGGGAGGGCAGGGCTGGCACCCAAACTAGCAAAACAAATGGCTTGAGAATTAGGAAAAAAAAAAGACTGCCTTGACTTTTATTGTGATTAGAAGGTGAAGCTGGGGTGAAGGTTCCTGTGCATGAACTGGGGACTGTATGGTTTGAACTTTTCACCAGTGCCAAAGGAAGGAGCACTTGGCTTTCTTATCAGCTTGCCCAGATGTGGGTTAGGAGGGGGATGAAAAGTGGCAGAGCTTGAAAGCTGCCAGCAGTCAAACATAAAATATGGTGTCAGACTCTTTATTACATAAATATTACCTTTTAATAAATTCAGCATGACAGTCTTTGGCCTTTAATTTAAATATTTCATTCACTTACCCTTGATTTTAGCATTTCCTTTTGATTCTTTCTTAGAGTTTCCATTGTTCTGTTTACATTAGCCATCTATTCTTGCATGCTGTTTACTTCTTCCAGTAAAGCCCTTAGAATATTACAAGCATACCTCAAAGATATTGAGGGTTTAGTTCCAGACCACTGCAATAAATTAAATATCACAATAAAGAAAGTCACACGAATTTTTTTAAGTGCATGTAAAATTTATGTTTACACTATACTGTAGTCTATTAAGTGTGCAATAGCATTATTCTAAAAACAATGAAAACACTTTAATCAAAAATACTTTATTGCTAAAAAATGCTAACGGTCATTTGAACATTCAGCGAGTCACAATCTTTTTGCTACTGAAGGGTCTTGCCTCAATATTGATGGCTGTGGACTGACTAGAGTGGTGGTTATTGAAGGCTGGGTGGCTGTGGCAATTTCTTAAAATAAGACAGACGTGAAGTTTGCCCCATTGAATTGACTCCTCCTTTTACAAAAATTTTTCTGTGGCATGCCATGCTGTTCGGTCCCATTTTACCCAGAGTAGAACTTCTTTCAAAATTAGAGTTTATCCTCTCAATCCCTGCTGCTGCTTTATCAACTTAGTAAGTTTATGTAATATTCTAAATTATTTGTGGTCATTTCAGTGATGTTCACAGCATCTTCAGGAGTAGATTCTATCTCAGGCAGTCACATTCTTTGCTCATCCATAAGAAGGCAACTCCTCATCCATTCAAATTTTATGATATTGCAGCAATTCAGTCACATCTTCAGGCTCTACTTTTAATTCTAGTTCTCTTTTGTTGCCTCTACCACTCTTCAGTTATTTCCTCCACTGAAGTCTTGAACCCTTTCACCTCATTCATGAGGGTTGGAATCAACTTCTTCCAAACTCCGATTAATGTTGATATTTTGACTTCTTCCTATGAATCACCAACATTCTTAATGGCATCTAGAATGGTGAATCCTTTCCAGAAGGTTTTCAATTTACTTTGCCCAGATCCATCAGAGGAATCACTACGTATGGCAGCTATAGCCTTACAAAATGTATCCTTTAAATAAAAAGGCCTTAAGCTAGACATTACTTCTACAGTGCTGATAGATTTGCTTGACTCAGGGTTACCACAAACCTTCAATTTGTAAAAAAAAAAAAAAAAAAAAAAAAAATACAGTATCTGTGAAGTGCAATAAAATGAAGAATGTCTGCAATGACAGTTACTTTGAATTCCTGGTCTAATAATTCCAAAACCTCTGCCATATCTTATCTGAGTCTTGTTCTTGATGCTTTAACAAAAAATCTCATCAGACCATGGTTTTGCCTTTTAGTATGCTTTGTAATTTTTTGTTGAAAGCTGGACACGATGTGCTGGGTAACAAGAACTGAGCATCAGGTCTCAAATGTGAGGGTTTGTTTGTTTATCTGGCTAGGAGTTAGACTGTTTACTGTTTGCTGTAGCAGTGGTATCAGAGGCCAAAATTTCCTCTAGTGTGCTTGTTTTTGTCTCCCCTGTTGTCTTTTTATGTCCCTACAGACTCTTTGAATAGAGTGTGAGAATTGCAGTTCTTTTAGCTTTACTCCTCTCTTATTATGTAGCAGTCATACTGATGCAGTGGTAAGGTATGGGAAGAGGGGAAGTGTACTATTGTCCTATGCTTGGATATTTTCTTTTCCTCACAATGGGAGCATGTTATTCTCCTGCCTCCAGATCATTTAGGCTTTGGTAAAACCTTGGCCAATTTGGCTATAATAAAATAGATTTCCTTGAGGGCAGGATTGGTTAGGGGGAACAGAAAGCTCTGGGTATTATTTCAAAATGATTTATTTTCTCCTCCTCTTCCCTGAAGCACAAGGAGAGTTCTCGTCGATTTTCACAGTGAGAACCTGGTAGGTAAAACTCACTTAAGCATGGGATCCTGTGTTCGTCCAGACCCTTGGAGTTTTAAATTCTCAGGCTGGTTCAACCTGAGTTAATTTGTCAATTATGGTTTAAAGTGTTCCTATGGATGTTGGCTTCAGCTGCAGGCTCCTGTATCCACCTCCCTCTCTAGTTTTTGAGATGGCAGTTTGCTTCATGACCTCTATGAAGAGCTGCCATCTATCTATCTATCTATCTATCTATCTATCTATCTATCTATCTATCTATCTATCTATCTACCTATCTATGAGAGGAGTCTTGCTTTGTTGCTCAGGCTGGAGTGCAGTGGTATGATCATAGCTCACTGTAGTCTCGAACTCCCAGTCTTAAGCAGTCTTCCCTTCTCAGCTTCCTGAGTAGCTGACACTACAGGTGCCTACCACCATGCATGGCTAATTTCTTGTATTTTATTTTTTTAGAGACAGGGTCTCACTAGGTTTCCCAGGCTGGTCTTGAACTCTTGGCTTCAAGTGACCCTCCCATCTCGGCCTATCAAAGAGCTGGGATTACAGGCATAAGCCATTGCACCTGGCTTCATCTTTTTTGTTGTTGTTGTGAGGAGGACAGGAGTGATAACTACCAAGCTCTTTACATGTTGGACTAGAAACTGTTCTCTTACTTTTAATGTAATTATCGATGTTGTAGAATTCAGGTCTATCATTTTATAGTTATCTAATTGTTGATATGGTTGGATATAGAGTGACTATTAATTTTCTGTTTTATTATTATTATTTTTTTCTCCATCTTCCTTTCCTGCTTTCTTTTAGGTTAATCATATATTTATTTTAACTTTCCATTTTATTTCTTCTGGCATGTAAGCTATTTTATATGTCTAATTTTTATAGCTATTCTAGGTATTATAGTATGTAATATATATTTTTTGAGATGGAGTTTTGCTCTTGTTGCCCAGGCTGGAGTGCAATGGTGTAATCTCGGCTCACTGCAACCTCCATCTCCCGAGTTCAGGTGCTCCTCCTGCGTCAGCCTCCTGAGTAGCTGGGACTATAGGCGCCCACCACCACGCCTGGCTAATTTTTGTATTTTTAGTAGTTAAGGGGTTTCTCTATGTTGGTCAGGCTGTTCTCGAACTCCCAACTTCAGGTGATCCACCCGCCTTGGCCTCCCAAAGTGCTGGGATTGCAGGTGTGAGCCACTGCACCCGGCCAGTATGCAATATTCTTACCTTAATACAGAGTGAATATTGTACCATTTTTTGTAAAATATATGAACCTATACAAGAGTATAATTTCATTTATCCCAACCTTTGTCATATAACTAATTTTTTCTAAAATATGTGTATATTTGTATTTTATAAAATATAAAAATATTTTAAAATAATAAAAAATATATCTGTGTTCTAAAGCTTATAAAGCCTACAACATTATGTTATTATTTGCTTAAACTTGACACTTGCCTTTTAAAGAAATTTTAAAAAGAAAAATAATCAGTTATAATTATTCTCATATTTATCATTCTTAATGTTCTTTATTCCTATAGACATGAGTTTCCATTTGCTTTCATTTCTCTTTAGTCCAAAGAATTTCCTTATTGTTTCTTAAAATTCATGATTGCTGATCATGAATGTAGTTATCATGTTTTCATTTTTGAAAAATATTTTCACTTGATATAGATTTCTGGGTTGGTACATCCACCTCCCCCTTCTCCTTTATTTTGCAGTTAAAAAATATTATTCTTCTGGCCTCTACTATTACTAATGACAACTTAGTCTTCATTTTTATTGTCATTTTCCTGTATTTAATGTGTCTTTCCCCCCTCACCAAATGCTGTTAAGATTTTTTTTTTTTTTTAACCTTTAGTTTAAAAGTTTATGATGTTTCTAGATATGGGTTAGTTTTAAAAATTTTGCTTGGGATTACATATTCTCTTGGAACAGTAAGTTAATTTTTTAAACCATATTTGAGAAAGTTTTTAGTGATAATTTCTCCAAGTATTTTTTCTTCCTCATTTCCTCTCCTATGCTTCTGAGACTGTAATTATTTGTGTTTGATAACTTAATATTGCCCCATAGGCCACTGTAGCTTTATTTTGCTGTTCTGAATCTCTATTCTCTCTATTCTTCATGTTGAATTACTTTTACTGACTATTATTTTAAGTTCACTGGCTTTTATTTTTTCTGCAGCCTATGTGGCCCCTTTTTCTGCTGTTAAGCCCTTTCAGTGAATTTTAAAATTTCAGCCGTTTCCCCCTTTTTCAGTTCTAGTGTTTCCCTTGGTTCTTTTTTATATCTTGTATCTCCCAGTTGATCTTATTTGTATAGCCATTCTGAAAAGTTTTTCCTTTAAGTCCTTGACAGTGTTAAAGCAGGTGCTTTAAAGTCCTTGTTTTCTAATTCCAACCTTTAGGTCATCTCAGGATCAATTTCTATTGACTATCTTTTCTCTTGATAGTGGGTGACATTCTCCTGAATCTTTGCATGTCTACTGTTTCTTTACTATATACTGGACATTATGGATGATGTATTGTAAAATCTCTGGATGTTTTTATCTTCCAGTGAAGAGTATTGGTTTTTGTTTACCTAGGTGATTAAATGACTGGCTGATCTCCTTGGAAGCTTGGTGTTATTAAGGTGGGTCTGTTGATTTTGCCCTTAGTATTACTAGGGTAAATTCCTTAATTCAGAGACAAACATTTTCATCCTAAAATATGCCCTTCTGGGGTTTTAGTGGAAAACCAAAGATGTTTACCAAAACCCTCTTACTTGGAAACACTGAAACTTCAAATTCTTCCTACTGTGCAGTGGGCAGCACCAGGTGTTTCTGCTCTACTCTTTTAGCCTTTTAGCTGTTGCTCTCTGCTGGGTTTCTTGTGTCTTTGTGTGTGTGTGTGTGTGTGTGTGTGTGTGCGAAAGTCATGTAAAAATCAGACAAAGATTTGAGGGGAGTTTACATGCAAATTTTGGGGATCCTTCCTTTACTTGAATTTCCTTTCTTTATCGCCAGCCACTCTGGTGGCTGTGAACTCTGTCCTCAGATACTTCAAGCTGTTAAGGCTATAATTCTGCTTGAATTCTATTTGTCTAACATCCCTTGGACTGGGAAGTTCTCTTAAAAGAAAAGCTATCAAAGTGATGATCACACCCAGTTGAGTTCCCTTTTTCCCAAGGTCTACTACCTTTCAATTTATGCATTTTTTTGTTATTCTCTTGTGCCTTTAAATAGTTCTTTACTTAAAAAAAATTAATCCTGAGATTATAATTCTTAGCTGTGAGAAGTTTATTTTAATAAAAGCTATTCCTGCATTACTGAAAATGCAAACTCTCCATGTTTGTTTCCCAATAAGTATCCCTGATTGGAGATTAGGTTTTATGCAGACAAAAGGAGAAAAATTAGTTTGGTTGTTGGGCTGAGTGTATAAGACCTTAAAGGCCAGGCAATGGCTATTTTACATGATGGAGTAGACGACAGGGAAAGAGTCATGGCTGAATTACAGATAGCTTTTGTTTTTAAATATTAGAATGATGCTGACATTTATTATAATTCATGGAAGGACTTGACATGTATTCAAATGAATTGGTATGGTATTTCCATCATTTACATGAAGCAAATGTCAGAACAGAAGTAAGACCCTCAATTTATCCTTGTAATTATAAGTCCTTCCCTCCTGTTTTCTCCCTGCTCTGTCATCACCCACTCCCTTTCCCTCCGTCCTCTTCTTCCTTCTCTTCTCTTCCTCATTTTCTTATTCTCTTTTTGATTTTCTTAAAGTTTGTTATTAATATGTGATGATGGTACCAGAGCTATTAAAATATATCTCAAGAATTCAAATTTAGTCTTCCAAAAGAGTCCAATATTCTGTACTTAGTAAAAACATTTATTTTTATTTTTTTAAATTTTACTATTCCCAGTGCTTAGCCAAATGCCTTGCAATTGTAGAAACATGGAAGGAAATTAAATATAAAACCAGGTAAATTATTAAATTGTAATGTATCAACTAAAAAACATTGAGATGCTTTTATAATTATAATTGGCAACTATATAAAGAAGTTTTGATTAAAGCTTGATATAAAATTTTATATATACTATATGCAGACTGTGAAAACTTTTTAGGCAAGACAGATTGGGAAGAAATACATAAAATAGGACAATAGGACCATGAAAGCTTATTTTCATAATATTTGAGGGAACTCAATTCAATTTTAGAATTCTTTTTTGTTAGAGCAACTTCAGTAGGAATAGATAGGGCAATATTCTAGATTTTCCATAGAAACATCAAGTATATGGAGTTGTAAATGTTCCAGGATTAAGAAGATTATACTTTCTGGCCTATATTTTTCTCTTTTTAAATCTATTAGCCAGGGTCTCTTGGTGACAAGCTCCTTCTCCTAGGTAGTGGAAAGCATGTGCCTCTTCCCTGTCTAATACATGGGGCTGGTGTGATTCTGGGTGCTTAGTTGCTGACCTAGTGAAACTGGACATTCCGGAGGCAGTCGAGCATCAAGATGTGTTGTCAGGTCTGAAACCTTCTGTGTTTTTGGATGGAGAATCACAAGATGTTAAGAGCATACCAGGAAAAGACGAGAAACAACCTCAGGATGGGGTGGGAGTAAAGTTTGCATCAGCTAGGTGTTTTACTCTGCTGGCCCTGATGATGATCCTCCTCACTCATGCTTACGATGCAGTGCTGGGTGGAGGATGAGATGAGAAGAGGGTGATAAGCTGTTATTAGGTCCTTGTAGTGTCTATAACTTTTGGTAAAAAAATGTTTATAATGGTCGCAGGCATGTGGTATCATAATGCCTATAACAAAGGTTATAAAATTTTTTGTCCAAACCAGGACACTTTTGAAAACCAAGCAGAAGTGCTATTAGCTGTGATAACAGACACAAACTGAGAGATCCCAGGTAAACGGAAGCACAAATCAACCTCTCTGTAAATCATTTGGCTTTTTGACTGCAGTAGGATGATAAAACCTTCCAAGTTGGTCTTTATCTTCCTGTGACCACAGGTCCCCAGAAGGCCATGAATGCAGGAATAGTGTTTTTTCCCAGATGATACTTTCTAATAGCTGTGACTTTCTGGGCCTTTGGATCACTGAGGGTTTTGAGCAGGAGCTGACATGATTAACATGATATTTCAGGCCGAAATGTCTGGCAGAAGAATGTAGGATGGATTAGAAGGATAAGAATTATGAGTCAGGGAGGTTGTTGCCGCAATTCAGTTATTTTGTGCAAGCAGCTAAAAAGTCCAGTTATCAGAGCATCCTTTGTTGGGGGAGAGCAATAGGATGATAATTCTTATACTCTTCCATTGTGTGGCACCCCCTAATTTGGAAAACAGTTTGCCTTTTAAACAATGCTTTTCTTTAATGGTACAGATTCCTTAATCATTTAGAACAATTCTTCCTACAATGTGATCTGCTGGCCTCTAGCAGCTTGAGAAGGCTCTTCAAGTGACCTAAGAGCTAGAATTGTGTATGTAGGTTTATTGCTAAAAGCCTGTCAATGTCACTGCCTTCACTTCTGGTGTGAAATGATAATTGAGTTTTAAGTGCTAATAAAATGTAGACCAAGTATTTGTGTTTCATTCAAAGTGTTCCTTTTGTTATACAAATCCTGATAAATGTTTTCATGGTTGTTTTTGCAGGCAGGTGTTCAGGGTAATCATTTTCCGTGGTGATATAGGTCAATAAATATTACTCTAATGAGAAAATCAGAGCCTATTGCCTCGCAATTTGGAGACAAATAAAGGTCTTAACCATTACGTTTGTTTTGTATGAATATATTACTAATGCTGCTTTTAAGGTTCTTGCAATCTTTAGACCAATTGTGATATTAAACTAGCAAGTTAATATCAACCAAGTTCTTCATATATTCATAATATTTTTAGATGCCTATGTTACATTCTGACACTATCTCTTGCTAGCTGTGTCATTTCAGTTATGATTTGGCCTCTTGGGGACTCAATTTCATCATTATCAGTAAAATGACTCATCTGGCTACTAAAATCCTATGACTTTATTACTTGATTTGGGGATCATACCCACAGATGTGACAATGGATGCCACAGGCCTGGATGAATTGCCGCAAGAGGATGAGAGCTAAGAAAAGTCTTCCTATCACTTAGAGGAAACATGATATAATAATTGTGGTGACCTTATCATCAGACCCAAAATTCAGAGCCCAGAGACTAACAGGCATCAGTACTCTTAGAGCAAAGATGGAGCCAAACATTTTAAAAATTAGGGTTTTTCTGGAAAATCTGCACACATAATTACTACAGGCATGGAAAGTCCATTCAACTGGTGGAAGAAACAGGCTGTAGTCCCCGGTCTGTCTCATGAACTCCCAGAGCTTTAGAGTTCTCATTTGAAATAGAGGGAATTGAAACAGATGCCTATCAAGTTCCCCTCTTGTCCCTAAGAAAATGACTCTAAACTTTCCTGAAAGAATGGAATTTTATTTAGAGTTGTCTATATTCCTAACACTGTCCAAGAGAAGGTGTGTGTTCAGGGTAGGAAAATACATTAAAGAAAAGATAATGACCAGATAGAGACAAACTGAATCTTTTTATGCTTCTTGCCTGCGTTAGCTGAGAGGTTGACTAAATAAAAAGAACTCTGATGCCTTTGATATCTCATCAGACTCTGGTTTGGGAAATTCATCCCAGATTAGTGTATCACCTGCTATCTTACTAATTATAGATCAAGGCAGTACCAATGCTTAAGCTCATTAGAGGAGATTTGAGGGAAAGAAAAATGAATATAATCCATCTAGTCATCCAAAATGATTTATAAATAATACTGAGGAAGGTACCAGAAGTAAAAATGTCCCACAAAGTCCCAACATTCACCTCATGATCTGGTAAGTGAAGCCCTTTACTTTCCAATGAACAGATCCTGCCCATTCACTTTGCCATGCACCTCTCCTCTTTCCCAAGCTCTTTTGTACTTAAGACCCTTCAAGACCCAAATCAAGTGAGTGTTTTTTCTTTTTCATAATGCAATTATGGACTCTGCTAATTAGCTTCTTGCCTCGGAGAATCAGTGTGGAAATTAAATGAGAAAAAGACATACATCAGTTCTCGTCATTCTTGGCGGTTATGTTCTCTGATATTACTACAAACACTGAATTAGCAAGTACTGAACCCACTGCTCCTAGAGGAAATGCAGAGTTAGGTTCCTGTGGGCCTCTGGTTACAACATTTTTGACAACCAATCAATTCATAACCTTGTTTTATGTGGGTTTGTTTAAAAACACCTTATTTAATATGTGGTGTCAATTCATTAATGTTAAACTCACAGCTAGCAGTGCTGTAACTGAGTGCTGTAACTCATGCCTGAAAGAAGCTTATCTAACATATGCGTTTTCTCCATAAGGCACATCACAGCCTCCTTATGCTTAGGAACATTAGACAGCACTTCAGCACTATGCTTAGGGGTCTTTTTTTTTTTTTTTTTTTTTGAGACAGAATCTCGTTCTGTTGCCCAGGCTGGAGTGCAGTGGTGTGAACTCGGCTCACTGCAATCTCTGTCTCCCAGATTCAAGTGATTCTCCTGCGTCAGCCTCCAAAGTAGCTGGGATTACAGGCACACCTAGGGGCCATTTTAAGCAGCAAAATCACCAACAAAAAGCATGAAAATGCAAAAAACGTATCCCTAAAACAGACTGTGAAAAATACTCATTTACTGCACAAGAGGTGAAACAAGAAGGCAGGGTGTCAGTTTATTCAGCCTCAGTGAAGAATGTGCTCATTGGGTGACTTAAATTTTTTGTCACTCTGTGCCTATCTGTGGGTATAGCCCCAAATCAAGTAATAAAGTCATAGGGTTTTAGTAGTGCTGCAAGTATTGATTTTGGGGTTACAAATAAATTATAGTGAGTAGGTCAACTCCCAAATATGTACTCTGTGAATAATGGGGATCAAGTGTACTAATTAAGACTAAAGACTGTACATACAAATTTACACTTAATTGGGCATTCAGTGTCACTAGTAGAGGATTAAAACAGACAAAAAGAAACCAACATTTTGTTGTTGTTGTTGTTTTTTGAGGGAGGTTCTCACTCTATTACTCAGGCTGGAGTGCAGTGGCACAATCACAACTCACTGCAGCCTCAGCCTCCTGGGCTCAAGTGATCCTCCAGCCTCAGCCTCCCACACACCACCACGTCTGGCTAACTTTTAACATTTTTTGTAGACATGGGGGTCTCACTATGTTTTAGGCCAGTTTTGAACTTGGGCTCAAGTCATCCTCCTGCCTTGGCCTCCCAAAGCATTTAATTTAATGCTGCAATTAAATGCATGAGCCACTGTGCCTGGCCAACATTTATTAATTACCTACCAAGTACCAGATACCATGCTAGGTACTTTCATATGTTTATTTTTTACATTAATTGTGCAGTTAAGAAAATAGGAACTCAGACTAAATAAGTTGACCAAATTTACATAGCTAATAAATCCACAGTTGGGTTTCAGGGTCAATATTTACAACTCAAAGCCCATCTCTTTAATTTGGACAAACTCAGGTTGTTCCTATCACTTTCTTGCATATGCTTAGGTTGGATAGGGGATGGAGAGAACAGAAGAGGAAGAAACCTGGGGTTTAACAAAGTTGTCAGGATCCCTGAGTCTGACAACTTGCAGAAGGAAGAGTAAGTTAAATAGCACATCACTGTAATAGCATGAAAAGTATGCAAGCTCATTGATATGGTTTGGCTCTGAATCCCTACCCAAATCTCATCCTGATTTGTAATCCCCATAATCCCTATGTGTCGAGGGAGGGACCTGGTGGAAGGTGATTGAATCATGGGGGTGTGGTTTCCCCTATGCTGTTCTTGTGATAGTAGTTCTCAGGATATCTGACAGTTTTATAAGTGTTTGACAGTTCCTCCTTCACGTGCTCCCTCTTGCCTGCCACCATGTAAGGCATGCAAGCTTCCCCTCCGCCATAGTTGTAAGTTTCCTGAGGCCTTCCTAGCCATGTGGAACTGTGAGTCAATTAACACTCAAGTCTGGGGACCTGGAGGGACTTTCCTCAGGTACAGCCAAAAAGAGAGGAAAGGACAGCAGGAATCTTGACCTCCTGTAGCCAAAAGAGAGTAAAGGACAGCAAGAATCTTGACCTCCTGTAGTAGCCCAAGGATGGGCAAAGTTATTTCTTAAAGGAGCTATTGGGTAACTTCCCTGTGATTTCTTCACACTGTGCCTCTCTCTGTCCTTTGAGTCCTCTCCTCTTTCTGCAGGTTGAACTAGGTCTTCAGGTTCCCACTGGGAGTATAGGCCTGAGGAAAGGGGTATGTTGACCACATTGTGTATTTTTATGAGAGCATGTCTTATCTCAACAGTGAAATTGTAAGGTTGCTAAAGTTAGGGGTCATATGTTGTGTTTTTGTAGCTTTTATAATACTTAGCACAGTGTTAAGCATAGAGAAGATACTGTACTAAGTAACACTAAGGTTGATTGCCTTAGTTTCTTGGTGGAGCTTTTATGACTGTGAAATAGGTGTGATTTGGGAGTTTATGTCATGGATTTTCCAAAGTGAGGACACTGTCTTCTTTTGCCACCTCTTAACAGCCTGTCTCCTTCAGCACTCTAAAATTTGTCCGGGTGTGTTTTCCCCTTTCTGCCTCTCTGCCTCCTTCCTCTTGCTGGCATTGATTGTGTCTCCCTGTAACATTGAGTAAGTCCTCTTGTCAGTTGATGCTGTCCTTGAACTGAACAAAACCCTCATGAGCAGGCCATGAGCTGAGTCTTTTACCTCTGTCTCCAGAGGAGTTGATCTCTCCTGACAAGGTTTTGTCTGGTTTTAGTGGAGCAGTTAGTGACAGCCCATGCATGTAGCAGCGTGTGACCCAGCTCCTTGCCTCAAACTGTGTAGTCGTCAGAACTGTCACACAGTCACAACAAGTTAATTCTACCCCAGCAGAAGGGCAGACTGTAATGATACAGGGCCTCTGGAGAGGGTGCTGTCAAGCAGGGTAGCTGCCACCACCACCCCAGCTGCTGGGCTCGGTGGGCTAAGATGCCTGCTGACAGGTTGCATGTCATTCCCAGAAACCAGACAGAAACCAGCGTGGTGATTTTCTCTGGGTTTCTGGGTGCTCCTGGTACTGTTGGCTGTAATCTAAGAATGACAGTTTCAATAGGGACCAATCGAAACCTTAAAAAACCTGTCTTTTCATGGCAGTGGCAGACAATTGCTCTTGACCCTTCTCTCTTGGTTCTTTTTCTTCCCATTGCAGCTAATGAGAATGCTGACTGAGCTGGGGCACATTTGTGGGTTTCCCTGGAGACAGTGGCTGATGAGCTGTTGGTCTCATTAAGGGGCATTTTCTCTTCAAGTTCTTTAAGAATTCCTTGGTTTCTCCTATGTTGGGGGACAGCCATAGGGTTCATGGAGGTAGGAGAATTAAGAGTTCATCCAGTGGATGAAGAGAGAGCAAGTGTTTCTGTGTGTGGGCTTTTGGGATATGAAGGAGAGATGCTGACAAATATATAGAGTGGGGACCCTAGAAGTTTAAGATCATTCAGTAACAAGATGCGAACACTAAATTAGCTTAGTAGAAAGACCCAGATTTTTATTTAAGGCAGAATTTACTTTTTAGATTAGGAGTTAATGGTGGAAGTGATTTTCCTTTCTCTTTTCTTCTTCTTCTTCTTCTTCTTTTTTTTTTTTAGAGAGAGGAGACCAAGGAGAACCACAGAGGACTCTGCTTGTAATTAAATAGTGAAGTGGTAAAAAAAAAAAAAAAAAAAAAAAAAAAATTGTTTTTTTTTCTTCAAATGGTATATATGGCACTTGGGGCATGTGTGATTCATGTTAGTATATTTTTTCTTTTTTCTTTTGAGTTGCTGCAATGTAATTGTCTCCCGAACTGATTTTAGGAACTGATGAGCTAAGCACAGTTTTATTCAGAAATGAAGAATTCTCTTGTTGAAGACCCACTGCCAGATTTAGTGACTCAACCCAGTGCTGATGTAAAGCAACTCAGGACATATCAGCAAAATTCTACAGAAGTCATTCTGGTTGGTCTAGTGAAACAAGTGTAGGAAACAGTATATCCTGCTGTTCTTACTAGTTTTTTTTTTTTAATTATACTTTAAAGTTTTAGGGTACATGTGCACATTGTGCAGGTTAGTTACATATGTATACATGTGCCATGCTGGTGCGCTGCACCCACTAACTCGTCATCTAGCATTAGGTATATCTCCCGATGCTATCCCTCCCCGCTCCCACCACCCCACAACAGTCCCCAGAGTGTGATATTCCCCTTCCTGTGTCCATGTGACCTCATTGTTCAGTTCCCACCTATGAGTGAGAATATGCGGTGTTTGGTTTTTTGTTCTTGCAATAGTTTACTGAGAATGATGATTTCCAATTTCATCCATGTCCCTACAAAGGACATGAACTCATCATTTTTTATGGCTGCATAGTATTCCGTGGTGTATATGTGCCACATTTTCTTAATCCAGTCTATCATTGTTGGACATTTGGGTTGGTTCCAAGTCTTTGCTATTGTGAATAATGCTGCAATAAACATACGTGTGCATGTGTCTTTATAGCAGCATGATTTATAGTCCTTTGGGTATATACCCAGTAATGGGATGGCTGGGTCAAATGGTATTTCCAGTTCTAGATCCTTGAGGAATCGCCACACTGACTTCCACAATGGTTGAACTAGTTTACAGTCCCACCAACAGTGTAAAAGTGTTCCTATTTCTCCACATCCTTTCCAGCACCTGTTGTTTCCTGACTTTTTAATGATTGCCATTCTAACTGGTGTGAGATGGTATCTCATTGTGGTTTTGATTTGCATTTCTCTGATGGCCAGTGATGATGAGCATTTTTTCATGTGTTTTTTGGCTGCATAAATGTCTTCTTTTGAGAAGTGTCTGTTCATGTCCTTTGCCCACTTTTTGATGGGGTTGTTTGTTTTTTTCTTGTAAATTTGTTTGAGTTCATTGTAGATTCTGGATATTAGCCCTTTGTCAGATGAGTAAGTTGCGAAAATTTTCTCCCATTTTGTAGGTTGCCTGTTCACTCTGATGGTAGTTTCTTTTGCTGTGCAGAAGCTCTTTAGTTTAATTAGATCCCATTTGTCAATTTTGTCTTTTGTTGCCATTGCTTTTGGTGTTTTAGACATGAAGTCCTTGCCCATGCCTATGTCCTGAATGGTAATGCCTAGGTTTTCGTCTAGGGTTTTTATGGTTTTAGGTCTAACGTTTAAGTCTTTAATCCATCTTGAATTGATTTTTGTATAAGGTGTAAGGCAGGGATCCAGTTTCAGCTTTCTACATATGGCTAGCCAGTTTTCCCAGCACCATTTATTAAATAGGGAATCCTTTCCCCATGGCTTGTTTTTCTCAGGTTTGTCAAAGATCAGATAGTTGTAGATATGCGGCGTTATTTCTGAGGGCTCTGTTCTGTTCCATTGATCTATATCTCTGTTTTGGTACCAGTACCAGGCTGTTTTGGTTACTGTAGCCTTGTAGTATAGTTTGAAGTCAGGTAGTGTGATACCTCCAGCTTTGTTCTTTTGGCTTAGGATTGACTTGGTGATGCGGGCTCTTTTTTGGTTCCATATGAACTTTAAAGCAGTTTTTTCCAATTCTGTGAAGAAAGTCATTGGTAGCTTTATGGGGATGGCATTGAATCTGTAAATTACCTTGGGCAGTATGGCCATTTTCACGATATTGATTCTTCCTACCCATGAGCATGGAATGTTCTTCCATTTGTTTGTATCCTCTTTTATTTCCTTGAGCAGTGGTTTGTAGCTATCCTTGAAGAGGTCCTTCACATCCCTTGTAAGTTGGATTCCTAGGTATTTTATTCTCTTTGAAGCAATTGTGAATGGGAGTTCACTCATGATTTGGCTCTCTGTTTGTCTGTTGTTGGTGTATAAGAATGCTTGTGATTTTTGTACATTGATTTTGTATCCTGAGACTTTGCTGAAGTTGCTTATCAGCTTAAGGAGATTTTGGGCTGAGACAATGGGGTTTTCTAGATATACAATCATGTCATCTGCAAACAGGGACAATTTGACTTCCTCTTTTCCTAATTGAATACCCTTTATTTCCTTCTCCTGCCTAATTGCCCTGGCCAGAACTTCCAACACTATGTTGAATAGGAGTGGTGAGAGAGGGCATCCCTGTCTTGTGCCAGTTTTCAAAGGGAATGCTTCCAGTTTTTGCCCATTCAGTATGATATTGGCTGTGGGTTTGTCATAGATAGCTCTTATTATTTTGAAATATGTCCCATCAATACCTAATTTATTGAGAGTTTTTAGCATGAAGGGTTGTTGAATTTTGTCAAAGGCTTTTTCTGCATCTATTGAGATAATCATGTGGTTTTTGTCTTTGGCTCTGTTTATGTGCTGGATTACATTTATTGATTTGTGTATATTGAACCAGCCTTGCATCCCAGGGATGAAGCCCACTTGATCATGGTGGATAAGCTTTTTGATGTGCTGCTGGATTCGTTTTGCCAGTATTTTATTGAGGATTTTTGCATCAATGTTCATCAAGGATATTGGTCTAAAATTCTCTTTTTTTGTTGTGTCTCTGCCTGGCTTTGGTATCAGAATGATGCTGGCCTCATAAAATGAGTTAGGGAGGATTCCCTCTTTTTCTATTGATTTGGAATAGTTTCAGAAGGAATGGTACCCGTTCCTCCTTGTACCTCTGGTAGAATTCGGCTGTGAATCCATCTGGTCCTGGACTCTGTTTGGTTGGTAAGCTATTGATTATTGCCACAATTTCAGCTCCTGTTATTGGTCTATTCAGAGATTCAACTTCTTCCTGGTTTAGTCTTGGGAGAGTGGATGTGTTGAGGAATTTATCCATTTCTTCTAGATTTTCTAGTTTATTTGCGTAGAGGTGTTTGTAATATTCCCTGATGGTAGTCTGTATTTCTGTGGGATCGGTGGTGATAGCCCCTTTATCATTTTTTATTGTGTCTATTTGATTCTTCTCTCTTTTTTTCTTTATTAGTCTTGCTAGCTGTCTATCAATTTTGTTGATCCTTTCAAAAAACCAGCTCCTGGATTCATTAATTTTTTGAAGGGTTTTTTGTGTCTCTATTTCCTTCAGTTCTGCTCTGATTTTAGTTATTTCTTGCCTTCTGCTAGCTTTTGAATGTGTTTGCTCTTGCTTTTCTAGTTCTTTCAATTGTGATGTTAGGGTGTCAATTTTGGATCTTTCCTCCTTTCTCTTGTGGGCATTTAGTGCTATAAATTTCCCTCTACACACTGCTTTGAATGTGTCCCAGAGATTCTGGTATGTTGTGTCTTTGTTCTCGTTGGTTTCAAAGAACATCTTTATTTCTGCCTTCATTTCGTTATGTACCCAGTAGTCATTCAGGAGCAGGTTGTTGAGTTTCCATGTAGTTGAGCGGTTTTGAGTGAGATTCTTAATCCTGAGTTCTAGTTTGATTGCACTGTGGTCTGAGAGATAGTTTGTTATAATTTCTGTTCTTTTACATTTGCTGAGGAGAGCTTTACTTCCCAGTATGTGGTCAATTTTGGAATAGGTGTGGTGTGGTGCTGAAAAAAATGTATATTCTGTTGATTTGGGGTGGAGAGTTCTGTAGATGTCTATTAGGTCTGCTTGGTGCAGAGCTGAGTTCAATTCCTGGGTATCCTTGTTGACTTTCTGTCTCGTTGATCTGTCTAATGTTGACAGTGGGGTGTTAAAGTCTCCCATTATTAATGTGTGGGAGTCTAAGTCTCTTTGTAGGTCACTCAGGACTTGCTTTATGAATCTGGGTGCTCCTGTATTGGGTGCATATATATTTAGGATAGTTAGCTCTTCTTGTTGAATTGATCCCTTTACCATTATGTAATGGCCTTCTTTGTCTCTTTTGATCTTTGTTGGTGTAAAGTCTGTTTTATCCGAGACTACGATTGCAACCCCTGCCTTTTTTTGTTTTCCATTTGCTTGGTAGATCTTCCTCCATCCTTTTATTTTGAGCCTATGTGTGTCTCTGCAAGTGAGATGGGTTTCCTGAATACAGCACACTGATGGGTCTTGACTCTTTATCCAATTTGCCAGTCTGTGTCTTTTAATTGGAGCATTTAGTCCATTTACATTTAAAGTTAATATTGTTATGTGTGAATTTGATCCTGTCATGATGATGTTAGCTGGTGATTTTGCTCGTTAGTTGATGCAGTTTCTTCCTAGTCTCAATGGTCTTTACATTTTGGCATGATTTTGCAGCGGCTGGTACCGATTGTTCCTTTCCATGTTTAGTGCTTCCTTCAGGAGCTCTTGTAAGGCAGGCCTGGTGGTGACAAAATCTCTCAGCATTTGCTTGTCTGGAAAGTATTTTATTTATCCTTCACTTATGAAGCTTAGTTTGGCTGGATATGAAATTCTGGGTTGAAAATTCTTTTCTTTAAGAATGTTGAATATTGGCCCCCACTCTCTTCTGGCTTGTAGGGTTTCTGCCGAGAGATCTGCTGTTAGTCTGATGGGCTTCCCTTTGAGGGTAACCCGACCTTTCTCTCTGGCTGCCCTTAACATTTTTTCCTTCATTTCAACTTTGGTGAATCTGACAATTATGTGTCTTGGAGTTGCTCTTCTCGAGGAGTATCTTTGTGGCATTCTCTGTATTTCCTGAATCTGAACGTTGGCCTGCCTTGCTAGATTGGGGAAGTTCTCCTGGATAATATCCTGCAGAGTGTTTTCCAACTTGGTTCCATTCTCCCCATCACTTTCAGGTACACCAATCAGACGTAGTTTGGTCTTTTCACATAGTCCCATATTTCTTGGAGGCTTTACTCATTTCTTTTTATTCTTTTTTCTCTAGACTCCCCTTCTCGCTTCATTTCATTCATTTCATCTTCCATCGCTGATACCCTTTCTTCCAGTTGATTGCATCGGCTCCTGAGGCTTCTGCATTCTTCACGTAGTTCTCGAGCCTTGGTTTTCAGCTCCATCAGCTCCTTTAAACACTTCTCTGTATTGGTGATTCTAGTTATACATTCTTCTAATTTTTTTTCAAAGTTTTCAACTTCTTTGCCTTTGGTTTGAATGTCCTCCCATAGCTCAGAGTAATTTGATCATCTGAAGCCTTCTTCTCTCAGCTCGTCAAAGTCATTCTCCATCCAGCTTTGTTCCGTTGCTGGTGAGGAACTGCCTTCCTTTGGAGGAGGAGAGGCGCTCTGCTTTTTAGAGTTTCCAGTTTTTCTGTTCTGTTTTTTCCCCATCTTTGTGGTTGTTATCTACTTTTGGTCTTTGATGATGGTGATGTACAGATGGGTTTTTGGTGTGGATGTCCTTTCTGTTTGTTAGTTTTCCTTCTAACAGACAGGACCCTCAGCTGCAGGTCTGTTGGAGTACCCTGCTGTGTGAGGTTTCAGTGTGCCCCTGCTGGGGGGTGCCTTCCAGTTAGGCTGCTCGGGGTTCAGGGGTCAGGGACCCACCTGAGGAGGCAGTCTGCCCGTTCTCAGATCTCCAGCTGCGTACTGGGAGAACCACTGCTCTCTTCAAAGCTGTCAGACAGGGACATTTAAGTCTGCAGAGGTTACCGCTGTCTTTTTGTTTGTCTGTGTCCTGCCCCCAGAGGTGGAGCCTACAGAGGCAGGCAGGCCTCCTTGAGCTGTGGTGGGCTCCACCCAGTTGGAGCTTCCTGGCAGCTTTGTTTACCTAATCAAGCCTGGGCAATGGCGGGCGCCCCTCCCCCAGCCTCGCTGCTGCCTTGCAGTTTGATCTCAGACTGCTGTGCTAGCAATCAGTGAGACTCCGTGGGCGTAGGACCGTCCGAGCCAGGTGCAGGATATAATCTCGCAGTGCGCCGTTTTTTAAGCCCGTCGGAAAAGCGCAGTATTTGGGTGGGAGTGACCCGATTTTCCAGGTGCCGTCCGTCACCCCTTTCTTTGACTCAGAAAGGGAACTCCCTGACCCCTTGTGCTTCCCAGGTGAGGCAATGCCTCGCCCTGTTTCGGCTCGTGCACAGTGCACGCACCACTGACCTGCGCCCACTGTCTGGCACTCCCTAGTGAGATGAACCTGGTACCTCAGATGGAAATGCAGACATCACCTGTCTTCTTCGTCGCTCATGCTGGGAGCTGTAGACCTGAGCTGTTCCTATTCGGCCATCTTGGCTCCTCCTTTTTTTTTTTTTTTTTTTCTAAAAGAGAAGATACTAGGCCAGGCGTGGTGGCTCATGCCTGTAATCCCAGCACTTTGGGAGGCTGAGGCAGGCGGATCACAAGGTCAGGAGATCGAGACCATCCTGGCTAACACGGTGAAACCCCGTCTCTACTGAAAATACAAAAAATTAGCCGGGCGTGGTGGTGGGCGCCTATAATCCCAGCTACTCGGGAGGCTGAGGCAGGAGAATGGCATGAACCCGGGAGGCGGAGCTTGTAATGAGCCAAGGTCGCGCCACTGCACTCCATCCTGGGTGACTAGAGCAAGACTCCATCTCAAAAAAAAAAAAAAAAAAAAAAAAAAAAGAAAATCGTAAAGAGAGATGTTTTAAAAGAAATTCATAGTATAATCCTAAATAATACCATTGAGGAAGAAAACCATGAGGCAGCTGATGAACCAATGGTGACTGATGGAATTATTTCCTAAAAACAAATCTGATCAGATCACATTATTTTATATGTCATGACTTTAATGTCCTGTTGTCTCTTCCATGCCTTTCACGTATGTTCTTTGCATGTCACACTCTATGCATCCTTTAAGATTCAGAACAAAAGAACTCTCTTATATGAAGCATTCTCCAGGAGAGGTCTTGGGGCTTTGAAAACATGTGTTTATATGTCTTTAGTACATTTATAGGGCAAAATTTAAATATATTAAATAGATTAAATGCTTCTTTATATTCCTGTCTTTTCCACTAGACTATGACTCATTGAAGTTAAGAGCCATGTATTATTCGTCATTTTATCTGCAGTGCCCAGAAAATGTCTAGCACAAAATAGATGCTAAATTGATGGTGGAAGGTTGAATGAAGGGTACTCTTTGATGAACTGTGGTGTGAGAAAAAAGTGTGAAGAGATGAAAGGTCAAATTTAATCAGGTAAATTTAAAAGCGTTGATACTTGCAATAAAATGTATAAATGTAATGGAATGAACTCTTAAGAATACTATTAGGATTGAGTTCAGATATTTGAAGAATGTATAGATAATTTAAAAATTAAAAGCACTTTAAAAAGCTATTATTAACCCAATGATTGGGACAGATGGCATAACGTTAGCACAAGGCAAGGAGCTAGAAGAACTATTAGAACCTTGCTTCTGTGTTCTCTGCCAGGGAGTGTGATCTACAAAGACATACTTAAGAGGAAATATAAGATTATAGGAGAGACCTGGGCTGCTTGCAGGAAATTCAAGTCTCTGCCAGAAGAGACACAGTCTAGGGTTTTGAAATTAGTAGGTGATTATAGAAGCATTTGGAAAAGAGAGGTCACAGGCTTGCTGAGTCTTCCTCATGTTCTGTTTTCCAAACCAATCCAATTTTCTCCATTCCTACTGCCACCACCACTGTTAGTCTATATGTCCCAATGAATCATTCATTTCCCAGATTTCTGAATAGCTGAAGTCTTCTCTCTGTCTCTAGAGTTGAATTTTCCTATGTATTCACACGGAAGCCAAAGTGATGCACATTTGATCGTCTTACTCCCTTGTCGAAACCAATGCAGGGACTTTTCATTTCACTCTTTACTGTGGCTATTTGCCTGGACTCACGTGAGCCTCTCCAGCCTTAACCCTTACTCACTCTTTTCCTTCCACCTTCCTCTTTCTTTCCTAGAGGCTTCATCTTTACTGAACTCTTCCCAGCCTTTCATGCATGCATTTTTCCTGCTCTTCTGTTGAGCCTTTTCACATATATTAATTAATTCAAAAAAATCTATTCACTCAGCCTGGCCCTATATTAAACTTTGGGGGATATAAAGGATAAGCCCAGAAAGAATCTCAGTCCTTATGGGAAGATGATTATTAAATGATCATTAAATGATCAAATCAATGATATTAGAACAAGAATAGGGAGAAATATAATGCTCTGAGAGCTTAATGACCTTGTCAACCAGGTTAAAAAAAGTCTCTGGTAAAGTGATGGGGATGATCAGCATTAGCTAGAAGAAGGAGGAAGAAGGTTATTCCTAACCAAAAAACCCCCAAGATTTACAAAGTCCTATTCAGCAAGGTAACCTTATAGTAATGAAGAACTGGAAGAAAATCAGTGTGGCTGGAATGAATAGGCGGCAAGTCAGATCATGCAAGGCTTTGTGGGCTATGGTAAGGACTGTGTATCTCTGTATTAAAGGAAGTTCAGAGTCACAGACACATTTTAGGCAGAGTTAGTAGAATAGAATATTTCAAGATCATTCTGTTTGCAGTGGGAATTGGCAGAGGGAGGCTGAAAGTATTTGGGTAAAGCATTTGGCAGGGCTGTTGTAGTAATCCAGGCAATGGATGGTCTGGTTTGGATTAGGGTGGCTGTGGAGGATGTAGAGAGTTGTAGGTTGATTTGAGAGATATTTGGGAGGTAAAGTTGGTGGGACTTGGTGGTGGATTAAGATAGGAGACATGAGAAGAAAAGGGCATGCCAAAGAAAACTCCCAGGAGTCTGGCTGGATAACTGGATGGCTAGTGGGGACAGTCAATGAAGAGGAAACTGTGAAAGAAGACCAGATTTGTTGATGAGTTTGATGTTGCACAGATAATCTGAGGAGCTTTTGATCTGTACAAGAGGAGAGGTCAAACAGTCAGTAAGAACCACCGTTCTGGAGCTCAGCGGGGAAGGTCCATGCTGGAGACATAAAAACCTTTAAGACATCTTGTATAAGTATAAAGAAGAGAGAGCATAGGCTCAAGCCTTTAGGAAAGTTAACATTGAATGGGGGTGTAGAGGATGGAATTATAAAAAGCACAGAAAGTTAAAGTACCGAGAGGACAAGTAGTATACTGTGATGTCACAGAAGCTAAGAGAAATGAGGGTTTCAAGAAAGAATTCATGCCAGACAGATGTGAGAGGTCAATGAACATGAAACCGCTAGAAAGTATCTCTCAGATTTGGTGGCCAGAAGGTCATTGCTCTGAACAGGAGGAGAGCTTTAGGTCACAACTGGAGGGAAAGAAGGTGTGAACAGCTGTGCTCTCTGACTAAAATACTGTTCCCCTTTCTCCTTACCTGACTGAATATCCCCTCACCCTTCAGGTCTTGACTGAAACACGTCTTATTCCAGGAAGCCTCCCATGATGACTCTTTCCACTTTATCTTTCTACAAGACTGGTTGGGTGCTTTTAAAATGTGCTTCCAAAACATTGAACTTGCCCATATTAGCACAAATCATTATATTTTATGCTATTTCTTTGCTCATTGCCTATTTTTTCTGCCAGACTCTCAGATCTGAGATAGTAAGAATCACATTTATCTAACACCCCCATTGCCTAGCAAAGTGCCATATGCAAAGTGGGTGCTTAATACATATTTATTAACTGAATACGTTAAATACTGCTGATTTTTCAAATTAGAGTAAAAAAGCATGGGTGGATGAGTTTTATGGAGATATTTCTCAAATTATAAAACAGATTTTAAACATAATTTATGATTATTTATATGAGAAACTGATTATTACTGTGGGCTAGTTTGGGGTCCTGGAGAACTGGTCATTTCAAGCTAATCGAAGAATACTTTTTTTTTTTGGAGACAGAGTCTCGCTCTGTCGCTGGAGTGCGGTGGCTCACTGCAACCTCTGCCTTCCAGGTTCAAGTGATTCTCATGCCTCAGCTTCCCAGGTAGCTGGGATTACAGGCGTGCACCACCACACCCAGCTAATGTTTTGTATTTTTTTTTTTTTTTTAAGTAGAGACGGAGTTTTGATATGTTGGCCAGGCTGGTCTCGAACTCCTGGCCTCAAGTGATCCACCCACCTTGGTCTCCCAAAGTGTTGGGATTACAGGCATGAGCCACGGTGCCTGGCCAAGAGTTTTGAGACAGAGTCTTGCTCTGTTGCCCAGGCTGGAGTGCAGTGACACAATCTAGGCTCACCACAACCTCTGCCACCCGGGCTCAAGTGATTCTCCTGCCTCAGCCTCCTGAGTAGCTGGGACCACAGGCACGCGCCATCATGCCTGGCTAATTTTTTTTATTTTTAGTGGAGATGGGGTTTCACTATGTTGGCCAGGCTGGTCTCAAACTCCTTTCCTCGTGATCTGCCTGCCTCAGCCTCCCAAAGTGCTGGGATTACAGGTGTGAGCCACCATGCCTGGCCAGAATACTTCTTTTAATAGACAAAAGGAAGCTTCCAGATCATAGGAATGTTGTGGACATAGCATACTTGGGTTTTAGCAGTCACTCACGGTATCCATGCAGACCATATAGTTTAATACCAATTTTGGGAAAAGTGTTCTGATCTTCTCTTTGTCCTGTCTTGATTTGAGCTAAGGTAAGGGGTCTACAGTCTCTGATATGAAAGCCTTGGAGTCAGATTTGTTTCAAAACTTATTGTTTTTGGATGTTATAATGGTAACACAGAAAACACTGATGTATATATTCCTTTCACTTTATCATATCAACTTGCTGAATTTCTTGAAAAGAGTGACAATAATGACATAGTTGTTTTGTATCTCACTTTAGAGTTCCACAAGCACTACATTTTATCCTCACATCAGCTCTGTGAGGTAGGTGAGCTCTCCATTTTATGGATTGGGGACACTAAGGCTTTCAGATATAATCTACTAAGCCATATTTTTAAAGCAGATTTGTAAACTCAAGTCAAATGATTTTTATGTAGCTCCAGATAGCCTTCTCAGTTCTGAGGCTACGTGTCTCAGGAGCTTACGTAACTTCTGTGTGATTGTGTATCTGTCTAAAAATTGACACATGGTCTTAGGTTATTTAATGGCAAAAATTATGTTTTATTCATTTTTGTACCCCCACAGGTTCTAAAACGTAATAGATACACAATATTTGCTGAATTAATAAACCTAATTATGTCAAAATTTCTTTATCAACAAAATGAAAGAGACTAGGATCCCAAAGAACTTTTGTTATGTTAACGATATTAGAAATTAAAACTGAGGACCAGCCACGGTGGCTCACACCTGTAATCCCAGCACTTTGGGAGGCTGAGGTGGGTGGATCACCTGTGGTCAGAAGTTAGAGACCAGGCTGGCCAACAAGGCAAAACCCCGTCTCTACTAAAAATATGAAAATTAGCTGAGTGTGGTGGCATGAACCTGTAATCCCAGCTACTTGGGAGGCTGAGGCAGGGGAATCGCTTGAACCTGGGAAGCAGAGGTTGCAGTGAGCTGAGATTGTGCCATTGCACTCTAGCCTGGGCGAAAAGAGTGAAACTCTGTCTCAAAAAAAAAAAAAACAAATAAACAAAAAATACACTGAGAAACTAAAAGGAATTTTTGGTTTATTGAAAAAATAATAACATATTCATGATATGTTAATATGTAACATAATTTATAAAACATAACTATATTTTCCAAAATAAAAATACGTAAGTGAGAAGAGTGATATTATTTTAGATATTTGCAAATCTCTTTCAGGTCTGGCTTAACAGACGATAGCTGGATTTTCGTATCTGCTTCCACGTTCCACCATCTATTGTTCTATGTTATTTTTGTTGAAGTATATGAAGAAAATCAGGCCTCACACAGTTATGTAGTTGGAAAAGGGAGAAATATTTTAGCGGTATTTTCATATAATTTTTTGTGGACATTATTTTTGGATACTATACTAGAACTTGAAAAATGGTAGTTTCTTTAAAGTTAGTTAATATGTGGAATCTGAAATCATACTAATAAAATTTTCTTCCTCTGTGACAATAAAATCCATTAGTCTGTCATTTTTTCACTTTGGATGAATCTTTTTCCCATGTGTAATTTTGCAGCATTATGTATTGTTCATTTGGAAAATACTGTTTTCCTGAGTTATGCAGAGTTTCCAAATTACTGACACAGTTCACTGTAGAAAAAACAAAACAAATGGCTGGGCGGGGTGGCTCATGCCTATAATTCCAGCACTTTGGGAGGCTGAGGTGGGCAGATTGCCTGAGGTCAGGAGTTCGAGACCAGCCTGGCTAACATGGTGAAATACTGTCTCTACTAAAAATGCAAAAATTAGCCAGGCATGGTGGCATGTGCCTGTAATCCCAGCTACTGGAGGCTGAGGCAGGAGTATTGCTTGAACCCGGGAGGCAGAGGTTGCAGCAAGCCGAGATTGAGCCACTGCATTCCAGTCTGGGTGACAGAGCGAGACACTGTCTCAAAAAAAAAAAAAAAAAAAATTCACATTCGTTAATATCATCACCAATTTTATCAGAAGTCTTTAAGTATTGGGAAGTTGTTAAGCTCATGGTGGAGTATCCAAAATTTCTAAAATTTGAATTTTTAGTTGAAAGCTCATATTTCATCATATAAATAACAATAATGACAGCAATAAATACTGTCATGTGTTTCACTAGCAGTGACAAGCTTGCTTCATTCATTTTTCATAAAATGTCTGCCAGTACCCAAGTTTGAATAACTATGGTATGACTGTCAGCCATTCTTTCAAGTAAAAATGTTGTTTCATGAAAAAATTGGCTAGTGCAGATTTCCATTCAAACAATTTCACATATGCTTTTCTTTGAGACAGTCATCATAGTTGGGTATGCATCAAAAGTGCTTTATGTATACCTCCCATTTTGTCATATAGAATATTAAAAAGATGTGTACTCAAGAGTTCATACTTAAAAAATATAATTTTTACTGCATCATCAAGGATTCTTAAGTAAAACTTCTCTAATTCCCACATCCCTCTTTTAACCGTAAGTTCATACCTTAAATTATGCTAAAAGGTCAGGCATCGATCTTGCACCATTGGTGCAAATGTCAACATAGTAGACAAGGCAAATAACAGCCTAGTATTATTACAAAAATGTTCTTTACCTCTTTAGTCTCCTGAAAGCATCTCAGGGACTTCTAGATATCTGCAGATCACACTTGGAGTACTGCTGGTATAATAGTCAAACAGTCTATAAATATTGTATTGCATTACCTACCTCTAGTGGTGATACTGGGAGAGAAAATGTAATTGATCAAACTGGGTCAAACCTCACTTTATCATGCAGGACTGATGATGTAACTAGGATGCACCAATCAAATGAGCAAACAAGCTCAATTCATTTGCATCTCTGTCTTTTTTATCTGTTTTGTTAAATTTCACTGGTATTTGTACATCAACCCAAAGTTGCATTGTGAGCAAGATTGCTAGGTGTTCCTGAAATCCACTGCTTCTTTTTCTTAGCCTCTCTTGCATCAGATATGCCCATTGAACTGTGCCAACAACAATGTTAGTGGAAGGGCTGAGTGTTACTACTTGGCCCATCCCACTGAAATCCTCCATGCATGCTAGTCTGTGTTCTTTAGTCCCCACTGATGGGATAGGGATCAGAATAAAGACCAATGAGATGGTGGAAGAAGCCTTGGAATGACCATGTGGAGAAGGGCTGACAGCATTCAGAATGTCTGAACACTGGTCCAGGGGCAAGTGAGCAAGAAATAAATTTCTATTGTTTTGAGCATCAGATGTTTAGGTCTATTTGTTATAGCAATTAGCCTACCTCACCACTGACTTGAATAATGACCTTTTAATTAGAATTCACAGTGATTCATATTCCTCAGTGACACGTAAATTAAAACTGTTCTAAAGGCTAACATCATTAATGATTTCTTTTTACAGAGATATTCTGAAAAAGGACATCTCTTTCCAAATTTATGGCAGATTCTCTTTTTATACTCTCTGCAAAGAATCTATTTTTAAATTAATGGGTAATGCAAGGTATAATGAGGAACAAATATTTGTCCCTTAAATATTTGGGGGAATATTGCATTGCATTATTACTTTACATATGTTCCAACCCTTAAATGACTAGCCTGGGATACTCATGGGTGTAGACAGGGAATTAAGCAGGAAATTGGAAATGTATTCCATGAAAGATACAATGAGAAAAGTAATTGAAGATAAAGTATTATAAATAGGATGACTCAGAAACTTGAAAAGTGCTTTCAAATAATGGATATAGTTTTCAAGGGGGAAGTAATTGAGTAGATTCCAAATTTAAAACCTTTGGGGAATTGGTTCTTCTCCTAATTACTTATCTTTCTCCCTGGTTTGTGAATATGAAGCTAATTCTCCCTAGTGTCAGTTGGATAGAGATGCAATTACAAAAATAATGGAGGTGATCCAGGACATCATTAACCTTTTTTTTTTTTTTTTTTTTTACTTTGCTCTTATCTTTATTCAATGCAAGTCAGCATTCTGAGCAAATAACTGAACTACTTTCATAAACATTGTGTATCATAGCATATGCTACGTGATCACATTCAATGACATTGCTTCCATGGATTCCACAACAATCATTTCCTATCTTAGCTGTCTGCAGTGATCCAGTTTCTCACAATTTCACCTTTTTTTTTTTTTTTTTCTTTTTTAGAGACAAAGTCTTGCTCTGTCGCCCAGGCTGGAGTGCAGTGGCGCTATCTCCACTCACTGCAAGCTCTGCCTCCTGGGTTCACACCATTCTCCTGTCTCAGCCTCCCTAGTAGCTGGGACTACGCCCACCACCATGCCTGGCTAATTTTTTTGCATTTTTAGTAGAGATGGGGTTTCACCGTGTTAGCCAGGATGGTCTCGATCTCCTGACCTTGTGATCCTCCCGCCTTGGCTTCCCAAAGTGCTGGGATTACAGGCGTGAGCCACCGTGCCCGGCCCAATTTCACCGTTTTTAAAGACATCTGAGCTGAGTTTCCATTAGGCTGATTTTTAAAAACAGTCTAAGTATACTTTGACATTAATTCAACAAACATTCACTGAGTATGTACCATGTGCTAGGCACTGGTGATACAAAGATACATAAGTACCTCTTATTTTATAGGAGCTCCCAATCCTGAGGGGGGCTAACATATTGTAATAGTCAACCAGACGAGGTTGACTATTATTGACAAAAATAGACAACCCTTCCAAATCTCAGTGGCTTAACATGACCAACATTTATTTCATGTTCATACTTACATCCAAGAAAAGTCAGTGATGGGGCTTTGTCCCTTAGGTACCCGGGGACTCAGGCTTTTGGAAGCTTCATCTACAATGTAATCCCACCTTTCCCCCGCACCTGGGAAAAGGACCACAGCCAATTGCACACTTACTTTCAAAGCTCTGCCCAGAAGAGACAGGTGTCATTTTTGCTTGCATTTTATTGGCTTAAGCAAGTCAAAAGACTACATCCAAGGGAACACAGAGCGCCCAATCCTAAAATGTGCCCAGAGGGAAGGAGAAATAGGATGTTTGTGGGCAGTCATATGACCACATATATAAATAGACAGTTGCAATGCAGAGAAGGGAATAGACAATCTCAGTACTAGAAGATATGATGATACAACAGTAAATGTTACAATGAAGGTTTGCACAGGATACTGATCAACACTGAGGTAGACTGAGCCTCAGGTTGGAGAAATGGATCACGGTGAGCATCAGCTTAACAATTTCTTCCCTAACCAAGCTTCTGTGAAGCCCTGGACTTGCTCAGGTCTTCCTTGTATCTTCTCATTGCATCCTACTGCCCTCCTTCACAGTGCTTTTATTAGCGTCTATCTTTCCTGACAGATTATAATCTCCATGAGAGCAGGGACTGTGTCTGACCTCTATATGGCTGTGTCCAAGAAATGTTTGTGTAATCATAGCATCCCTTGGCTCATAGAAGGCACCCAAGAACTCTTTGTGAATGAAAGCATGAGGAGGAGCTGAATTTTGGTTAGTAAGTTCAAGTTAGCCCAAGGAAGAAGGAAGAGAGAGCACTGCACACTAGGGTCATCATGCACAGAGGCACAGGCACATCAGAGGCAAGGCCATTTTGGAAAAGGAAAGGGCAAAACTTGTGGTTCGCTTGCTCCCTAGGAGAGGAATTCTTACTCATGCATAGCTTAATTGTCATTTTAAGCGAAAGTGAGTCAGTGTTCCACTTCTAAAGCTCTCTGGGCTTCTAACCCCCCTTTTCTCTTGCCTTGCTGCTTTGATGAGCCGAGACCACCAGCTGGGCCAGGCTTCAATACTGTGGATAAATGTCTATGAGGGGCGACAACCAGGCCACCAACCTCATTTTCACTTGTGATTCAAGCCCAAACTTTAACCTTTCTCCAGAGGAGTAGATAATGCATTAACACTTCAAACCACTCCACCAGCTCCCAGGGCACGGTGGTATCTGCTGTCTCCTAGGTCTGAGTGCATCTCCCATTTGCTTCTGATAATCACAGCCTGGGAAATTATTTCAAACTGGAAAAAAGAGGTGTGGAGAGAGAGATGAGGAAGTGCCTCTCATGGAAACGGAACTGTTTTCCCCGGGTTCACCTTGCTTAGGTATGTCTCACTTTAGATCATAAGGCAATTGGATTTGGATTCCTTCTACCCCTGGAACCCACCACATTATTAGGCTGTCACTGATGAATAAATTTCTGTGCAGTTTTGCTGGGGTTTAGCAGCAGCATTTTTCCAGGCTAGGAGACAGATTCTTGGTCAGATCTCTTAAATGGAAGCTTAGCGTTTGTGCAGAAAAACCTGTTTGATTGGGGAATGTTCACTTACATCAGAACTGAACTGATCAAACCAGAGCAGATGGCAGGTCTTATCTCTGCCCCTTGAGCACTTGCCCTGGCTAACTCACAAAGACTGTCTCCAGCTCAAAGAAGCAGTCTGGGATGCTACTGAATATTTTATCTGACATGAGGATGAAGGTTTTTTTTTTTTTTAACAACATATAATGATTAAATTAAATGACTCCCTGCATATATATTATATTCATTACTGCACACTTACTTTCTCAAAATGAAAAAGAGGAGTAATAACAACTCTGGACCCTTTAAATCTACCCATCTGGGATACAAGTAGCTTATTCCTGCACTTGTCATTCCTAGTCACATGTGGCTATTTAAATTAAAATTAAAATATTTTTAAAAGTTTACTTCCTTATTTAAACTAATCACATTGAAGTGCTCAATAACCACGTGTTGGCTAGTGGCTGCCATTTTGGGCATTTCTATCATTCCAGAACATTCTGTCAGGCAGCACTGGCTTAGACCATTGTTCTCCAAAGTGAGATGAGAATAACCCAAAATGTCTGTAGGACAGTGCCTTGTGGGGAGAGGGGACATATCAGAACTTCTAATTATCTAGTTCCAGGAAGTAGACTTTGAGATAGAGCTTAATAAGTGAGGAATTTATTAGGAATCATCATCAGGATCAACACCTGTACAGGAGTGCAATTGGAGTGCATAGAGGAAGGACTGGTGGAGAAAGGAGGGAGATGTTGGCTGTGGTGCAGTTACAATAAACACCTCCATTGACCCACAGAAAGCTCTGAAGCAGGGAAAGCTTTTCAGAGTTCTCCTGAGCCCTCAAGTTCTAAGAGGGCACCAGCACTTTATACTCCTGCAAGTGGCCACTGGGATAGGGTTTGATCTTGGGCAAGGAGGTTTTCTCTAGCAGCTGAGGGAACAAGCCTTTTGGTCCTGAAGGAGGGATCCAAGTGATGCATCAGATTGTCTGTGGCATTTGGTGTCCTTGTATTTGTTTTACAATGTTCAAAATTTATTAATACAGTGGTAAATGAATTTACTTTATAAATGAACACAGGTTCATATAATGAGACTTGGGCTAAACGTAATTTACTAATCCGAATGCAAAAATAAAAAGCTTGGAAATCATCTGGTCTAGACTCTGGATTGAAACCTAGATTTTATGTTGGAATGGCTAAAATACTCTTTGCAAACTGGTGGCCACTAGTCCAATCCAGCAACAGACTAGTTTGTTCAGAACAGCCAGCTAGGCAGCCTACCTGCCTGCCTGCCTGCCTTCTTTCCTTCCTTCCTTCCTTATTTCCTTCTTTCCTTCCTTCTTTCCTTCCTTCCTCCCTTCCTTTCTTCCAAAGTCATATGCAAATGACTTTAGGCTATGGCCTGATCCAGATGACTATAGGCCATACTGTCATCTTAAGCTCGGGAATTTCACACATTTTCATGGCCTATTTGAACCCTGAAGGTCTTTAAGTTTATAACCCTTCATCTGCACAGTAACAGAGAGAGGGTCTGATGCTAAATGCAGTAGAGAAAAATGAAAAACATAATAAGAAAGGGGGAAGAAACTCAAGACCAAGGAATGAGAACAAATGGGAGTAAACTGTGAAGTGGAACTAGCCACTGTTTTAAGAAATTATATACAATCACTCTTCTTGGTGGGTCAAGAGGGAAGCTGAACAAACAAACAAACAAAAACTCCCAGAGTATTGAAGACCCAGCCCCATTTCCTATGAAAAACAACAGAACTAATATTTATTCAGCATCCATTTGTAATATAGAGTAGGCACTTCAGTGGGTAGTTCCTGAATATAAATGTAATTTAATTTTTCTAAGTTCCCACTGGTATGGATTGATTATGTCCTCCTTCCAATCCAAATATTGAAATTCTGGTTCCCATTGTGATAGTATTAGGAGGTGGGGCCTTTGGGAGGTGATTTGTTCATGAGAATGGAGCCCTCATGAATGGGATGAGTGCCCTTATTAAAGGGACCACAGAGAGCTATCTTGCTCTTTTCCCATCATGTGAGGATATAAGAACTCAGCTATCTGGAACCTGGAAGAGAGCCCCTCACCAGAATCCAGCCGTAGTATTACTTTGATCTTGGACATCTCAGCCTACAGAACTGTGGGAAATGACTGTTTGTTGTTAAGCCACCCAATCTATGTATTTTATTATAGCTACCTGAGCTAAGATGCCCCCTGAGCTAGGTGTGAATATCATAGGATAGGAAAGATGGCTCCACGAGTGACAAGGAGATGGTAGTGAGACTTGTGGCAGAGAAGCCTTGTAATTTATTTATTTTTCCCTTGGAAACCTGTACTTCCAACTTGGCTCTCAGAGATTTTTGTGCAGAGAGATTCATAAGCCTGGAGCCACAAATTCAGGTGCCTGCCAGATTCTGGCAAGAAATAGAAATGGGTGAAGCCAGTAAAAATTAGACAATAAGAGGCGGAGACTGTGGCGATGTGGAGAGTCCATGCTCCCCCTTCAGGAGGCAGCTGCTGTGGCCAGAGGACTGTAGGGCTAGTGTTAACCAAATCTCTCAGTTTTCAAGAGATGTTGGGTACCTAGTTGAATGTTGGAGACATAGGCGAAGCCTCTGGGTATTTACACATCAACATTCAATTAAAAAACGTTATGGGTCAGAAGACACACACATCTGGGGCTGCAAGCCAATTTCTGAGACAGAAGGGCCTTGATTTGAGAAGATTCATGGCATTGTTACAGAGCAGGCATCCTGTTGATGGGGACCACTGCCCAGCTTTAGAAAGGCAGAAGCTCTGATGTGAGGAGTTGAGGAGCCATTCATACCCTCCCGCCTTTCAGAGGATGCTCACCCTGAGGACATCTGTTCAGAACCTGACCTGGGCTTGTTAAATACTGGAGAGCTGGTTAGCAGGGCAACTCTGGGCAGGGGAGGCCTGAGCCCCTCACCTCCAAAGTGAACAGAAGCTTGTATACATGGAGCTCCTATTTCCACGGATATTTCCTGGTGCTGCTTCAGCTCATTTTAGACCAGACTAACTTCAACTTTCAAATACAGCCCTTGATATACTTCTGTAGATTCTTTGGCTATCACTGAGTATCACTCCAGACTTGCAAACTAATTCTAGAAATGTCACTGTTGTTACAATGTATTAGCACAGTACATTTAGTCATTAGCAATTAATAAATTGTTTAACCCTTGGCTTGAAAGGGGAAGAAAACAGGAAGAGGTGAATCAAAAGGTGAAGACACCCACTTCCGGGTCCCTGTTTATGATGGTGGCTTTGTACCATCATCACTCTGGCCTGAAAGTTTTTATTCAACCTCTTTCCTTCCCACAGAAGAGGACACAAAATAATTGAGCAGGTACAGCCCGCAGCCCTAGAAATGTGCCACAGAACAACACAGAATAACTGTTGGGTGGTAATTATTTGCTTGTTTGTTCTTTTGAGCAAGGTGGGTAGAGATGGGGGCAAGGTTCTGCAGTAACAGTCTAGAATTTGTTCTCTTGGGACAACAAGAACCTGGGAGAATTTCAGAACCCATTAATTGCCAAAATGTATACATTCAACGATCTACCCATCTATCCATCCATCCATCCATCCATCCAATATTTATGGTGTTCTTGCTATAAGACAAAATAATTAATCTACCAGGATGAGGCTATCATGCTGAAAAGCAGCCCATTCACAGCCTAACTAATCACTTCTGCACCCTACTTGGTTTCAGGGACGTCTTCCTTTTTGACACCCCCCACCTTTCCCCAACCTGTCTCTGTTCTGTGTCTGGGCCAGTCTGTTTATCCAGTGCCTTACTCACTCTGTGAGTGCCCCTCCAGTGTCACGTGGGATGCCTAAAGAGGGCTCTGATATTAGCTTGCTGTGCCTTGTCAGTTCAAATCAAGTCACGGCAGCTCAAGCCCACCCCGCAGGCAAGTTCTTGACAGCTCTCCTTGTCAGCCGACCGCTGAAAGGCAGCAGCAGTGAGTGGAAACCAGTTAATTAGCAGTGATGACTTCCAGGTTGGGATTTTTTGTTTAATGCTTAGTTAACTTCACATTAATTGAATTTAGACTTGGCTTACAGATACTGGGGTGAAAGGTTCTGGATGGAGCCCCAGGACTCTCTAGCAGGAGAATGAAAAAGGCTATTGTTCCAAGGCTTGTCTGGCCTCTGCTCATGAACCCCACGAATATTTGCAGGCCTGCAATTTCCCACAGGGAGATTTGAGGTGCAGGTAAGGGAAACCGAAATGCTGCAGTTCCTGCCCAGTCATGATTGATGTCAGATTTGGTAGAATCTGTATATCTGCACAAAGAGGAACCAGCTTCTTTTGAGTGATTTCTATGTGCCTGTCACAAGGGTGGGCTCTTCACATATATTCTCTCATTTCTTCTCACACCATACTAGTGAGGTCAGTGCTATTATTTTCATTGTTCGGGAGGGTGATGTTCAGAGACGTTGAGTAACTAACTGACATCACACAGTAAGAAGTAGGTCCAGGATTTGAAGTTGGGTGCTTCTGACTCCTAAATCAGACTCCCTCAATTGCTGCTTTGGAAGAAGGCAAAGCTAGAGAACTTTTCTGTCTCTTATATGGAAAGTGATGCTGAGAGTTTTAACTTCAGCAAGGATTACTACCAACAGTGAGGATGGGTCTTGGGTAATGCTTTTCCTGGCCAGTCCCATTCTTTCCCTTGTGCAAGATGGTGTTCATTCAACGAAGACAATGTGCTCATATTTCTTGTTTGGGGGTTTTATATTCTGATTGTCAATATATCCAATATATTCATTAGGAAGTTTTTAGTTGTCACCAGCAGAAACCAAGCCAAAAATAGCTTGGGTATAAAATGAATGATTCTGTTCATATGGCTGGGAAAAATACCGAAGTGGCACACAGACATGAAAGATTCACTCAGAATAATTTGGTCATGGGGCCTGGAGCCATGGACATGAAGCCTAACTGTGTGGTGTCTCTCATCTGTGCTAGGAGCTGACTTGATGTATTGCTATGGACTGAACATTTGTGTCCTCCCTGCTCCCAATTCATATGCTAAAGCTCTATCCCCTAGGGTGACTGTATTTGGAGATGGGGTCACTAAGGAAGTAATTAAGGTTAAATGAGGTCACAAGGGTGGGGCCTTGATCCATAGGACTAGTGTTCTTATAAGAAGAGACACCAGAGAGGTTTCTTTCTTACAAGGAGATCAGGTAAGATCTCAGAGAGACAGCAGTTGCCTATAAGCCAGAGAAGAGGCCTCAGAATTAAATCTACCTTGCTGGCACCTTGACATTGGACTTACCAGCCTCCAGAACTATGAGAAATAAATCTCTGTTGATTAAGCAGTCTAGCCTCTAGTATTTTTTTGTAGCAGCCCAAGCACACCAATATATATGTTTTGGCTCCTTTTCCTGTTCTGCAGATAACCTTCCTCCATGTGGTCAGGAGAGATGGTCACTGGAGCTCCAGGCTACAATGGTCCCGTTTAATAACTTAGATGGAAACAGTTCATTATCTTCAGATTGTCTATACAGTCAGGATCATGCTAATATCACACACCCATATCCCACACCAATCACTGATGACGTAGGGGAAGGAATGGAGGATAGAGTATGATTGGTCATGCCTGTTACCAGAAAAAAGAGGGTAAGAAAAGTTCCAGAATGAACCAAGAAGAGGTAAAGTCAGTAATGACAGTGCAGCACACCTAGGGAGAAACACCACTTTGTGCCATTACAGAGGAGACCCCAGAACCTGGTATAGTGACTGATAATTCTAATGACTGCCTTTCTAGTTGATTGACTGAAGGAAGCCCCAAGTTGAACTCTTTTCATGTTGTGTTTCACTGTGCAGCCTCTTCAAAGGGTAATAGTTAATCAATTTTTAAATTTGTGTTTGAATGAGTCTTGGTGGGATTACATGTAAGAACAGGGTTTTGACTTTCTAACAGATGCTGAGCCGGAAAGAATTATGGAAGTGACTCAGCGTGGACACAATAGGGGGAAACTTGTTGAGCTTGCCCAAGAAAAGTTCCCTCCTCTGCCCTAAGGTGCAGTGCATATCCCAGGATATTAGTTATGCTAAGAATCTCCTTGCAGAATGGTCCTGCCCTCCCGGGGAAGGATGAGCAGGCCCTCTCTGATAGGAGAACGAGATGGGAAAAATCTGAAAGCCTTTTATGTCCGAACAGATCGAATCCGAAAGCCCAAATGGAGCAACACCCAGATTCCAAAATTGTCCTTGCTACATTGAAATAGGATTATAAACACCTAATGAAAACATTTAATTGACAAATACTGTATGAGTGACTTCTTTGTGTACCATGCCATTTATGTTTAAAAGAAAGATGTTAGCTAATATTTTTATAATTGTTGTTGACTGGAGAAACTGATTACATGGAGCTCCTGTTGATTTGCCTAAGCACCCATAATCCAAGGATGTTAGTAGCATTGCTGGAAAGAACTTGAAACAGTCTTGCCAGTGACTTTTAGCAGTAGCTAGGTCTTCCAAATTCTCTCTCTTTTTTTTTTTAAAAACTTAGGAAAGAGGTACTGTAGTTGGAATGCAGTATCTAGAATCAAATAATTGGTGGTGGGTTTTTGTATTCTAGCATATTAGTGATATGATTTTGGGAAACTCATCAGGTCTCTGAATCTCAGCTTTCCTATCTGTAAACTAGGAGCAATAAGAAGTTCTATGTCTACTGGTTATGGTTATTTTGAGCAGGGACTTAAAGTCAGTACTTCTGATTAAGAAAATGAGAACTTCAAAGCTTTTCTCCTCCTCCTTCACTTTTCCCTTCTTGTCCTCTTTTTTCTTTCATTATGGGGTCAAGGAAGACGAATTGTACAAAAAGTGTTTCTAGGACATCTCAGCTATTAGAATTGGCACATGATTTGCACTATGTGGTAACAGAGCGGTGATATTGTCACAGTTTCCAGTGCACGTGACTTTCACCTGTGTGTAGTAAAAGGCAACCTACGATATTTATTTTTCTAAGGTAAATATTAGTTCTTTTGAGACAACATGTTTTGAGTTTGTGACTCTGTCTTGTGGGTTTTATAATTTGAGACTGTCATTTTCATTGTTGAGTTAATAACTTATAAAGGGCATCATTATGAAAGAGTCAAATCCTATGATTATAAGTTATACTAAAGGGAAGAGAGCTTCAATTCTCATTGAGGGACAGTGGCCATGACTTGGATAGGGCCTGCAGTGACCATCACTGTTAGCACTGGGGTGCCACATCAGTAGAGTGTTCATATAATGTATCAGGAACTGTCCAAGGCAAATCAGGACACAGTTAATCATTTTTATGATCTTCTTCAGACTTCACATCTATGGAATGGACACAAGCCTCTTTCTCTTGAGTTTTAAGAATCTGTAAATATATAAGTTCCAAGTTCCTCAAGAAAAAAATTACAATGTAAGGCCAGTCTAATTAGGTATTAACTCTTTTTCCTCCAATATTTGAAGTTTTAGAAATCCTTCTGATGGTGCTTCTTTTGATTTGTTAGAGCATCTTTTCATTTCATGGATTCAATAGGTTCTCTTATCTCTTTAAGGATACTGATGATGGTTTTTAAACTTTATTTTTCCCTGCAAAGTCTACCTTCCTCTATATTATTTTTGTTTATTTATTTTAACCTTTTTCTTCCATTTTAAAGATTATTTTTGATACCTGGTAATTCTTGGCTGCTTGCTCATGATGGGGCTGAAAAGTAAATTAGAGGCTCCAAGCAGGTGGGGAATGGAACTTAACTGACTGAGCATCACACAAGTGGTTATCCAGTGGATTGTTTACTGTGGACCCCCGATGTCATTTTCTTTAGGTCTTTCCTGTGGGTAGGTCATGTTCCCAAAGAATTATCTCCTAATCCCCTGTCTGGCTGCCAGATAAGGGTCTGGCTGTCGATTTTCCTGGGGATTGATACTGGGAAGGAGGCAGGGGGCTCAATGTTACATCATATCGTAAATAATTTACAAATATCTGGTACAGTACCTGGGCCCTTAACCATACTGACCTCAACCCCAGTCCAGAGACCTTTCATTGTACGCAGTGAATAAGCTTGGGGACCTTTGCGAGGTCAGTGAAAAGCAGTTACCCATTGGTATGGAGAGGAAGCGGAAGATCTAGAATCTAAATGATTATCAAACAGGTTTCACACAGTCCTTTTCCTTATAGCCTTCCAGACTCCCAGCCTCTAGTTCCAGAAGTAGGTGGTGCTACTTGTTCCTTAGATTTTTAAGGTCTTGGCAGTATAATTTGGATTTTGGAAGGGAGCAAAATTGAATGTATCTTCAATCTGCCCTCTTAACCCAGAACACTGTATCATGTGATTTAATTCTTGCTTTTATTTCTTTGGACATATTAAACATTCAGTATAACTTATAGTTGACAATTCTAATATCTAGTCTTTTGGATATGCTTTTGTTGATTGTTGTTTCTGTTTACTCTTATTGACGGCATCTTTTTAACTGTGAGTTTTTCAGACTTCATTGTGAGTTCATGTTACTTAGAACCTTGAAGCTGCTTTGATAGGTACTTCTTCCAGGGACCTAGGGGTACTCTCACCTTGGGTCTGCTTTAAGTTCTCAATTTCTGATTCTTTTGGGTACCTAAGAAGTGTGAGGGCTGGCCCATGGTTACAAATTCCTGGCTGGAATTTGTAACTAACCCTTTTCTAGTGCATGTGGCCCTTTGGAGATATAGCTTCCTAAAGGGGGCCCTAGTTCACTTCTATACCTGGGAATAGCCCTCAGGTTATGCCTTGTGCTCCAAAAATGTGAAGTTTCCAGAAACAAAGCTCTGATTCTTGAGACTAGAATCTGGCATCAGGACTAAGCTCACCCTTGAGATAGATTGATCTGCAGGGCTAGCTTATCTTGCTAGATGCCTGCTCTTGCTTTATCTCTGGCTTCAGAGGATCACCCCTACGTTCATACATGCTCACTTAGGCACGTAAGAGTTTATAAGAACTGAGGTTGGGTATGGTGGCTCACGCCTGTAATCTCAACACTTTGGGAGGCCAAAGTGGGAGGATCCCTTGAGCCCAGAAGTTCAAGACCTGTGTGGGCAACATATGGAGATTCTGTCTCTACAAAAGATAAAAAAATTAGCCTGGTGTGATAGCACATGTCTATAGTGCCAGCTACTTGGTAGGCTGAGGTGGGAGCATCACTTGAACCTGGGAGGTCAAGACTGCGGGAGCTGTGATTGTGGCACTGCACTCCAACCTTGGTGGGAGAGAGAGATCCTGTCTCAAAAAAATAAAATAAAAGAATTGAGTACCTGTTTTCTTTCTGCTCTTCTACATTGTCAAGTGAATTAAACAGAGAAGGTTGGCTTTGCCTGATGGCTCTGCCCACTGCTACCAAGGCGTCTAGGTTTGAGGTCAGCTATGGGCAGTTTGCCAAGAAAATCTCCCCACACCCATCCATACCCACTGCACCCTGCTGCAGACTCTACGTTTCTCTCCTGCTTAGAAACCTTCTGGGGCTCTCCCTTCCTCTTCATTGCTCTCTGTTCTCCATCCTGGCTGCTCTCTTAACAGGTCTTACCTTTGCTCTTCTGTTCTTGCAGTGCCCTCTGCTTAGAACACTGTCACTTGCCCAATACCCAGAGCCCCTTGGTCCCAATCACCCCCTATCATTCCCTCTTTGATCCTGTTCATGAGGGGTCCTCTACTTGGCATGTCTTTACTTTACTTTCCCCATATGGCTAGTCTTCACTTTACCTGCCCCATATAATAACCTCAGTCGTATTTATGGCTTGATTCTAAAACCACCTTCTCCTTGCAGCAAACCTTGATCTTCCTTACCAAAGGCAAGCTCTCCCCCATCACATACTTTAAATTCCACTAACCGCTTTGTACCACTTCTCAGTGATTATTTTTTCATATATCTCTTCAGCTTCTACCTGCTGGAGGTAAAAAAAAAATTGTACAAGGAAGACTGACAAAAGTGTATTTTCCCTAAAATACTTAGAGGAATTAGTTATGTTGAGATTCTTAAATATTTAATTTATATAAAACGTGTTTCCTGTTTAAATTTCTTTTTAGCATTTTAAAGTGTTTTTGGTGTGTGGTTTTCAGGATATCTCACAAGAAACAGGCAACTCAATATCCATTTTATATTGTTTCAATTCCTTTGAAACTTTTAAAATATATGATATATGTGTGCATATATATATACACACACACAGTATGTGTAGATATACACATATATGTATATATGTGTAATACTACACAGAAACAATAACATCATTTATTTTAAAAATGTATATGTAGTAAAATGTGCAAATCTCAATGTAAAGCCTTCTGAATTTTATATGTGGATATATCCATCTAACCACCACTTAGATGAAGATGAGAAATTTTCATCACTTCAGAACATTCCCATGTGCTTTTTCCTATCAATAGTCTCTTCCCTCCCTACCCAAGGTAATGACTTACATTGAATATATTCAATGTAAGGATTTTTTAAAAATCTAGTCTCAGCATCACTTTCTGTGAATTGGTGAGTTTATTCTGTTTACTTTTATTGCAAATACTGATAGAATTTTCATATATTCTACCATTCTATTTTGTGTTCTCTATTTAAAATACGTTTGCTTTGTTTATTTTTAAATTTTTTCCTCCCTTAGGTTGTATTAATCAAATTTAGATTATTTGCTATTTGGGAGTTATATGTACCATTTCATTCTTCTGATGAAAAAATTCTTCTATACATACTTGACTTAATGAAGCTTAAAATTCATCAGTGTCTCTATTTTTCCTTTGAAAACTATAGGCCCTTAGAATAATTTAATTCCAGTATTTTCCCTGTATTATTTGATATTATTTATATCTAGTTTTACTTTATTTAAAAAGGAACTTCCTAGGTTCCTCAGAAAACTAAAAATAAAACTACCATACGACCAAGCAGTCCCACTGCTGGACAATCCAAAAGAAAGAAAATCAGTATTTCCAAGAGATATTTGCACTCCCATGTTTATAGTAGCACAATTCACAGTAGGCAAGATACAGAATCAACCTAAGTGCCCATCAATGGACGCAGAGATAAGAAAATGTGGAATATACACACAATGGAATATTATTCAGCCATAAAAAGAATACAATTCTGTCATTTGCAGGAACACAGATGGACCTGGAGATTATTATATTAAGTGAAATAAGTCAGGCACTGAAAGACAAATATCACATGTTCTCTCTCAGTCATAAGTTGGGGCTAAAAAAGTGGATCTTATGGAGGCAGAGAGTAGAATGATGGTTAATAGAATCTAAGAATGGAAGAGGGGTGAGGGAATCATGGGAAGTTGGTTAAGGAGTACAAAAATACAGTTAGAAGGAATAAATTCTAATATTTGATAATACAGTAGGAAAATTAGTTAATAATAATTAATTATATATTTTAAAATAGCAAGAAGAATTATAATATTCCTAACACAAAGAAAAGGTGAATATTTGATGTGATGGATATCCCAATTACCATGATTTGATTATTACACACTGTATACAGGTACCAAAATATCATATATACCCTAAAGATATGTGTAACTATTTTATATCAATGAAAAAGAAAACTCCTTGAATTAGTCAATATTATTAATAGTTAACCTAAATTCATACTTTTCCTGGCTTCTTTACCATTTCCTTGTTCATCATTGCTTCTCACATCCCACTCTAAATGTTTAGTTTCAGTTTTCTTCTTACTCATGTGCATCCTTTCATACTTCTCTCAGAAAACATCTATGGATATAAACTTTCCCATATATTTTGAATAAAAAAGTTTTTGTTTTACTTTATTCAAAGGAGAGTTTAGACTTCTAAATGGACAGTGCTTTTTCTCAGGGCTGGGCTAGTGAGAGGAGTATTTATTTATTTTAAAAATCCTAATTTCACAGATGGAGCAGCTTTTCAAGACTCACAGCATTTCAAGGTGATTGTTTCCAGCTCTGGTTAAAATGCATTTAAAGCCATGCTTTTGTCTCTGTGGTGGCCTTAAACAAACAAACAAACTGGCTGTTAGCCTGAGGGCACACATCTTGTCCAGTAGCTCTGTGGGCCACCATAATTCTGTCTTACTTATTTTAGCTTTGAAGATAGCTTTTTTACATTGTGTGAGAAGTGTCTTGCCATGCCCTCATCAACTAGCCTCACCATTCCCTGTTGGTTTATTCTCCTTTTTACTTCACCTGCCCAGCCCCCAAAGGCATTTTAGTTTGTAATGAGCACCACTGGGTATGCCTTCCTATACAGAAATACAGGCATTTGGTGATATGTGATTTGCTCATTCAGTTCTCTATCTTTTTGGCACTTACTCTGTGCAAGTCACTATACAGATGTTAGGGATAAGGCAGTGAACAAGAGAGACCCAAATCCCTAATCTTGTATAGTTTACATTCAAGTTGTATGGAACATACAATAAACAGATACATACTTAAGATACATTGTGTTTCAGTCAGTGATGACTACTAAGGAAAACACTAAATCAGGAAAGTGGGATAGAAAGTGCTGAGGTGGGGTGGTTGCTATTGTAATAAGTCATCAGGGGAGGCCTTACTGACAGAGGAACATTGGAACAGAGACCTAAAGTGGGAAGCGAACATACCTTGCAAGGACTTGAGGGAGCACCCTCATGGCAGAGGCAACACTAAGTTCAAAGGCTCCAAGGCAGGACCGTGAACGCCAAAATATCTGGAATCAGTGCCAGAGTGAATGGCTGCACATGAGGTCAGAGAGGGGAGCCAAGTCAGGCTGGAAGAAGCTACTACAAGGCAAAGTGGAAGAAGTATTGGTGCTTCAACATAGGAAAATACACTCTCATGAATTATTTAATAATTCAAATCAAAATTAAGTTTTGTTTGAATCATCAGTAAAACCAGAAAAATACAGTCTTAAAAGATAAAGATCACAGGTGTCTTTTTTTTTTTTTTCCCGTGACGGAGTCTCACTCTGTTGTCAGGCTGGAGTGCAGTGGTGAGATCTCAGCTCACTGCAACCTCCACCTCCTGGGTTCAAGCGATTCTCCTGCCTCAGCCTCCCAAGTAGCTGGGACTACAGGTGCATGCCACCACGCTCAGCTAATTTTTATATTTTTAGTAGAGATGCGGTTTCACCATGTTGGCCAGGATGGTCATGATCTCTTGACCTCATGGTCTGCCTGCCTCAGCCTCCTAAAGTGCTGGGATTACAGGCGTGAGCCACGGTGCCCGGCCACATATGTCTTTATTTAATCTGAACCACTGGATAATTTAAAAAATTGAATAAAAAGGAACTTGAGAGAATTGGTCTTTCTACATCTTATGAAGAGCAACTTGAATAAGTTTATTATAGAGCAGTTTTATTTCATGAGACTGTTGATATGTGGCCCTAAGTGTCTATTATGTTTTATTTCTTTCACTCAACAGGAGAGCTTATTTTCTTGGTGCACTGGCAGCCAAGATTTAATTAATTATTTTTACAATGTACATACAATAATATAATAATTGTTTTACATATTATATTCTGTTATTGTCAGTTACAATACCAGAGCTCATTCTATTATTTCCTTATAATAGTTGTTCTCTTTTCCACGTCAAACTCTTCTTGGGATTTGAATGTGAAGACCCAGGGAATCTCAGTGATGAGAATTTCTCCTCATTGTTATTATTGATGATATTAATAATGATTTCTAATTATCTCTTATTTAACTGTTATGTAGTAGGTGCTTAACAGAGCATTAAATGCACACACACACAAACATGTACACATACTCCTTATTATTAGAATGGATGAGTAAAAGAATTGGTTTGAATTTACTCTATCATTATTAAATCCCTGGGCACACATAATGAAAATAAGAAGAAAAAATATGAACTAGTTTAAATAAACCATATGCCAGGTTGGCAAAATCAATCAAAAATGCTTGTTCATTTTTCATATTTATCTGCTTGGAGAATTGAGAAATATTCACTCTTATTCGTATATTTTTCGAGGTCTTGTTTAGTGCCACTATTTTCTGAACCTCATCTTAGAAAAGAGCCGGTCAGGACAATTCTGTTCCTTTAAAGTCTTCCCTACCACTGTTGCTGAAAAGAAATGTCAGGGCATCTAATTGGTGCCCAGAAGAAACGGAGCCTTTAGCAAAGTACAAGTATAACAGTGAAAGCATAAAGAGAACTATGAACTAGTTTCAAAGAAACCATCTATTTCTGCCTGATTCAATTCAGTTAAAATTTATTGAACACCTGCTATGGAGTAATTATAATTTAAATATGGACTAATTCTGAAGTAGCTTAAAGCCTTGTTTATTAAACAAGATCTGATTCAAGAAAAAGGAGCAATATAAAACAATGTAAAGTCAGCTGATGACCATGAATGCAAGAGGTTCTAGGTGCCATCAGAAGGGAGATGGCACCTTTATGGGTAGGAGTGCTTGGGGAAACTGAGGGAGGATGTCAACAGGACTCACTGGATGGATGGCATTTTGAAGGCAGAGGGGAAGGAAGGAACAGTCCAACTGAGAGTAACGATATAAAGAGATTCACAGGTAGGAATGGGCATCATATATTCTGGCAGCATGAAGGAAACCAACGTGGTTGAAGTAAAGAGTTCATGTAATTGAAGGAGGGTGAGGAGATGAAAGTAAGTTTGGCTAGGATACAATTTGAGGAGATATTTGAATCAAATTGAGGAATTTTGATTTTTGTTAGAAAAAAAAATTTGAAAAGATTTCAGTGAAAATGGTAGAGTAAGAACTTCCAAAAATTCTCTCCTCCATATAAGCAATGAGAAACCTAGAAAAAATTGCCATATTTAGCTTTCAGAACTCTGGAAATTAACCAAAAGCTTACAGCAACCTAGAGAGCATTTATTCAAGACAATTGGGTGAATCTCAGTAAGAACAGTGATCTTCATGGCATCTTAACTTCCCTTATTCCCATTCACCTCTTTTCAGCTCTGTGGTAGCATTGAAAGAGAGTATCCCACAATCAAGATTAAAACCAGCAGCCTGACAACCACCAGAAGAGACAGAATGGGACTGGACTTCCTCCAAAGCCTCATTCCTGGGGAATTGTTGTTATTTGACTTGTCTGGTGGGTCCCTGGACCTACTTGCAAGGCATCTTTTATTTGTTTTAACTCAGAGCTCATCCAGTGAAAAAAAATCTTTCTCCAAGGGCATTTATCAAAACTGTTTAGAGGCAGTTGTTCTACTTTGACACTGCCTGAGGTGGAGATAACAGTTGGGGCAAACAATAAGCTAGAGAGTGAGATATCCATAGGGGCTTTGAAATCCTCTGATATATTCTTGGGAATCTATAAGGCCACATACAGATGTAGGCTGTGTGCATGCCAGGAGATCTACACATGATCAGTAAAGACCTGAGAAGTCCCTAAATTCTCACTTCTGGATGACCCTGAGGCTCTGTGTAGGCAGGAAATGAAGGCTAAGGCAGAGTTGTCAATTGTCTGGCTGCATAAAGAAGGCACACTCCAACACAAAGAGTCTTTCAGCCAAGCCTGGAAGACTTATTGGTTACAGGTGTATAAAAAAAAAACTCTGTCCAGTAATTAGCTTACCAATAAGTTAATTGATCAGAGATATCAGTGGCCACACATGACAGAGAATACAGACTTAACATAATTAGTTCATGACAAGTCACCAAACAGAAACAACATAAAACAAAATCAAACCATGGGGAGAGTGGTTGAATCAGATATCCAGAACAACCACATTATATAATTTAAAATATAAATTTTCAGAAAAAAATTTAGAGACAGGCAAAGAAATAAGAAAGTATAGTCTGTACAAATGAAAAAAATAATCAATAGAAAGTGTCCTTGAGGAAGCCCAGATACTGGATTTATTTAACAAAGACTTTAAATTAGATACTTAAAATATGTTTAAAGAGCTAAAGGAAACTGTCTAAAAAGCTAAAAAAGCATAAGAATAATGTCTTAATAAATAGAGAGTGACAAGAAATATACATTATGTATAAAAAAACTAAATAGAAATTCTAGAGTTGAAAAGTCAAAATAACCATATAAAATAATTCACATGGTTTAAAAGCAAATTTGAGAGAAAATGCCTTCAAGATGACTGACCAGACTAGGTAATCACCTCTTCCACAGAGAGGAACCAAAATAGCAAGTAGATAATCACACTTTGAATAGATTATCTAAGAAAGGACACTGGAATTCAGCAGAGAAGTGATGGGCAACACTGAAAGCAAAGGAGTGGGAAGTGAGGTAGCATGTTTGGCCAGGATTGGCTGCGAGTCTGTAGAAGCTCCCTAATTTGGGGAAAGGGTAAATGAGAGACCCCCAGAGGTCGACATTCCTGCCACAAACTCCTATAATCTTAGTCACCGGAGAGCCCCTAGGCCCTAGAGGACCTGAAGACTAACATAGGGAGCTGCCTGAAGACCACATGAAGGCATTGGTCTAGAGAGAGAGAGCTCACACTGGGTTTCACAAATCCCTAGTCCTAAGAAGATGCATCATGATGCCATTCTGAGAACCCAGCCCCACCTGACTGTCCTGCCCTTGGGCTCAACAGCTTCTATATCTCCACATTCCTGGATCCCCATTGCCCATAGCCACTGCTGTTGAGGAGAGTGAATGGGAGCTATGGGCAGCAACACACCCTGCCCTCCTCACAGTGGAGAGGCAGATATGTATTTCCACATGCCCTGAGGACAAATTCCACTGTCCACAACTGCGGTTGCTCTTGGCTGCTGTGGGCTGAGGTGTAAGAGAAACTTGAGCCACTCAGCTACCTGCTTACAGCTGCTCTCACTAAAAGCAAGCTTGTCATCTTCTGTGTCAGGCCTGCAGTGCACCTGCTACTTCCCTACCTGAGCATTCTGCCAGTGGCCTGGGGATCACCCCACCCCTCCTGCCACACAACTCTGGGGGGTCTGAGGGCGGGTCCACCGGACCTGCTCCACATTCCCAGTACCTGACTACATTGTCTGGGTGCCTGGGGCTTGCCCAGCTGAGTCCACCAATGTTGGCACTTGAGCACTCCTCCCAGGGTCTGAGATTGGGCCCATTCACCCTACTGATGCCACCACAGCTGGCATCCATGTGCATGCACCACATGTGGGTCTGGGGACTGGCCCACCCAGCCCATTGCAGCCATCACCAACACCAGTGCAAACAGTTTGGGTCCCAGAGGGTTGTCCTACTCCCACCATTGTTACTGCCATTGCTTATGCCACACCTACTGCCCAGGAGATTGAGAGCTCAACTACCTGCCTAGCCTATTGCTGCCATTCCCAGCATGCAAGCAAGTCTCCTGGAGGCCCAAGAATCAGCCTACCTGGACCTGCTAACACTGTTGCCAGTATACACTGCCCAAGGGCCCAGGGACAGGCACACTTAGTTGACAAGGAACATAAGGATTCTCTAATAAGAGATCCAAATCAGAAAGAATTTTTAAAAATTACAGAAAAAGAATTTAGTTTGATACTAAATAAGCTCAATGAGATAAGAGGATATCAAAAAGCAATACAAAGAAATTAGAAGAACAAATGAGGATATGAATGAAAAATTTATCAAAGAAATAGATATTACAAAAGAGAACCAAACAGAAAATCTGAAGAATTTGTTGAACGAAATACAAAATACCTTCAAAAGCTTTAACAATAGAATATATCAGGCAGAAGAAAGACTCTCAAAACTTGAAGACAAGTCTTTTGAAATAACCCAGTCAGACAAAAAGAAAAAAGAATGAAAAAGCCTTATGACATATGGGACACCATAAAGCAATCAAATATTCAAATTTTTGATGTCTTAGAAGGCAAAGAGAAAATGAAAGAGATAGAAAATGTATTTAACAGAATAGTAGATGAAGACTTCTCAAGTTCACCAAGAAATTTAGATATCTAGATTCAGGAGGCACAAAGAAAACCACATGGATACAATTCAATGTCTTCTCCACAGCACATGGCAGTCAAACTGTCAAAAGTCAAAGGCAATGGAAAAACTCTAAAACCAGCAAGAGAAAGTCATCTAGTCACTTATAAAAACCTCCCTCCAGACTAACAGCAGATTTCTCAGCAGAAACCTTACAGACCAGGAGAGAATGGGATGATAGGTTCAAAGTGTGAAAGAAAAAGAGTGTTGGCCAAGGATACTATAGCCAGAAAAGTTATACTTCTTAAACGAAGAAGAAATAAAGTCTTTTCAAGACAAGCAAAAGCTGAGGGAATTCATCAACACGTGAACAATCCTACAAGAAATGCGTAAGGGAGTCCTACACCCAGAAGAGAAAGAACAAAAACTACCATCATGAAAACACATCAAAATATAAGAACCACCAGTAGAGCAAACACACAAATGTGAAAGAGAAAAAGATAAAGGAGCAGAAAGAATACTTGAAGAAATAATGGCCAAAACTTCCCAAATGTGATAAAAACCACTAATCTATAGATTCAAGAATATCAATGACATCATATAGGATAAACTAAAAAAGAGCCACTTCTAGAAATAAAATAAACTGCTGACAGCCAAAACAAACAGAAAATCTTTAAAGCAGCAAAGTAGAAGCTGCATTGCAAATGATGCCTAATAGATTAACAGCCAATTTCTCATCAGGATCCATGGAAGCCAGAGGCAATGGGATGACATTTTCAAAGTATTGAATGCAAACAACTGTCAATCAAGAGTGTATGTCCAGCAAAACTAACTTTAAAGATGAAGGAAAAATTAAGACTGTCAGATAAAAACTGAAAGAATGTGTCACTAGCAAATCTCTTGTGTAAGATATATTAAAGGAAGTCCTTCAGGCTAAAATTAAAGGATATTAGTAACTTGGATCTGCATGAATAAATGGAAAGCATTGGTATGTTGGAATATAAAAGACAGATAAATATATATTTTATTTGTAACCTTTTTCTCCCATGTGATTTATGGGAAACTGCATAGAGTAATAATTATAAATCTGCATTTTGAAAATATGTGCAATGTATAAAGATGCCATTTGTGTGACAATAACACCACAAAGAAAAGATGATACAGCTATATAGAATCAAGTTTTTTGTATACTATTAAAACTAAGTTCATACTAATTTAAACTAGATTATTATAAATTCAGATGTTAATTGTAATCTCCAGTGGAACTACTAGGAAAGTAAGTGAAAAAAAAAAAGCGTCTCTTGCCACTTCTACTCAAAATTTGACTGGAGGTGTTAGCCAGGAGAGTTGGGTAAGGAAATAAAAAATGAAAGACATCAATATTGGGAAGAAAGAAATAAAACTATTCACAGATGATGTGATTTTTTTTTTTTGTAGAGAATTCTAAGAAATTCACAAAAAATTTTAAAGCTATAAAAATGAGTTACAAGATTGCAGAATGAAGTATCAACATACAAAAATTAATTGTATTTTTGTATATTCATGAGTAATCCAAAAAGCAAATAAAACAATTTTATTTAAAAAGCACAAAAGAATAAAGTATTTAGAAAAAAGTTTGACAAAAGAAGTGTGAAACTTGTATACTGAAAACTAAAAACAGTGTTGAAAGAAAGTTTTACAAATCTTCAAATTGATGGAAAGGCATCCTGTGTTCATAGATTGGAACACTTAATATGGTCATTGACACTAATCCAACATTGACAGACAAAGAGAATCTCTTTCAAAATTGCAGCATAATTTTTTTTGAATTGACAAGTTGATTTTGACATCCATTTGGAAATTCAAGGGGCCTGAAGAGCCAAAACAATCTTCAAAATGATTGGAGGACTTACACTACCAAATTTCAAAAGTTACTACAAAGCCTTATACTTAAGACTGTATCATACTAGCATAATGATAGGCATGTAGATTAATGAAATAAAATTCAGTATCCAGAAATAAACCCATGTATTTATGGACAAATGATTTTCTACAAGAGTACCAAGACAATTTAGTTGGGGGAAAGAATAGTCTTTGCAACATGTTACTGGGATAGTAGAGGTCCATATGTAAAAAAAAAAATGAAGTTGGACCCCTAATTCATACCATATATAAAAATTAACTCAAAATAGATCAAAAACTTAAATATAAGAGCTAAAACTATAAAGTTCTTAGGATAATACATAACTATAACTCATCATGACCTTTGACCATACAATTACCTTGGATCAGGCAATGGTTTCCTAGATATGATACATAAATCGAAACAATTAGTGAAGAATAATACATAAGATTTCATAAAAATTAAAAACGTATTTGTTTTAAAGAGCATTATTAAGAGAGTGAAATGACAGTTTACATAATGGGAGAAAATATTTGCAAATTATAAATATTATAAAGAGGTAGTATCAAGAATATTTAAAGAATTCTTACGACTAAATAATATGAAGACAACCTAATCAAAAATGGGCAAAAGGGTTGGGCATGGTGGCTTATACCTGTAATCCCAGCACTTTGGGAGGTCAAGGTGAGAGGATTGCTTGAGGCCAGGAATTCAAGACCAGGCTAGAAAACGTAGTGAGACCCCACCTCTACAAAAAAATTAAACAAAAATGTAGCCAGGCATAGTAGTGTGCAGCACTGTAGTCCCAGTTACTTGGCAGGCTGAGGTGAGAGGATTGCTTGAGCCTGGGAGGCTGACACTGCAGAGAGCTGTGATCTCACCATTGCACTCCAGCCTGGGCGACAGAGCAAGACCCCATCTCTAAGAAAAAAAAAGAAAGGGAAAAAAAGGGTCAAAAATTTTAATTAAAGATTTCTTCTGTGAAAGGAAAATAAATCTTGAGGCCCCCAAATCGCTAAGCTAAAGGGAAAAGTCAAGCTGGGAATTGCTTAGGATCAACCTGACTCCCATTCTATTCAGGCACTCCTCTGCTCACTGAGATAAATGCATATCTGATTGCCTCATTTGGAGAGGCTAATCAAAAAACTCAAAAGAATGCAACCATTTGTCTCTTATCTACCTATGACCTGGAAGCCCCCTCCCCGCTTTGAGTCTTCCTGTCTTTGCTTCAAGGTGTCTTGCCTTTCCAGACCAAATCAATGTTCATCTTGCATATTTGATTGATGTCTCATGTCTCACTGGAATGTATAAAACCAATCTGTGCTCTGAGGACCTTGGGCACATGTAGTCAGGACCTCCTGAGGCTGTGTTGTGGGCACACATCCTCAACCTTGGCAAAATAAACTTTCTAAATTAACTGAGACCTGTCTCAGATTTTCGGGGTTCACACTTCAAAGAAGATACACAAATGATCAATAATCATCAATAATGTTCAACATCATTAGGCAATAAGGAAGTACAAATCAAAATCACAGTGAGACACTACTTTATACCCAGTAGGATGCCATAATACAAAAGATGGACAATAACAATCATGGGCAAGGGTGTGGAGAAGCTGGAAACTTCATACGTTGCTGTTAAGAATGTAAAATGGTGTAATTTGAAAAACAGTTTGACACTTCCTCAAATAGTTAAAAATGGAGTTACCATGTTACACAGCAAATCCACTCCAAGGTAATGCTCATCAAAGATGAAAACATACGTTCACACAATAGCAGAATTATTCATAATAGCCAAAAAGTAAGTACAACCTAAATCTCAAATGTCCATCAACTGATAAATGGGTAAACAAAATGTGATATACCATACTGTAAAATAATATTCAGTTATAAAAATGAAAGTACTTACACATGGTACAACACAGATGAACCCTGAAAATATGCTACATGATGGACGCAAGGCAGAAAAGACCACATACTATAGGATTCCATTCATATGAAATGTCCAGAAGGGGCAAATAATAGAATAAAGATTAGTGGTTGTCAGGGCCTTGGGGAGAGGGTAATGACAGTGACTACTAAATGGTATGGAGTTTTGGGGATCAAGTTTCAAGTTTTGGTGGGGACAAACAAACCATATTCACACCATGGCAAGTCAGGAGGACCCCAATTAGGAAAAGGTTATTGCATCTTGCCAAAAGAGCACTGCATCAGGAGTCCACAGTATTTCAAGTTATTTTATGAGAATTTCTGTTCATAAGCATTTAGTACTTAACAGTGCTCAGCTATGGAATATGTTGAATACTTTTTTATTGAAGTTGACGCTAAAAGGCGCATGCTGTAATCTCTAGGTTTGGGTGTGTGGGTCACTTTGTATACTCCAACTCAGAGCATAAATTTCCTCTTCTATAAAATAGATTCTTTATGCTGAGAAGCAAATTACATCATGTATAAGAATATTATTTTTATAAAGCCTAATTTATGCAAGGTAGTGCCAATAGTAAGCATAACAATAACAAAAATAAAAATAATAAAGGAGACTATGTATCCATAGCTCCAGTACTAGTGGACTGACTTATCATTGAAAAATTTTTTGCAGGACAAAGCCTACGGTTTTTTCCAATCACAATTTTGCCGAGTTGACTTTAAATATATTGTAATGTATATATTATATGTTAGATAATATACATTTTAAAAAACAGATTGGATATTATAAATATGTTGGTTATTATCCAATGTATGTTGCATGTTGGCTATTATAGAATTTCCTATATATATGTTTATATATCATATACTTATGTGTATTTATAAATGTGTGTCCATGCATACACACATACACATATGTATATATGACATAAAACTAAGATAACAAGCATCTTGCTTCAATTTGGTTCAGGGTCTTATCTTACCCAATACTACTTAAAAAATGCTTACATTTTGAATGTGTTTCTGATTTTTATGTGAAAATATAAAAAGCCCCTCTAAGAATAGGAAGCCAGTTCAGGAATGAAACTTCCTCTCTTGCTTAGAGAGCCGTGTTTTCCTATGCAAATGTAGCAAAGCCCAGAAATTAGCAATGACTGCTAAATTAACACAGTTGAAGAGCTTGGCTGGTTCTAATAGGCAGTCAAATGGTCTTGTTACATTGTAATGGTGCCAAGCTAATTGAAGTGATTACTGTTGCTCATGAGCAGCCTTTTTGAAGTAGAAGTCTTTTAAATTATCCATAGACGTTAAATGTCAGACACTATTGTGTAATTATACTTTGTAAATGCTGAATGTCATAAGGCATCACAGGTAATTGAGGTTTACAGAGAAGAGCTTTTTCTAAACCTAATTGGGCATCAACTCTTTGTCACTTTTTCTAAATCTAATTGGGCATCAACTTTTTGTACCAGGGGACACTCCAATGCCTCACAGGCTTCCTTTATTCCCCACCTTCTCCCTGCTAGACTTACTCCTGGGGCCCCACATGTCATGATGGTTCCAAATCACTGAGCTTAAAAACCTCTCTGTCTGTATCATCCTTTGGAATCTTCTGGGACTGTTACACTGGTTTGGGATATCACAAGCTGAAGCTCTCTGGAAACCTGATGTGGCTAAGCGATGGCAGAATGGGGCCATCGGAATGGAATATCAAGTCCTTTAAGATCTTAGAGTGATCCTAGAATATTCTGCACGTTCTGGGATTTGCATCTCTGTGTTGTTGTTGTTGTTGTGTGTGTGTGATTTTGAAAAGTATCTGTTCGTGATATTAAAAGTTGAGGTTTTCATGGTCCTAAAGTAGCCATCTGTGGTTTGTTCCATTGTTTTTATTTCTTAAGTCATATTGGAATATACATCTGGTTTCCAATTTGAAAAGAATTCTAGGCCAGGCACAGTGGCTCATGCCTGTAATCCCAGCACTTTAGGAGGCCAAGACAGGCAGATCATGTCACAAAGTCAAGAGTTCGAGACCAGCCTGGCCAATATGGTGAAAGCCCATCTCTACTAAAAATATAAAAATTAGCTGGGCGTGGTGGTGGGCACCTATAGTTCCAGCTACTCAGGAGGCTGAGGCAAGAGAATCATCTGAACCCGGGAGGTAGAGGTTGCAGTGAGCCCAGATGGCACCATTGCACTCTAGGCTGGGTGACAGAGCAAGACTCAGTCTCAAAAATAAAAAAGTAAAAAAAAAAAATAATTCTAAAAAGTTTTTTTTTGCTTTTATGACAGTAATGCTAATCTTAAGCCATGCTTCAGAACCTTCAGATGTCTTGCCTGTGTGAGCCGTGCACTGAGAGGGACCAAACAGCCAGATTGAACTTTTAATACAGACATCAAGATGTCTTGGACTGTGAATCCTCCAGCTTGGCTTGCTGGGAAGATAGACTCAATTTTTGAAATTGTGGCTTGCAGGAAATATACAAAAAGGCATTCTTATTACATAATTCTTAATACATGTATTCAATTGGTCACCAAATTTTATTAAACTGTTATTATCTCACTGTGATTTCATGACAGGGCCCTCATTGTGTGCTTTCAGCAGGTAGCAATTTATGAAAGTCCTAGCTTATTTGTAAAGGTATCTTCATCTGTGTGTGTGTTTTTTTAAAGCATTCATTATTCTATATGATAAATTGAGTTCTGATTAAAATGTTTCTTCACACACAAGGAGGCTATGGGAGAAATGTCAGTTCATGTAGAAAAAAATATGCGTATGTTTTCAACACTGTGAAAAAGGAGCTGGGTAGTCTAAGTATATTTCAGCAAGACTGCTGATTTCCAAAGATGGATGCAGAGGTGTTCACATAGATAGTCTTAATGGCCAGGCCCTATTAGAGCCTTCAAAGATGTGTTCTCATTCCTTGATTATGTTTTCTTTTTCATTGTGATATTGAAAAGGCAAATTAAATGAGTATTTTTTACATATTACAAGTAGTATACAGATACTTGTCAGAAAGAACACTAAGCAGCAAGTGTAGTTTGTCTGGCATCACTTTTGAAGGTGGCTTTTATGATGTGCCTGTCAGAGAAGAATAAGGTTCAAGGATATTATTAAAGTTGTTAAAAGTTTAAAGCACTAATATGCAAGATGCCACATAAAATGTTGAATTAGACATGGTTTTTGCACCGTGAGCTCATGTATTTCCTCTCATTTTGCTTCTCTCCTGAACAAATTATACTGTTCTTGATAAAATTCTTACCCCTGTGGCTTGGAAATCTTGCCTTTGTTATCAGTTCATGTCGCCATTGCCCCAGGTATAACAGAGTATCTTAAATTCATGAGGAGAGTATCATTCTTATTGATATGATATTGATGGTTAAGATATATAGGACTCATGGTTAGCCACAGATCTGAAGAATTATTCAGTTCTTTATACTTCTCTAGGAATACTCAAAAATAAGCAACAAAGTTTTGGGCTCTCTTTTGTGCAAACGCTTTGAATGAATGACAGCTCTGTTGGACTCTGGCCATCCAGCAAAGCAACACATCAGAAAGTGACCACCAATGGTTGGTCGTCATGCTCCAAGGGCAGGGTTAGCCTTCTTAAGGTCAGGTTATTGCTGGCTTTATGGGTTGTCCATCAATGCTGCTCATCACTTATTTCCAGCCCTTTGTCCTTAGGCAGAAAGTGGGCTGTGTTTCCTTGTGGTTGAGTTAGGGCCACTTTACTAATTTTGGCCAAGGAGTTATGAGTAGAAATATTATGTATCATTTTCATATTGGAGCATTTAGTTGCCTATGTGTGAACTCTTTAGAGCTTTGTTCTGTTTATGTGACTGGCAATATTCAGGATGATTATTGTTCTATCAGCAAGAGAGAAGAGACCTCAGTCAGCCCCCAGCTGACTCTTAGGATATGTTGGATAAATAAGAGATAACATTTGTTATTATTGGGCTTCTTATGGCAATATAACTTAGCCTATCTGGTCAATACACGATAGCTAGGCCAGTCATTCACGTAGGGCCTATATCAGTGGTTACAGATGTCAGTGCACATGACACCCAAGATGAGTGACTGAGGCAGGCAGGACATAAGAAAAAAAAAAGACTGACTTGCTTTGTTTGCATGTCAAACATACAAGCATATTCCTTGCCTTTACAAAGGCATATATTCTAATTGTTTTTACTGAGCAGTCTTTTTGGTATATCTTTTGATTTTTCTCCTTTGGTAGAACAATAGTCCCAGCAGCTGTTTTCCTACTAGCTGTAAAACAGCAGTCAAGCATGATGATGAATGACTATTGACACTCACTTTCAGAGTTGGGGACACCATAGGAAGGGTGATGACTATGGCAAATTGGACTACACAAGTCCTGCCTAAAGGAGGCAACTGGTTTTACTTAGTCCAGGGTCATTTCTGACCTACAAGAATGTGAGCAGAGGATTCCCAGGTTTTATGATTTTCTAGGAGAAGCTTGAAGTTAAGATTTTATGTGAAATGTTCTAATATTGAAATAATGGTCAATTTTTAAAATCATTCTGAGGACAAATAAAATATATCATAATACAGGCAGTTCATAGGCTTTGGCCAAGTGCCCTGCACCCTGTAATTCCCAAGCTAATATCCAAGTGCCCCATAGCCTGTGATACGCTAATAATAATAATAATAAAACTTCATGTGAAGAAGTTACATCTTTTTTTTTTTTTTGAGATGGAGTCTCACTCTGTCACCAGGCTAGAGTGCAGTGGCATGATCTCAGCTCACTGTAACCTCCACTTCCCGGGTTCAAGCAATTCTTCTGACTCAGCCTCCTGAGTAGCTGGGACTACAGGCGCACGCTGCCACGCCCATCTAATTTTTGTATTTATAGTAGAGACGGGGTTTCACCATGTTGGCCAGGATGGTCTCGATCTCTTGACCTCATGATCCGCCTGCCTCAGCCTCCCAAAGTGCTGGGATTACAGGTGTGAGCCACTGTGTGGCAAAGAGTTTACATCTTACAAATAGGACAAACGTATGTCAATTAGCAATGTAATAATAACAGAATAATCACAAGCTACTAGCAGATATCTGTTGATTACCCACTACCTGTTCAACACCTTGCTAGCGGCCATGAGGAATACTGAAAAAATACAGAGAATGGGCCCTGACTTTGTGAACTCATGATCTAGTTGGGCAAAATAATCAAATGAAACAATAACAACATAGGAAACAAAAGCAACAATATAAGAAACAAATGAAAAGAGACAATAACAATATAAGAAACAAATGAAAAGAAACAATAATATCATATGAAATGAAATATAAAAATTAAAAGAAAAAATGTAAGTAAAAAAGAAACAAAAGCATGTTAGTCAGGGTTCTCTGGAGAAATAGAGCCAATCAGATGGAGATATGTGTGGATACCTATCCGATAGGATAGATAGATATAGATTTAATAAGCTATATGTACAGAGGCTGAGAAGTCCCATGATCTGCTGTTTGCAAGCTTGAAATGCAGGAAAGTTGGTGGTGTAGTTTGGGGCCTCAGAGCTGGAGAGTCAATCGTGTAGATTCCAGTGCTGGTCTAAGGGCCTGAGAATCAGGAGCACCAATGGCAGGAGAAGATCAATGTCCCAGCTCAACATCAGAGAGTAAATTCAAGCTTCTTCACCTTTTTGTTTTATTCAGGCCTTCTACGAATTGCATGAGGCCCACACACACAAGGGAAGGCCATCTGCTTTATTCAGTCCACTGATTCAAATGCTAATCTCTTCCAGAAATATCCTCACAGGTGTATCCAGAAACAATGTTTGGCCAGCGATCTGGGTGTCCCATGGTCCGGTTGATAGGGTTCGGATCGTGTCCCTGCCTAAATCTGATGTCAAATGATAATTCCCAATGTTGGAGGTGAGGCCTGGTGGGAGGTAGGAGGCGATTGGATCATGGCAGTGGTTTCTAATCGTTTGGCACCATCCCCCTAGTGCTGGTCTCATGATAGAGTTCTCTTGAGATGGGGTTGTTTAAAAGTGTGTAGCACCTTCCCCTCAAACATCCCTTCTTCCTGCTCTGGCCATGTGAAGATGCCTGCTCCGCTTTGCCTTCTGCCACGAATAAAAGCTCCCTGAGGCCTCCCCAGCCATGCCTCCTGGACAGCCTGTGGAACCATGAGCCAATTAAACTGCTTTTCTTTATAATTTACCCAGTCTCGGGTATTTATTTATCGAAATGCAAAAATGAACTAATATACCAGTCAAGCTGACATATAAAATTAACCATCACAGCAACTATATTAGAATAAATAGCTAATGGCCAAGCTGTGCACTAAGGACAGAAGTGTAATTAGAGGGCAAGAGGGAGAAGAGTGAAAGCACAACAGTCACATAGGCTTGAGGATGAGGTGGGAACTGAGCAGAAAGTTGAGGAATTGATGAAATAACTTGTTGGGTAGAGAAGAGAGGATATTCCACGTGAAGATGACAACATGTGAGGGGAACAGAACATGGAGGGCTGCTTGACTAAAGTAGAGGGTGTCGGGGAGGTAGGAGGAGAGTGACTGGAGAGAGTTTAGCGCAAGGTACTGTATTAAGAAGGACTGGCCTGGTGTGGTGGCTCATGCCTATAATCCCAGCACTTTGGGAGGCCAAGGTGGGAGGATCACTTAAGGTCAGGGGTTCGAGACCAGCCTGGCCAACATGGTGAAACCCTGTCTCTACCAAAAATACAAAAATTAGCCAGGCATGGTGGCAGGCACTTGTAATCCCAGTTACTCAGGAGGCTGAGACAGGAGAATTGCTTGAACCTGGGAGGCAGAGGTTGCAGTGAGCTAAGAGTGTACCACTGTAGTCCGGCCTGGGTGACAGAGCAAGGCTCTGTCACACACACACACACACACAAAGCAAATAAAAAATAATAAAAAGAAGGACCTATAAAGTCAGGTGGGGAACTGACTATCAATGCCATTAGAAGCAGAGGCTCATTACTGCAACCAGGAGATTAAGAGGAGACTAGAGACTAGAGCAGAGCCCAGCTGTGTACCTAATTAGCACTAGCCATGTGGCCTGGGACAAGTTCATTAACATCTGTTATCACCAATTTTTATATATGTAAGATGAACTGCATCAGTGTTGGATTCACTTATAAGGCTTATTAAAAATATAGATGCAGGCTGGGTGTTGTGGCTCATGCCTGTAATCCCAGCACTTTGGGAGGCTGAGGCGGGCAGATCACGAGGTCAGGAGATAGAGACCATCCTGGCTAACACGGTGAAACCTCGTCTCTACTAAAAATACAAAAAATTAGCCAGGCATGGTGGTGGGTGCCTGTAGTCTCAGCTACTCGGGAGGCTGAGGCAGGAGAATGGCATGAACCTGGAGGCAGAGCTTGAAGTGAGCCGCGATTGGGCCACTGCACTCCAACCTGGGTGACAGAGCAAGACTCTGTCTCAGAAAAAACAAAATGCAGATGCTGGGGCACTCAGCACCCCAACTTCCTGAGAATGGGGATTCTGAGTGAGCTCTACAGGGGATTTTTTTTTAATGTAATGTTAGATTCTGGGTACATGCACAAGTTTATTACTGGGATATATTGTGTGATGCTGAGGTTTGGGTTTCTACTAAACCTGTCATCCAAATAGTAAACATAGTACCCAGTAGTCAGTTTTTCAGTCTACAGGGGATTCTGATGCATGCTCATGTTGGAAACACTGAGCTGAGAGATTATGGATTGGTGAGATAGGGAGTCCCGGAGCTCATCAAACTGATGAGTAAGATAAATGAGGGCCCGAGGGGGATTTGTCCTGTATTAACAAGCAGGTTGGATTAGAGGAAAAAACAACCAATCTGATTGCTGACATGCCCCCTCCCCAGTCCAAGCCAGTGTTAAAGAAAAAATTATTCACGACACTTATTAAAGATAATAAGAATGGCTTTATTCCCAGGAGGAGGGGAGCCTGGCCATAGGTACAGGGACCACTGCAATGGAGTCTTGCAGTGAGGGAGAGAGATGGCACTGAACTCCAACTCTAACAAAAAGAAGTGGGGATTTATAACCAAGCAGCACGGTGGATGTCAGCGGATGGAAAATTACTAAGAGGAAAAACCTCAAAGATAAAGTGTTTCTGGCTAAAGTGACTTGCTAGGTTTATTACTGAAGGCAGGGCGATAGCATATCCAGGGTGGTCAGATATGAAAGCCCTGGGGGGATTTTCCCTAAACTGACTAATCAGAATTCTTGCTCAAACTGGATCCTGCAAGGATGGGAAGGGAAACCCAATGTCAGACCTCATCAAGCAAAGGATTCAGAGGAAGCTGACTAAAGTTTTGGTCAGGGAGAGAATCCTTGTCACCGGAGTAACCTATTTTTTGTCTCAATGTGACTCACCTGAAGATCTTAATTTGGGGCCACCCTGAGAGGGCATTTTTGTCTATTCATGAGGCATATCATATATTTATTGTCTGTATGAAGGAGGTGTTAATTTGGCTTTAAGGTCTTATTGTCATCTTTACTTATCTCACATGTTTTGTAGGTTTCTGGTCTTCGATGTCTCAGTTGTGGTACATATGGAGACCAAAAAAAAATCAAGCCATGATTCATAGATGATAATCATATCCCAGATTTAGAACTAAATTCTGAGTTGATTCTCTCTCATTCTTCTTCCACTATACCATCCCCTTCAGCATTCCTGGTCTTAGAGGCAACTGTGTTTGTGTCCTTGACTGGGACATATTCCAACATGTTGTCAGAGAGATATTTCAGTCTCGCTTGCCTAAAGAAGTCCCATGCATGACTGCTACAATATCAAGAGTCAAAATTACATCTGATGGCTGCACAATCCCTAAAAGGCAGAAAGAAAGACTTTGCCTAAGGCAGAATGCACTAATCTGTTGTATTAGCAAGTTGCCAGAGGAGTCCAAATCAGTGTTTACTTTTGTTGAAGCAGGAATAAGGTAAAACACGCAGGAGAAGTTTCTAGTGTGGAGAAATTAGTGCTAAATTAAGATGCAAGCTACATATCCTAAGGATGGAAAACAATTTAGGGAAATGAAGCAATTGGTAAATATTATTTCTTACATTGACAAATAGGATTTGGCAGCCATTCCAAGTTTGCATTTAATTTGTGGCCAAAACCGCCTTTTGATTTGACAAAGTAATTTTATGTGTGCTGCTGTGGATTGAATGTTTGTGTCTCCCCAGAATTCATATGTTGAAACCTAATTCTCAATGTAATGGTATTAGAAGGTGAGGCCTTTGGGAGGCAATTAGGTCATGAGAGCAGGTGGAGCTGCCATGAACAGGATTAGTAAACTTGTAAGGTCCTGGGGAGATCAACAGTTCTCCCCTTCTACCATGTGAAGAGACAGCTAGAAGGTGCTATCTATAAACTGGAGAGTGGGCCCTCAAGAATCTGCTGGCACCCTGACCTTGGACTTTCCAGCCCCTAGAACTGAGAAATAAATTTCTAGTTTTATAAGCCACCCAGTTTATGGTATTTGTTAAAGTAGCCCAAATGGACTAAGACATGTGCTAGTGGATATAGTTTCCAAAGTGGGCAACTGGTGGTGCACATTGGTGGAACATTGAGGAATATCATGGTACAGTGATGCAGTGGCCCCTCAGGAAGCTAATTTCTATTTTTAGACATGTGGGCATAAAAATATGATAGGAGTTCTGAAATAACCAGGAATTCAGATTTCTTATGGTGAGCTATTTCTTCCATGATCTTTCCCTATACCCATATGTCAAATCATGCTAAGGGTGAGGAAAGAATGATGATAAATATATCATTGCAAATTGAGTGAAGCCAACATTTTTAAACAACATTATTATTATTTTTTTTAAGACCTGCTTTGTGTGAGGCAAAGTGCTAGATTTTCTGGGAGAAACAGAAAAAGGTTAAGGTGAGGTTGAGAAATATATCCAACTAACAGGAAAAAAAAAAAAGACAAGATTTGGGCCCTCAGAAAACGTGCATTTTGGTCTTTCAGATCACTTTTTTAAATCTAGCAATGCATGAGTTAATTTTTAGAATCCTGGGTTAAGGAACTCATGGGTAAAATAATGAGATGAGTGACAACATGGGCTGGGCATGTAGTGAGGAGAGGCCTGGCCATACTCAGGGGTGTTGTTCTCACTCCAGGCCCATGCCTGACACATAGTCCCTTATGAGAAATCCAGCCAAAGCTAATCTCTCTGAGTCTCTTCATCACAAAATACGTGGAATAGAAAATATGGTCTTTCAGGTTCCTTCCTGTTTTAGAATATATGTAGCCTAAGGGCTTGGAGGGTCTGATGGCCTCACAGGAGCATTGAATGTGAGAGCTGGAAAGAGCCAGACCAATCCATCCCTTTTATAGAATATGTCTCTTATTGTGTTAGGCCTTTTTATGTCCCCATAAAGCAGGGGTTTCCAAACTTTTGGCTTCCCTGGGCCACACTAGAAGAAGAATTGTCTTGGGCCACACATAAAATACACTAATACTAATGATAGCTGATGAGCCACAAAAAAATTCACAAAAAAAACTCATAATGTTTTAAGAAAGTTTACAAATTTGTGTTGGGCCTCATTCAAAGCTGTCCTGGGCCACATGAGGCCCGTGGGCCATGGGTTGGGCAAACTTGCCATAAAGGAATACCTGAGGCTGGGTAATTTATAAAGAAAAGAGGTTTAATTGGCTAACAGTTTTGCAGGCTGTACAAGCATGGTGCCAACATCTGCTCCACTTCTGGAGAGGGCCTCAGGAAGCTTCCAATCATGGTGGAGGACAATGAGGAGCCAGCATCTCACATGGCGAGAGGGAGCAAGAGAGAGTAGGGGGAGATCCCAGACTCTTTTTTCTTGGAGCCTATAGATTATATTGAACCAGGCTCTTTTAAACAACCAGATCTTCTGAGGACTAACTGAGTGAGTACTCACTTATCACCAAAGGGATGTTGCTAAGCTGTTCATGAGGGATCTGCCCCCATGAACCAATCACCTCCCACCAGGCCCTGCCTCCAACACTGGGAATCACATTTCCACATGAGATTAGGAGGAAACAAACATCAAACCACATCACCTACATTTGAGTGAGATGTTGACATACTTGGAAAGATTTTAACCAATGGCAAAATTCTGACTTAAGAAGGACTGAACATTTTATCAACAACAATAACAATAACAGTAACAACAGCAGCTAATATTTATTCAGATATTATTTGCTAGGCTCAGCCTATATTAATTGGCTCTATTGATCTCCAGAATGACCCTATGAAGTAGATGTTCACATTGTCCTTTTTCAAAAAAGACAACTAAGGCATAGAGAGGTTAAAATGTGTCCACGTTTACGGAGTAAGTAACTGGCACATCCAGCATTCAAACCAGGTAGCCTGACCTCAGGCTCCACCCTCACATGCATCTCTACATTCTCCTATCCAATCATAGGCAAAATAATTTTCTCGTTCCCATTAAAACATCTGTTGTTTTTATTTCTCCTTTCGCTGTTTCTTAGCTTTTCCCAGTTCCTCTTTATTCCTGCTAATATACAGCATGTGGAATGGGAACCTTGGAGGTTAACTCCCCATAATCCTTGCTTTCTCTTTCTCACATTCTCTCTCTGGATTTGTAATAATGTCACAAGGATATTTCACAATAAGAAGTGGTTTTGAATAGGAAAGCAACTATGCAAATTATGCAATGTATCTCACAGTTCAACTAAAATCGTACTTTCCATCACATTATAAACCAAAATAGAGAAAACCTACCAGCCCTAACTCAAGGAAAGACTATCTACTATAATGCTCTGGGTGAGTGACATTGAATTGAAATTAAGGGATTTGTAAAAAGAGATCAAGTGAAGGTCAAAAGACTCAAGAAAGTATTTCTTAAGTAAAAAAATCCCAATTTATAATTCCCATTATTCATTATCAAATAATTTCTACTTCTAGTTAAACTTCCTTGGTGTTTCTTATAACACTTTTTGTTATTCAAGCATTTGAAGAAGAATTAGGATTTCAGCATTCAGTAGTCACTTAGTATAATGTAAAAATGATGCAAAACGCAGTCTTCCTTAAAGTAAAATTTCAGAGTAGGCATGAACCCATGATATGTTGATTAGAGGATGGAGCTGTTATCGGGTCAAACTCCAATTACATTGAGAGTTCCATCTAATTACAGTAGTCCCTCTTCTCTGCAGTTTTGTTTTTGTTGCTTTCAGTTACCTGAGGTCAACCTTGATCCGAAGGTATTAAATGGAAAATTTCAGAAATAAACAATTCATAAGTTTTAAACCCTACCTCACAATGCCTATGTCATTCACCTCACTTCATGTCATCATGTAGGCATTTTATCAACTCACATCATCACAGGAAGAAGCGTGAGTACAGTACTATAAGATATTTAGAGAGAAAGAGACCACATTCACATAACTTTTATTACAGTACATTGTTATAATTATTCTATTTGATTACTAGTTATTGTTAATTTCTTACTGTGCCTAATTTATAAATTAAGCTTTATCATAGGTATGTATGTATAAGTAAAAACATACCATAGAATATATGGGGTTCAGTATTATTTGAGGTTTCAGACATCTCTTGGGGATCTTGGAACATATGCCCCACGGATAAAGGGAGGCTACTGTATCAGGAAACTGAAGAAGTTCTCCCATCTTCAGACAAGGATCATGGACCATACATAATGGCCCCTGGAAATAATATTGATAAATGATTTTCAGAATGCATCCTAAATGTCTTGGTGTGTTTTGATTACTAAAAGACATAGGCAAAAATGTTGAGAAGTTCTCATAAACTTGACTTAATGGGCAAACTAATAGATATATCTAGTTTCATCTTCTAGAACTGGGTGCCTTTGCTCAATGTTTTTGTTTTTAATTAAAAGAAGATAGATAAGCACTGCACTGATGAAAACTTACTTCAATGAATATATATTGAAAACCCACTGTGTGCTCAGCTAGGAGCTGTGGAAGGAATAAAAATAGCGTATGACAAAAGTTTCCTGATTTCAAAGGGCTTATTGTCTTTCAACTCTTCATACTCTAAAAAACAGAAAACATAACAATTGAACTTAGGACAAGTGTATTATTTCTACAGGACAGTATTTTAAGTTTGCAAAGGACTTTTACATCTACTGTCTCCTTTGATTCTTTTAATAACCTCATGAGGTGGTTGATATTATTATTTTATGAATGCAGAAATGGAAGTTCTGAAATGTTGAGTGATAGTCAAGGCCACTCAGCCAGAACCTCCCATCTTCTGCCTCCCAATTAATGTTTTCCCCCCTGGCATGCTCCCATTCTGGTCACAGATTCCTCTGGTTGAGGTGGGTAAAGTCAGTACTACATTGTCACCATTGTTTGGTTGGAGCTTATGTCTGGTACCACATACCCCGTGAATAGCATGGCTATTAGTTGTGGTTTGGGTTTATGATCTGGGAGACCTCTCTTGAAGGATATGTGAGAAATACAGCCAGGTTTCATTCTTAAAAACTTGTGGCCTTATTATGTTGAAAGTCCCTGCTGAAATTATATTGAAAGTACCTTTTGTGCTGAATTTTATCCCTGCCAAATTAATTCATTGAAGTCCTAACTCCCAGTTCCTCAGAATGTTAAGGGTCTTTAAAGGGTGATTAAGTTAAAATTAGGTCAGTGGGGTGGATCCTAATCCAATCTGACTGATGTTCTTATAAGAAGAGGAGGTTAGGACACAGACACAACAGAAGAAAAATGATGTGAAGACACAGGGAGAGGGTGACCATCTACAAGCCAAGGAAAGAGGCTGATATGGTTTGGCTGTGCCCCCACCCAAATCTCATCTTGAATTGTAGCTCCCACAATCCCTAAGTGTGGTAGGAGGGACCTGGTGGGAGGTAATTGAATCATGAGGGCAGGTTTTCCTGTGCTGTTCTCATGATAGTGAATAAGTCTCATGAGACCTGATGGTTTGATAAAGGGCAGTTCCCCTGCACACACGCTCTTGTCTGCCACCATGTAAGATATGCCTTTGTTCCTCCTTCACCTTCCACCATGATTGTGAGGCCTCCCCAGCCATGTGGAACTGTGAGTCCATTAAATCTCTTTCCTTTATAAATTACCCAGTCTCTTGTATATCCTTATAGCAGGGTGAGGACAGACTAATATAGAGGCCTCAGAAGAAACAACCCTGTCAACACCTTGACCTTGGACTTCCAGCCTCCAGAACCATGAGAAAATACATTTCTGTTGCTTTCACCATTCAGTCTGTTGTACTTTACTGTGGCAGCCTTAAGGAACTAATACATCACCAGAAGTATTTTAGGTGGATTATTCTTAATATTTACTATGGGTATCACTCAGAGTTTTGTCTTTAAATGGAACTGAGTGTTGGTAGCTTGAATAGGGGGCTTTACTGAAACACATACTTACAGAGATGTGAGCAGAGACAAAGAAACCAGAGGCTGGCCACTGCGGAAGCTGTTCCTATGCCTGGGGGTAAGGGGGAAAGGGGAGGAAATAGGTTTCCAGAGCCCAGTGAGAACAGGAGCTGTGGCAAGGGACCATCTGGTGGGAGCTGTAGTTAGGGAAAGACAGGACTGCTGTCCCAGAAGGGTTGCAGAAACAGGGAGGGAGTGGCGAAGAAATATCCTAGCATCTCTCAACTCTTGCCTTCCAGTCTCTTGGTGGAGACTTCCACTGGCCCAGTCCAACAGGAAGTTAGAAAGGAGGGGAGCATGGGTGATGGTGTCTGCTTCCAAAGATACCGAGGAGGACTGAGTAGGGTGGAAAATAGATAGGGGTAGAAATAGAGAATAACCTTGCAAAAGAAAATAATCGGCATTATCTCTATTCAACAGAGTGGAGAAACATGGGGGCTGGGGTTAATGATTTATCCAAGGTCAGCAGCAAAGCTAGTACCAAACTGAAAATTACACTGCATCTTTCCTTTGGGGTGACTTGTGATTTTCCCGTATTTTAAAATATTATGAGGGAAGGCTTTCCATGAAAAGAAACATTTTATTTTTAGGAGCTGAAAGAGAAATCAGCTTTTCCAAATATCTCAATTTCAACTTGAGGAAACTGAGGCACAGAGAGATAAAGCAGCTTCCCCGTGGCTTCCCAGCAGGTCCGCGGGAAAGCTGAGCTTGAATCCTGAGTGCCCACCCACTTGGTCAGTCCATTTTTCACTAAACTTCCAGTTGGGATGTTGAGGCATAGTAGAATATTTCAAATACAATAGCGTATTTTAAAACTTTCATTGAGAAAGTTCTCTAGGAGTGTATTGAGAAAGCAAAGGAAGAAAAGTGAGAACCAAGATTCGTTATATTTTTAGACATGAATAAAGATAGAAAGGCTGTGTGATTCAGAAGCAGGCACATGGCCTGCTTTTCATTCAGCTGTGGTCAGTTTGCAGCTAATCCAGGAGGCATCTCCAGGATGACCTGGGAGGTAAACCACAGTCACCGAGGCCAAGTCTCCTGGCAACTGTGCAGCTCCACTCTGCACCCTTGGTTTATCCTTCCTGTTTCCTCACTTATCAAATATTTATTGTCAACAACGGGCAGTTCTGTTTGCACACAGTGTGATGGGGTAATGAGATAGTTAGGTTTCCTCCTGTTATTGATGGGGAGTGCTGATGGCATGAATAATTTCCTCTTTTTATAAATGGGAATTTAATTATTGATGCCTTGTTTAGGCAGTGACAAAGGTGTTGCCAACAAACACTGCAGTTGGAGGCCTTGGCAGGCATGAGGCTGCCAGGCTGCAGTCTAAGGTTGGTGGGGGTCATGAAATAAACTTGTTTTTAATTGTTTAGGAGAGACAGCAAGTGTCTTTACCATATATATATAGGCACAGTATATACATATACATATATCGATGTGTGTGTGTGTATATAAAACTTCTAAAACTAAATCCTAACAAGATGTAAGCTAATCAAACCAGTGAGAAACTAGTTCTTTCATACTTGCATAGGACATTAATTGAATTTTTAGCATTGCCGGTGGAATGTTTATTCATATAGCAAGGGTTTTTGTGGACTGACAACTTACTTTAGCTCTTAAGTAAAGAGAAAAAGAACAAAAGGTCTCTAACTTAGTATTTTAATTTTTATGACTTCCTTCAAAGGGATTCAAGGCTCCCTGAATCCTGTCCCTGTAACCCACCCCAACCTTCCCAATGTCAAAAGAAAATAAAAACAAAACATTACAACAACATATTTCTCAAGGAAGTTTTCAGTACTACTCTTTTTTTTTCCTTGAAAACCCAATTAATGTCTGTGTCTTATACTTTTCCTCTTCTTGCGGAAACCGAGTGAGGAGTCAGAGCTCATATGTCTCTCCCCATGGTGGCATGAAATGTAAGGTGGATTTCACAGGACTCAAGTTGAGTCAGGGAATCTTTAAGGGGGAGAAAAATGTCCTGGGCCTCTGAAGGTAAGAATATAGTATAATAAGCGTCTCAGACTGAATGCATGCGTGAATCACTTGGGGATTTTGTTAGAGTAAATATTCTGATTCTGCACATCTGGGGTGGGGCCTGAGATTCCGCATTTCTGACAAACCCCCAGGTGAGGCTGGCACTGCTGGTCTGTGAACCACGCTTTGAGTGGAAAGGATTATTGGTCCAGACAGCAAATCCTAGACATTCTGAATGTTTAAGGTAGGTAAACAGTAGTGATGTTTTTATAATTTTGTTGATTCTTTACACTTTTTTAAAAAATCAGGATGAGAAAATTTCTTGCCAACTTGCCTCAGACAACTTTTTGCTGCATAAACTTCATTAAAATTTTTTGTTTCCCAAATTCTCTGATGACACTGGATCTAGATTTAAAGTGGCTGAGACAGTTGGCCTTGGGATAACTTTTTCCAAAACTTTTATGATTGGAAACAACCTTAAAAAGTGTAGTCAGGACTCTCAATTGTAGGAAAGGATGTTAAGCACTCAGCCTACTCCTGGTATTAGGTTAGCACACCCTTCCCAGCTTGAATCTTTGCCTCTTCGTTTGAAGCCTCTTCCTTTCTCCTTTCAACTCTTCAGCCAACTTTTAACTGTCAGAAGTTCAGGACAAAATTTGTTTTTTTGTTTTTTTTTTTTCTCCAAGTGATGGTCCATTTTATCTTCATCAGCATTGTCCATTTTTCAGAATAAACCCTGTTCATTTTCCCCAAATTTGTTTCCTCTTCCTCTAGTGTTAAGTATATCCCTTTAAATAGCTAAGTGCTTTTTTCTGTAAGGCATTTGGGTCAATTATTGAGGGTAAATGAGAAGAAACAAAGAAAAGTTGAGAGGGAAAAAAATCAATATTGGATTATTCTGGCGGTAACAAGATATAAAATTGCTGGAGAGTGAACTGTGCATGGTGTATGTATATAGATGTAGGTAAATGACAAAGAAATTATACAGAGACATGAGCACCACCCACTGCACTGAATCATTCCTCATACCAGTGCACAGTGCAGGAAGGTGACAAGCCTCTTGGAATAAGTCAGCCGTTCCTCTTGGGGGCTCCCCCCAAAACAGAGCAGAATAAAACAAAGTGTAAGGATGCTTTGGGGGAACTCTAATAGGGATCTAATTCTCATTTCCCCCCTGATAAAGTGACGCAGGCCTACGCTGCCAAAGGACCAGCGGAGGTGACCTCCCTCGGCAGCCGCTGATAGCCTAAGGCCTTCCTGAAGGATCATAGGGACCGAGAGGTGAATGATCTTCCCAATCAAGTGCTGAAAGATCAATAATAATTATTGTTTTGTTTTTTTTTTTTGAAAAAAGAGGAAGAGAGTGGATGGGTATGCGAAAAGAGGGAGAAAGAGAGCTCAGACCAATTATTTTTCTACAAAATACTTTATGTGACAACAGCGGCAGCCCCCAAAGGGCAGTGTGTAACAACAGAGCCTAATTAGGATGATTTCAGTGTAATCATTAACTCGCATCTAACACCTACGAGAGTATTTCTGTTTAAACTAAAACATGACCTGCATGGTGGAGAGGCCTTGTAAACTGTCTCTGAAATAAAATATGTGACAGGAAAGGTCAGAGCAGCTCTCATTTGAATTTCAAGTAGGGAGCCGGCACTGCGGTGGCCGGTGCAGTGAGCCTGACGACTCCACTTTCTAGGCCTTCCTGCCAGCAGTAGCAGTTGGAGAAATCCTCTAGGACTAATTACTAGGATTGCAAAACAAGGATTTTTCTTCTCCTGCCTCTGTCCACTTTCCCTTCCTCTCTTCCAACCAGGGTGGAAAAGCAAGGGTCTCTAATGATGTTTGGGGAAAGAGGTGATTTCCTTTGTTGTTGCTATGAGACTGAAGGTCACCGCTGAGTGGCCTGCTCCGCCTGATCCAGTCACCTGCTGGCTGGCCCCTGGGCCAGACCAAGCCTAGTCTGGCCTTCCTAGCATGTCCTCCTGCCAGCCAAGCAGGGGAGGCCTTGCTAATAAACTCTCTTCCCAGCAAGAGTGATGCTAAGGCATTGCCTTCCGCTGGGCTGCGTAAAAGCAGCTATCAAATCAGCAAGATGCAACTTGATTTGCAGGTCTCCAGTGAAATTTAAGAACGCGAACTGTAAAACGTTGAGGGAAAAGGAAGCATGAAAACATTTTTAAGGAAAGCATTTAAAAAGTCAGAGACAGACATAATAATAAAAAAAAGTTGGCAGGGAAGGTTTTATTTATTCATTTTGAAACATTGCAAAGAGCTCTGTTAGCAGCATTTATCTGCCTCTTTTTTTTTTTTTAAGGCAGCCCCGAAAGCAAGTGAGTTGAATTCATTTCCTTTTTCCTTCTGTGACTTTTTAAAGCATTATATACACTAAGATCTTTTTTGCACTTCTGGGAATTTATAAAGCTATAACATTTAGTACATAAGCCTGACTTGGCTAAACCCGCTTCATTTCTCTTCTCCCTCCCCCAGCCCTTCCCTTTCTCTTCCTCCCCAGCCTTTAATGCAGAGCCTTTCTTTGTCATGCATACTAATTGGTCCTTTCCCTCAGTCCCTTTGTCCTGTTTTTAAAATGTTTTTTTTTGTTTTGTTTTTCAAATCTTTTCCCTCTTTTCCTTTAATTCAAACAACAAAAAAGAATGAGAAAATTAAAAATGTACCTGACAACAGTGGAATAAAACAGCCTTGACAAAACCAAAGACACAAGAAATAGAGGCAGTTGTCTTGTTACTTTTTGACACTGCTCAAGCCAGTAAGGTAACTGGAGTCAGTACAGTTAATGAAAACTTATTCACTGGACACTTGTTAAAGATGGCGAGATGTATTTTCTTCAAGCCTGTGGCAGCGCAGGGGAGACTACTGCAATCGAGGAGTGACTGAGCTCAACTCTGAACACAGCAAAGATAGCTGGGGCTTTAGAAACAGAGTGAAGGGCTCAGTACATGGAAAATTACTAAGAGGAGCTGCCATGGGTAGGGGGATTTTTGCCAAGCTGACTTAGAAGAATTGCTGAACACAGGCAGAGGTGGAGGCTTTGTCCGGAGGGCTCAGAGGAACCTAACAAAAGTTTGGTAAAAGAGGGAGTCTTTGTCAGTACTTACTTCTTGGTGTCTTCCACTAAGTTGGTCAGCCACCGTATTCTCCTGCTACCAACTTTGACACAATGGTGGACAAAATTATATGGAACTGGACTGATTTGCACCATAGACTCCTATTGAAATTCCTAAACAAATCTCTCTAATTCCTGTAAGAAACAGATTTATGCTGCTGCTGATAACCATAAAGAAAAGTGATTCCAAGACATCTGTTTAACTCTAAGTTTTACAACCTCAGCTGACTTCGATTTCTATCCCCATAGCACGAGAATGATCCTCTGCCTTTGCAGTTGGAAAATAAAGTTCAAATGCTGACTTTGCAAACATCTGGGATATTCGATGTGATTAACCTATTAGCTTAGCAGACTTTGAGAGGGTCCAAGTTGGAAAATACTGTTTTTAAATTTTTCTCCAGGCCGGGCATGGTGGCTCATATGTGTAATCCTGCATTTTGGGAGGCTGAGGTGGGCAGATCCCTTGAGGTCAGGAGTTCAAGACCAGCCTGGCCAACATGGTGAAATCCCATCTCTACTAAAAATACAAAAATTAGCCAGGCATGGTGGCAAGAGCCTGTAATCCCAGCTGCTTGGGAGGCTGTTACAGGAGAATCACTTGAGCCCAGGAGGTAGAGGTTTCAGTGAGCAGATTGCGCCACCGCCCTCCAGGCTGGGCAACAGAGTGAGACTCTGTCTCAAAAAAAAAATTTTTTTTATCACAATACCACTTTCATTCAAGCTATGATGAACCCCACTTTCCTACTGTAGAATCCCAAAGCTTTTCAGTTGTTGACAACTGTTCAGTAATCGTAATTTATGTTGATAAAGCTCATTTTTAGCCATTAAAATTTTTTAGTTCAATCCATTTTATTTTTTTAGTTCAGTCCATTCTAAAACTTGAAGCTCACTTATAATTGGAAGCTTTCTTCTTCCTCCCCATGCTTTCTCCCCATCCCTACCAGCCCAGGTTCAGCGCAGCCCTGTAGTGAGGAGGTAGGCATTTGTATTAGCCTGTTCTCACACTGCTATAAAGAGATACCTGAGACTGGGTAATTTATAAAGCAAAGAGGTTTAATTGACTCACAGTTCCACAGGGCTAGGGAGGCCGCAGGAAACTTACAATCATGACAATAGGGGAAGCAGGCACATCTTACATGGTGGCAGGTGAGAAAGAGAGAGAGAGTAGTAGGAAGATCCCCTTATAAAACCATCAGATCTTATGAGAACTCACTCACTATCACTAGAACAGCATGGGGAAAACTGCCCCCATGATCCAGTCACCTCTCACCAGGTCCCTCCCTCGACATGAGGGGATTACAATTTGAGATGAGATTTGGGTGGGGACACAGAGACAAACCATGTTAGCATGGTTTCCTATATCCTCTACATTCTTTGTTCTTTGTCCCTCCCTATCTTCTGGGCCCTCTAGAGTTGGGGCAGGGGGAGCAAAATGCAGACGAAAAGAGGCAAAAGTCTCTAGCTAGCTGGTGCTATTTGCAGTTTTCCTTGGCCAACATGCGCAACTCTCAGGTCCTCCATGCCATCCCTGGGTCCTTCAGAGGTACCCCACAGGGACCCCTGTGGTATACAAAATCCTCATGCTGTTCTGCTGTTCTCTTAAATCCCTCCTCAAGTCTTGCCTGTGGTGGGCTACCCCACAGCCTCTTAGTGCTGAGGTCTTCTTGCCCTGGCAGGAAGCTCTTTTGAATTCCACAAGGACAAATAGGACCAAGTCCCCTTCTTAGTCTGTACTGGGCCCATGGGAGCCCACATATACTGGCCATGCCACATGCTAGGAGGACAAGCTGGAACCCTACTGCATTCAGAAGTGTATGAATTTCTGGGCTTGAGGCAGCAACAACACTGAGGTTTGGTAAGCCCACATACTCCAAGGAAGAAATATCTAGCTTTTCCTAACATTCTCGAAATGCATCCTATTCATGTTTGTGACTACACCAGGGCAGACTGATGAGTTTCTTTGACTTGACCGCCAGCCAAGGACTAGAACCTCAGTCCCCTCATCCTGTAGAAATCCCATTTGGGTGGATGACTCTTGCACCTGTTCTCCTTCTCAACAAGCCTCAGACTCTGCTTACACAGGTTGAATGGGATGGTGGGATCCAAGCACAGGTGTGGCCACCTCTTAGCAAAACCTGCAGGAATAGGTCTAGCAGCTCCTCTTGAGAACAAGGTGGGGTACCCACAGCCTATTGTACTTAGCTTTACCAGCCTTCTGAGACAATAAAGAAAACACAAAATAATCTTTCTACATAGAAAAGCTGAGTAACTTTTCTGATTCTCAGGTCTTTCCTTTGCAAAATGAGAGTAAATAAAATTCTGTGCTTGCTTCGGCAGCACATATACTAAAATTGGAATGAGAGTAAATGAAATTCTCTTGTTAGGGTTGTTGCAAAGACAAGATGATGTATATGAAGGCACCTGACATATTTAATCTCTCTTTCAACTGTTCCTCCATTATTCTTCTTCATTCTTCTTTGTTTACTTTTCCCACTGCTTCTCCTGGGTCCCTAGGTTGATATGCTAGGGAAGGATCCCATGGAAGTATTGGAGTCTTAAATTAGAATTTCTTACAACAAAAAGACAGAGCCTACTTCATTGAGTGAAGGCTTAATGGGAAAATCTGGAACTTGGAGATTACCAGGGCCTCTGAGGTGTGAGAGCATCTTGCACAGAAGGCAAAACTTTGTTTAGTAGAAATCTCCTGCTGAGGAGATGCTCTACACCCCAGCTTTGCACGTGTGGTGCAAATGGATTCCCCGGCAAACAGGAGAATGCCCTGGCACCGCCACTCCCATGCAAGCATAGGTGCCACTAAATGCATGCTGCCTTAGCACTTTGTTCCTTAGTGAGTTCCCAAGTTATAGGTTGCAGGAGGTAGGGGAGGCACTTCAGGGAGCAGAGGTCATGAGTCGCCTTGGTGCTGTGCTTCCCTGCTGGCTTGTGGTGTTCATGATGGATGATAGTTTGGGGTGTAATATCTGCTGTGATGGATCACAGAGGAGTATGAAAATTCATAAGGAAGCATTAGGTTGTATTTCACAGGACTCCGTCTCTATGACTGTGTGTGTGTGTGTGTGTGTGTGTGTGTGTGTGTGTGTTTTCTTTCTGTAACCCAATTAGCTCTCTTGGTGATTACATAGAGCTGCCATTTTGACAATTTATTGTTTTCTGCCTGCTCCATTTTTCCATGCATGGGTCGAGGGAGATAGCTACTTGTTCTTTGATGCATGGATGGTTGGCCAAGAACCCCTCTTTTTGCCCTTGGATCTTGCCTCTCCTTCTTCTGGCTGCAGCCTCAGCTGCCCGAGGGAGTATGTGTTAGTGAGAGTGTTTGGCTGGAGGGCTCTGTCTCCACCCATTACTGCCCGTGCCACTCTTGGAAGTTTTCTGATTCCCAAGATACTGAATGCAAACTCTATGGAGTAGTGCTATTCCCTGAACCTTCCAGAATGAGCAAGAGGGCAAGGTCAGGGCACAGATACTTTTGGAGAATTTGTTTTTTCTCAGAAAACAAACTGTCCACAAATTATGAACAATTAACAAAGATGTTTTTCTTGTGAAAGTTAAACAACATCACATACTTAAAAGCAGCATCCATTTTGTTTCAAATATTGTAGTATACTAGCCTGAGCATATTCTGGCAGCTACTCCTTTCTTTCTTTTTCTTCTCTCTCTCTCTGTTTTTTTAATTTAAAGGGGCACCCTGCTGTGGTAGGGAAAAGCCACAGAATCGGAAGATGCAACTTAAGTCCAAGTTCTGCTCTGTTTCATTATATATAACTATGGCTGAAAATTTATTCTACCCCAACAAAAAGTGAAGTGTGACAGGGAGGCTGCTGCCCCAATATAAAGTCTCTGTGGTTAGAGCTATCAGGACAAGTTCTCCCCAGACCATGGAGAAGCTGTAGAGAGTTAAGATCCCTGGAGCTCTGTGGCTTGTGTCTGCAGTGACTTGTCCTAGTAATAGGTTGGTGCAAAAGTAATGGCAAAATCCACAATTACTTTTGCACCAACCTAATATTTTATGCTTGTAGAGAACAGAATAATTTGATCTGGCAATGCTTGTTAGAGGTGACCAACTTTATGGTAACCATGAAGAAACCTCTCACTTCTCATCTTAGATGAATTGTAGCACAGCTGCACCTCCAAATGCTCTCTCTTCATCTTCAGTGGAATCTTATACTTGGTTAGCTCCTGGGAACAACTGCCTTGAATTTTCTACTATCTCAGCAGCTGTGAAGTAAAAGATGTAGTTAATTGGTAGGTACCTGGCAGAACTTCCAGCAATACTTAGCTTTGCTGAAGAAGAGCTTGCTCAGAACATTTGGATAATAAGTAGGCAATATTTGGTGGCTGTAATACTATAATACTGAAAGGAGCAAGGTACCTTTGCTTGGCGATTCTCTAATTTTTATCGTCTAAAATTTAGAACTTTCAATCTTTACAACATAAGACACCGCCATTTGCCCAACAGGTCACTCGGAGTGCTTTGGATCTACTGATATCTGAAGGGGCTCCTGCCAGAAAGATCCTGTTGCTTTGTGTGACAGGAGAAGTAAAATCACTTAAGATACCACTTTAACTTCTTTTTCATTTTCTGAGCTCCCCTTGACTCCAGGCAGGGTTCTGTGTAAAAAGCAAAGGTGGAGAAAGCCCTCTTGGCTTAAGTTTGTTGTTTCCTGCCAGTCCTGTGCCAGGCAGCAAGAACATGTTGATTGATGTACATATGCTGATGACAGCTTGCAGGACACATTCCAGGGAGTTTCATATAATGAAAAATGAAGACAAAAAAAAGAAAACTCAAAATAGAATTGTCAGCATATACTGTTAAATGACTGTTTGGGTCATTAGAAAAGCTTTTTATAGACATTGTTGCCTTCTCTAATAGGTTTATTAAGTGTTATGGTTTGGCCCTGTGTCCCTACCCAAATCTCATCTCGAATTGTAATCCCCAGGTGTTGAGGGAAGGACCTGGTGGGAGGTGACTGGATTATGGGGGTCGTTTCCCCCATGCTGATCTTGTGATAGTGGAGTCCTTATGAGATCTGGTAGTTTGATAAGTGTCTGGCATTTCCCCTGCACTCTTTGTCTCACCTGCGCCATGTAAGACGTGCCTTGCCACTCCTTTGTCTTCCACTATGATTGTAAGTTTCCTGAAGCCTCACTAGCCATGCAGAACTGTGAGTGCATTAAGCCTCTTTGCTTTATAAATTACCCAGTCTCGGGTAGTATCTTTATAGAAGTGTGAAAACGGACTAATAAGAGTTAACAAAGATAACAATAGGCAGTATTTACCAAGGGCCCACTCTTACAGATTAGTTACTGATGTAATATCATTTAATTTTTGCAGAAATCCTGAAACAAGTGTTTATTCTCATTTGATAGATGAGGAAACTGAGAGTCAGTAGCTAAGTAAGTTGCCAGGGCCCCTCAGCCCTGTGGTAGGCAGAATAATGCCCCCCACCCCCCCAAAGATGTCTGTGTCCTAAGCTCCAGAACCTGTGAATATGTTGGGTTACATGGAAAAGGCCGTTTGCAGATGGAATTAAGGAGGAAACAGCTGACCTCAAAAAGTGGGAGATGATCCTGGCTCATCCAGGTGAGCCCAGTGTAATCACAAGTGTCCTTAAAAAGTGGAAGCAGGAGGGAAGAGGAGAGTCAATGTCAAAGGAATGTGATGTGAGGAAACTCTACTGGCCATTGCTGCCTTGGCTTTGTGGAAGAAAGCAGGCCACAAGTTGAGGAATGTGGGCAGCCTCAAGAAGCTGGAAAAGCAAGGAAACACTTTCTTCCCCAGAGTCTCAACAAGGAACAAGTCACAAGGCCCTGCTGACGCCCCAGGAGACCTGCATCAGCCTTCTGACTCTAACATAATATATTTGGTTGTCTTAAGCCACTAAATATGGGCTGATTTGTTACAGCAGCCATTGGGGGTTTTAAGGGGCAGATGGAGTTAAAAACAGAATACAAAGTTCATCCTCTCTTCACTATGCAAAGTGACCTCTACATTGCTTGACATATAAAAATAGAATCAGAAAAACTCTACCTAACCTCCTTAGCTATTTTCTCTCCCTGCCTTTTCCTCTTTTTCTCTTATGCTCCATTCACGTGCTTCCTTCCTCTTTCCCTTTTCCTAAATTAACAGGTTCTTGCTGTAAAAGAAATTAATTCTTCACTTCGAAGTAGGTCATTATAACAAAGGTTTTAAATCATTTGGTCCTCCCATTTGTGAAATATAGACTTCACTTTAATCTTCTGTGCACTACTAGCAGTAAAAAAAAAAAAACGGCCTATAATTTGTGAAAAATGGGATTTTTCCCCACCATCAGTCATCTGGACAGATATGTAAGTTTTTCACTCCCTTTTCACCCTTTGACTCACACCTGGAAGCTAGAAAGACCAGCGTTCATCCACACAGGCAGTGTTTCCTCATTCTGCTCACACTTGTGGGACCAAATTTAAAACTTAATGAAGAATAGGGTCCTAGTCGCCAAATGGGTAGGACCCCCTGGTTCCTTCCTTCCCATTATTTCTTCCAGTCTCCAGTTGCCTTAGAGCTCTTCATATGTAAGTAACTCTTCTTATTTCTCAAAACTACTAAGTTTATTTTGAAAGCTCAGCTAAGCTTGTTTGGTTGGTAAAGTTAAATAGTCAGATTTTGTACTCTGTTTCCATTTTCACCCCTGGATGCATAAGAGAGGCTCACAGATTCTCTGGAATGGCTTCTTCAGATCACCTAAGCAAATAGGGTGGGCCTACTTTCATTCAGGAGTCACATTAAATTGGACTGTTATAGGCCGGGCACTGTGGCTCACGCCTGTAATCCCAGCACTTTGAGAGGCCAAGGCAGGCAGATCACAAGGTCAGGAGATGGAGACCATCCCAGCTAACATGGTGAAACCTCGTCTCTACTAAAAATACAAAAAAATTAGCTGGGTGTGGTGGCGGGCGCCTGTAGTCCCAGCTACTCGGGAGGCTGAGACAGGAGAATGGCATGAACCCGGGAAGCAGAGCTTGCAGCGAGCTGAGATTGCGCCATTGCACTCCAGCCTGGAAGACAGAGTGAGACTCCATCTCAGAAAAAAAAAAAAAAAAAATTGGACCGTTATAAAGGGAGCAAGACTCTACTGTTGAACTCCAAGATCTCAGGGTGTAATTTTGCTTACAAAATTAGGGCCTTTTGCAATAATCACATTATACTGTAACATCTTTTTCTTTCTCTATCTTCCTTCCCAGAAAGGTGGAGACATAATCTTTAGGAATGCAGGAACCATGTCACATGTTTACTATGAATTCCTAGCTCCTAGCACAGGGTACTTGACACGTAACTTCATATAAACTTTGAGACCTGGTAGGCCTGGGTTCCAGTCTTTGTTCTGCTACTTGCCTACTGTGTGCCCCTTGTTTAGTTACTTGGTCTCTTTGATCTGTAGTTGGTCATCTGTAAATTGGGGTGTGGAAATCTACAGTGCTATGGTAATTAAATGAGACAATAAATTTGAAGCATCTAGCAAAGCCTTAGCATTGCACACAGTGAGTACACAATTTAAAAACACAGTGGTTAAAAATGTGGAACCACATTGCCCAGGTTTGAATTCTAGTGTTCTCACTTGCCATGAAAGTTACTGAATCTCACTAGACTTCAGTTTCCTCATGTATAAAATGGGTGTAATAATAGCACTTAGTCTCAGAAGGTTGTTGGATGGATTAAATGAGTTGCCAGGCACAGTGGCTCATGACTGCAGTTTTGGCTACTCCAGTGGCTGAGATGGGAGGATCTCTTGAGCCTGGGAGCTTGAGGCTGCAGTGAGCTGTGACTGTGCAACTGCACATCAGCCTGGGTGACAGAGCAAAACCCCAACTCTTAAAAAATGAGTTAACATGCATAAGGGTGCCTACATCAGGGACTTACACGTAGTAAGTATTCATTGATTGTTATTTATTAGCAGTAATAAATAACACATTATAGAAGAATGTCACGTTCTTCTGACATTCATCCCATTTTATTTGATTTGCTCTCTTTTTTGGACCTTATAATAATACTACATGGAAGGGTAAAGTAGTTGGTTCTAAGGATTATTCCAAAATCCTCTGCTCTAAAATGTTGTGACTTATGTGAGCAAAGATCCAAAGCCGATTCTCCATCCTCATATTTTCTTGGGGCCCAAAGGGAGGGAAACTGTAATTTTGAAAAACCGTGTCCCAGAGCTAATAGAGGTAAGACTTCCTGTGGCAGTAAAAGTAATTTTCCCCCCTCCCTGGATTAGACCCAACGTTTGTAACAAATATAACTGCTGTAGGCTTTACACTTAACAACAACAACAACATCTTTGTTTAAAAATTATATATACATATGTTTAGTTTTCTAAATAACGGCACTGCAATATGGTGCGTTGGAAATTACAGCCAGCTCTTGATTTCTTTTCATTGCAAAGACAAATTTTGCATAACCTAAAACTGTGCTTGCATTGGAGACTGGGATTGTTAGAAACTTCATTGTTGATTGTATCTACATGATGTTCCTTCTGAAGTTCTATTTTCTTTGTAATGCTCTGAGTAACCTCTTTCATTCAAAGGTCACATTTGGGTTGATAAAATAAAGCCAACCTTCAAGTCTGCCATTTCACATAGAGGCCAAGATGTCTCCCTTTCCTGTAAACTTCCTTCTTCCATTAATATCACAGCATGTCTGAAGGTTTAAAACAAAGCTATATTTGAGTTATCCAATCACAAAAAGCACATGAAAAATGTGTGTGCGTGTGAAAAACACACCCTTTCACATGCTCTACTAACTCTGAAACATCTAGATGAAATTTGAGCTGAGAACAAGCATGAGGGATTACAGAACAAGTGGTCATTGTTTTCAGCAAATCAGAAGTGCCTGGAATCAGTGTACCCTTGAGCAACACAATGCTCTACTCCTCAAGGGCCAGAGAGCTGGATTTTTCACAGTGGCTTTCCACTTGACTCAGAGTTCCATATCTGAAAGCTCCCCAGGTGGGTGGAAGGTTTTCAGTGAACATGGGTGGAGTACAGAGAAGGCACTTTTTGAATGGGAGCAAGCTATAAAATTAGGTTGATGAAGTTCAATGACTGAACTTGTGGTGGCTTCTCTACAGGCCAAGGCCATAGAAATATAGTGTTTGTACTTAGGCAGTCATATGACGTGGTGCGTGAGCTCATGGCCTTATAGCTCATAAAGCGTTAAGAAGGAACTTACAGACCATGAGTCCAACCCTCATTTACACATAAGTAGACCCAAGGTCACTCCTGCTGTGTTTGTTGTTCACATTTATTGTTTAGAGCTGGTCTCTGGCAGGAGCTCGGGGGTCCTCTCTTCTCCTTCCGCCCTGCTCTACTTCTGAAGATGAGTCAGGACATAGCTTCAGTCACTCCAACTCTAGGGAGGAAGAGATGGCGACGGCCAAGTTCTAGGACACTGAAGTGTTCACAGCACTAGATGAGGGACTGCCTTTGCATTTCCCACTCTTAGAAGCTGTTCTCTTCATTCCAGAAGCCTGGGGAAATGAGAGGGCCTGTTTCCCCAAAAGCCTTCCGGAAATTGCTGTCCAACTGGGAGAGACCAGACACAACTGCTTATACCAATTTCCTTCTGTACAACAAAAGCCAGAGAATTCTTGTTTCTTTGTTACCCCAGAAGGGTGTGTGTGTGTGTGTGTGTGTGTGTGTGTGTGTGTGTGTGTGTGTGTATTGAGGGGAATTGGCATTAAGCCCTGCCTCTCTTTAGCTAGGGCTATGTCTGAAATTTAAGTTTTGGTTTTGGAGGAAAGGAGGTGTAACACTCTTTTCTAGTGTTTTCTATAGTTTGGTGCTAGACCACTTAGAGCTATAGAGGCTAAACTGAAAAGTCCATCTGTATATTTAAATCTACTTCTCTAGAGTTCCACATTAAGGTCTGAGAGCCCAGCCTGTGATCCACCTCCAAGCCAGACCAATCTCAGCCTCAGTCTCCCTGCTAGCCGCAGTCCTGGCTGGTAATAAGATGCTAACTTGCTTTGTCTTTGTGCAGCTTTTTGCTTCTGTGACCTTGTGGGGAGGAGTGACTGATGGAGGGAGAGTGATAGTAAGATTGGATCAGGCAGTTAAGAGCCTTGTTCTGTGTTCGTATTCTCCATCTCTATCAGTTAACACCCCATTTTGGTATTACCTACATCAAAAGTGCTGGTTGGTCCTTTTGAATTATAATGTTAGCAAAACCATAGAACACTTGTATGGCAGGCACCATTTTGAGGGGTCTACCTATAAGAATTCATTTAATCCTTACAACCAACCTTTGATGTAGGTATTGTTATAATTTCCATCTATAGCTGAGGACATTGAAGCACAGAGGGGTTGTATCATTTATTTTTCCAAATGACACACCTAGTAGGTAGAGGAGTTGGGGTTCAAACCCAGGCAGTCTGACTCAGATAACGCACTGGTAATCACTATAAACACTACCTATGTAGGGAAGTAAGCTGGATCGTAGCCAGCTAGCTTGGTAGAGGGTACCTCACAAATGCTTACTTTTTTTGCTTTTTTGGAGACAGAGTCTCACTCTGTCACCCAGGCTGGAGTACAGTGGCATGATCTTAGCTCACTGCAACCTCCATCTCCTGATCTCAGGCAATTCTCCTGCCTCAGCCTCCTGAGTAGCTGAGACTACAGGCATGCGCTATCACGCCTGGCTAATTTCTATATTTTTCAGTTGAGATGGGGTTTCACCACGCTGGCCAGGCTGGTTTCAAACTCCCGACTTCAGGCAATCCACCCACTTCGGCCTCCCAAAGTGCTGGGATTACAGGTGTAATCCACTGCACCTGGCCTGCACTGCAAATGCTTACTTTTGATAGTGGCGATTATGTGTTTGTATTTGATGGCTAAGAGAGCTTATGTGACAGTCCAAAAGAGGTATAGCAAATCTGTTGGGAATTGGGCAGCTGTCAGTTCATAGCAGGTAAGGGAGCACACAGATGTACTTGAGCACATGGATATACTTGAGGTGGAACTAACTGTACACTGATAAAAGAGATATAAGAAGGAGAGAGGAGGGAGCATGGCAGGACTCAGTAGCTGCTTAGGCTTTACAGAGGTACACATACCTGCCTTTAGTTTAGTAGATGGAATACCTTGCCTCGAGAACAAAGGGATCCAACCCAATGACAGAGCCAGAAGGCTCAGGATGAAGGAGGACTTTGGAGACAATCCAAACTGGTGTGGGGGCTGCCTGGAGCCGTTCACAGCTCAATTTTGCCTATTAAAAATGCTTTATTAGTTACCAATTAAAAAATCCAGAGAACACACACAAACTACATTTTTCCAGGTTGTCTCGAAAGATGGAAAGATCTGGCAATGCTGGGTATCCATTCTCACTGGTCAACAATCGTCTTCACTGGGTTGCAGCTCCTCTCTTTAGATGAGGGATTAAAGTGACAGTAGGATTGGATTGGACAGTTAAGAGCCTTGTTCTGTGTTCAAATTCTCCATCACCCTACCATTTCCTGTCACCACTCACTCACATGACCTGCCTGTCCCTGCCAGCACTTGAGTAGGCAACCCTTACCTCACCTTATAAATGCATAAATAGAGGACTTTTGTGGTGAGTAGTGAGAGCTAACCCAGCTTTCACTTTGGAATTCCCGTGTGAACATCTCCCCAGTCATTTTGACCCTTGGGATACATAATTTCTTATGCCATAAAGGAGCTACATGTGGCTATGACTTGGACCATCTGGGCTTTGAGTGATGTGGCTTACTGATGTTACACTGACCCCCTGCGATTGTGAATGGGCTGGTGAGATTGGTTTAATAGCAAAAGCACCAGGTATGAGAGTTTTTTGATCCTCTTTATCTTTCATGAAGCCATTTTGTTGCTGTGGCTGAGGCTTTGAACCTTGAAACACCAGGATGGGCATTAATATGGGAGAATCTCCAGAGGGAAATAAGACTGTCCTCAAGAACAGTGTGGCCACAGCCTCTGTCATTCTTTCCAATACTCTTCCCAAGATCATCCAGCCATGACTGGATAATTCCCAGGAAATCCTTTGACTCTTCGGCTGAAATCTCTCACTGTTATTCCTAAAGCTCTTGCAAATGTACATTCTATTTTGTCTTTCCCATGCTGCTGCCCATTTCTAAACTCAAACCCTTTCATTTGTAGCTTAATGGCCTCTGTCACTACCACTTAAGAAAATGTGAATTTCTTTTCTTTCTGCCTAGGCTGGAGTCAAACTTTTGGACTCAAGCAATCCTCCTGCCTCAGCCTGCTAAATGGCTGGGACTACAGGCATGCACCACCGTGCCCAGCAAAATCTGAATTTCTTGATCCCCAACTCCTAATTTGATAAGGATAGGCAATTTTCTTTGGCCAAATTGCAAAATAAACGTATTTCCTCTGGAAGCTTTTTAGAGTCAAACAGATCTGAATTTGCTCTCCACTCTGCCACTTTAAAAACCTTCAAACTAGTTACTGAGCCTTTCTGATTCTGATTGGTAAGATCTGAGAGATGGGAGTAATTTTCTTCTTGCAGACTAGCTCTAGGAATGAATGTTATTAGGAACGTAAAGTATCTACTACAGTTCCAGGCGCATCAGCAGGGTTCACAGATTTTAGTTCACTGCCTCTATTATGGCCTTTTGGAGCTGATGGGGTGTAGCTTATTATGAATTGGACAATTTATAGGTACTGTGAAGATTTCTTTGGGAAACCAGGAGAATGGGTACCTGAGAGGAACAAAACACTTACGGCAAGTGTTGGTCCAGCGTTTGCAGACAGGTACGGGGGCGTGGAGGAATTCCGAGTGGAGGGAAACAACAAGACGGAACTTTTACTGGTAGTAAAGGAAGGCAAGGAATACTTTTTCTTCCTTTAGTCCTCCAAAGGGCACTGACTTCCTTTTCATAGTGGACACTCAATAAATGCTGTTGACTGACAGACCACAGAACGTTATAGAAGGTTTACAGGGCAGGGAATATAATATTAATATCCATGTGATGTTTTTACGTTTTAATTTTGGTGGAAGAAGGCTGAAGCCTGGGGCAAAAGCTAGTATTTTCATTTGTTTCACCTGAAGTTATATTGGCAGGGGCCCTCAGGGTAAAGAAGAAAAGGATTAGGTTTGGGAGTGGGAAAGGGTATGAAGAAGCTGTAATAAAATATATAAGTGCAAGAGCTTGAGGAATAAACACAGATGAATTTCAGTCAGAGAAGAGAAGGATCCGGCATAAAGACGTTTTGAGGGGAAAAAAAAATACACCCGTAGGGTAGGCTTTGCTGAATAAAAAAGATAATGTGAGAAAAGTAATGAAAAACTTTTCATATCATGTAGCTCCCTAAGAGGTGTGCAGATATTGTTGTTTTACGTTGATTGGGGCCCCACCATGTACAGGGCTGGTATCTGTGTGAAAATCTAATGTATGAAAATACATTCAAGGGAAAAGATAAACCTAACATGCGTGGAGGCAAAGGTGAATTTTGCTGTGGCAGGTGGACATGTGTAAGAAGTGAGTAAGTGAGTGATTATTTCAGTGGTAAGGTCTTAAGCTTGGTATTTACACCATCATAATCATGACTCCTCTAAAGCAAACAAGAGAGCAGAGCTCTCAGGAAAGAAATTTGCATTTCTCATGATGGGAGTTTAATTTGTAGCATGAACATACACTGAAAATATCCTCATCTCTTGTTTGTCAGAAATGTCTCAGGAAGAGCCCCGATAAAGATACCAATATATTCTTAAAGAGTAAATTTATTTAGGTTCCTTTGCCACCATCTGAACTCTGTTAATGATCTTATCTCTGACACAATTATTAAGGCTAAACTCTGATAACTGTCTAAGGTCAGAAATCACAAGTACATTTTCCCCCAGTATTAAATGACACCTGATGATGACAGCCGTGAGTTAGACTGCTGAAATGAAAAGAAACTCACTAACCTTGACACTGTGATCTGAATATTGGTGAATGTTAGTTACACCACTGTCAAAGCCAAGAGATATTAGGGAATGAGGGACTGCTAAAAAACAAAAGGGCGGCCGGGCGCGGGGGCTCACATCTGTAATCCCAGCACTTTGGGAGGCTGAGGCAGGTGGATCACGAGGTCAGGAGTTTGAGATCAGCCTGGCCAACATGGTGAAACCCCGTCTCTACTAAAACTACAAAATTAGCTGGGTGTGGTGGCCCACTCCTGTAATCCCAGCTACTTGGGAGGCTGAGGCAGGGGAATCACTTGAACTCGGGAGGAGGAGGATGCAGTGAGCAGTCATTGTGCCATTGCACTCCAGCCTGGGCAAAAAGAGTGAAACTCCATCTCAAAAAACCCAAAAAACAAAAAACCCCAAAAAACAAAAGGGCTACTTCTGGAGTTCTGAAACTTCTAGTAGGAAAGGATTTCCCATAAACCCTCCTAGTTCAGCCCACACTCCTGGTGCTGGTGCCAGCATTCCTTCCACAACATCTCCTGCTGAAGCCCGTTTCCTCAGTGGGTATTGGGCTGGTCTAATTATTACAAACTTATTTATTTATTTATGCATTTATTTTGGAATGATTTGAAATCTACTTATCAACTCTGTATCTAACTTCCAGAATATTCCAGACTACATCTACTTCATATGTTTACAGATAGTTGAAGATCATATTATTACTATTATTTTTATTTGTAAAAGAAACCCTATTTTCTTTAGCAATTTGCTCAATTCTTGTTACTCTCTGCACCCTTGTATAAGTCAGGATTGACTGGGCTTTGCTGGGGTAACAACCCTATTACCAATGTTACTCGAAATTTTATTTCCTTAATACAATTTGGGTAGTTTTCCTGTATTTTTGAGGGCTAGGATATGCAAGGTGAGGCAAAAGTCTCTATGGAGCAAAAGAATGAAGTCGTGTTCAGTTAGTGTTAAATTATTTTCTTCTTCTATTTCCTCTGAAATGGAAGATTTTGCTGAATATTGATTTTCACCTTCCTCTCTAATAACACTGTTAGTTTGCATTTGCATAATGTGTTGTACTTTTCACATCTACTGAAACTTTTGCCTTTGCTGTCTCCTCTGCCTGAAAGATTCTTTCCTTGCATAGCTGCATGGCTTCCTCCCCCATGATGACTTCCAGTTCATTCCTTAAATCTCATCTTCTCTGTCACGTCTTCTTCCAGCACTCTGTCTGACCTGGCAAAACACACAAGCAACACTCTTCAAATAACTTCTGCTAGACACTCCTATTTCTTGTGTGAAATGCTTATCACTAACATAGTCAATGTGTTTATTTCTATACCGTGTTTATTCTCTGTCCCTTTCCATTTAGATTAAGTTCCATGAGGGGCGGGTTTTGTTTCTTAGTCACTGTTGTATTCTCAGTTCCTGGAACCGTGCCTGGCACATATAAGTTCTGCACAAAGGTTGAATGAATTTATGTGATTGTTTAACTGATGTTTTTGTGGTCAAGTAAGATGGCAAGTGGCAGCAGAGGCCCTTTTCTGGTGGGTTCTTGTTTATTGTGGCCTTCTGAAGGGAGAGGTCCAATGGAGGGCTAGACTCATTTCATTGGGATGCTTGGTCCTATATAAGAAGACTTAGCTCATCTCTTTATCTGTTGCTGTGGCCGAAATATTTATATAGGCTCAGATGTGGGCACTGAGTCATCCCAACCACTCAGCCTCCTTGTGTCTCCACTCTCTGGATATCCACTGTCTGTCACCCTCCTGGAGAATGAGAGTAGGGGAAGATGGAAATACCACAGGAGACACCTCCTGAAGTACTCTCATACTTCAGGGGGTGTCTAGGCGTGGACATTTTATAAATTATACTTCTGAAGGATTCTTAGTTATCCAAGTTGAAAAACAATAAGATAATACTACCTATATAGACAAAGAGGTGTTGGTGCTTGTCTCAGGGGTGCCCAGCTGATTAAACTTGGCGCACACAGGGCAGAGTTGGAAGCAAGAGTGAGCATGATGAAGATTCTGGAGTCTTCAAAAAACCTGATGAGAAATTCAACATGATGGATACTTTGCCCCACTCAGAAGAATAGAAGTTGACTTTGTGATGGCCATTATTAACCAAGATATTCAGGCTGACACTCTGAGCAACTACTCTTGTGTCACTGGGCTCATTTAATTGGGGGGTGGAGAGATGAGAGAAAAGAGTTAGGCAAAGAGCAAGAGGTAGCACCATGCGTTAGTTTCCTGGGGCTGCAGTAACAAACTGCCACAAATGGGATGGCTTAAAACAGCAGAGATTTATTGTCTCACAGTTCTGGAGACTGAAAGTCTGAGATCAAGGTGTCACATGGTTAGTTCCTTCTGAGGGCTGTGAAGAAGGATCTGCTCCATGCCTCTCTGCATTATCTAAGGCTGGGTAATTTATAAAGAAAAGAGTTTTATCTGTAATCCCAGCACTTTGGGAGGCCGAGGCGGGTGGATCACGAGGTCAGGAGATCGAGACCATCCTGGCTAACACGGTGAAACCCCATCTCCACTAAAAATAAAAAAAAATTAGCTGGGCATGGTGGTGGGTTCCTGTAGTCCCAGCTACTTGGGAGGCTGAAGCAGGAGAATGGTGTGAACCTGGGAGGTGGAGCTTGCAGTGAGCCGAGATTGCACCACTGCACTCACTCCAGCCTGGGCGACAGAGCGAGACTCCCTCTCAAAAAAAAAAAGTTTTATTTGCCTCATGGTTCCACAAGCTGTATAAGCATGGCATCTGCTTAGCTTCTGGTGAAGTCTCAGAGCACTTTTACTTATGGCAGAGGGCATAGTGGGAGCAGGCACATCACATGGCAGGAGAGGACTAAGAGAGAGAGGAGGTGCCAGGCTCTCTAACAACCAGCTCTTGCATGAATTCATTGCTATAGGCAGGGCATCAAGCCATTCATGAGGGATCAGCTCCCATGACCCATACACCTCTCATCATGCCCCACCTCCAACATGGGGGACCACATTTCAAATAGATTCGGAGGGGATAACCATCCAAACTCTATCACTCTCCCTCTCTCCCAGCCTCTGGTTGTTTGCTGGAATCTTTGGTGTCTCTGGCTTCTGCTGTATCACCCGATCTCTTTCTTTACCTTGACATGGTGTTCTCCCTATGTGCTCAACTGTGTCCAAATCTTCCCTTTAAATAAGCACACCAGATGTATTGTATCATGGGACCACCCTACTCCAGTATGACCTCATTTTAACTACTGACATCTGCAACTACCTGATTTCCAAAGAAGGCCACGTTTTTGAGGTACTGGGAGTTAGGACTTCAACATATGGATTTTGGGGACACACTTCTAGCCATAACATACAATTCAGGCAGTTGGTGACACTGGGGGTGTTTTAGATGTGGGTGAAGGGATTCTCAGTTTCTTTCAGCTCTCAGGCAAAGCACACTTGATACGCCAATTTGTGCATTGCTGAATTATGTAATTCACAATATGCTAAAATACAGTATGTAGAAATTTGTTATTATTTATCCCTGTGAAAACATTTCCATAATAATTCATTCTTAAAATATGCAATTATCTTTCTCGTCACAGTGCTGCCTGGCTGAAACGTCTCGATCAAGCCCGCATGTCCTTATTATAGGGAGTCCTGCAAACTTTCCATGTTGTAATTGGCTTATTTTGGAGAATAAGTTGATGAACATCTTTTTTTCCCCTCTATTAGTATCAGATAGTATCAGAAGCAATGGTTGTTCATTGTTTTTCGTTTATTGATGTATCGTTTATATACTCACTCAACAAACCTTTACTGAGTCCCTGCTTCAAAGGAAAGACAAATCAGACCCTGTTCCCTTGGACCACCAGGTGCGTGGAGCCAGACACGCATGTTAACATTTCAGTAAAGTGCAAGGCACTAAGAAAAAAGTCTGGGCAGTTTTCAAGAGGAAGAAGTCTTCCTGATTGCTCTGAAATCTCACTCTACCCTCAACTAGGGACTCAAAAGTTTTCATTGGAAGGTATGGATTCTGCTGTTGTCTGCAATCTTCTCCTCTCTAGGATTCCAGGAAACCACAGAATGAAGGTTAGGACCCTTGGTTTTAGACACTAACTTGGAGCTTTCCACATAAGCCTTTGAGCTGTCCTGGGAAATCATGATCTAATGGGCTAGAGACCCACTTTGTATGTGTGAAAAATTCCTCAATAGAAGATACCATGACAGATAAGTGAAAATCATGATTCTAAACTGTTTACATTCAACAGATAGAGGCCAGTGTACCATGAAGCATCATGAGGTCAGATTCATTTAGTGCAAAGGATGGCACTGTTCAAGAGGAAAATATCAGCTGGGCGCAGTGGCTCACGCCTGTAATCCCAGCACTTTGGGAGGCTGAGACAGGTGGATCACCTGAGGTCAGGAGTTCGAGACCAGCCTGGCCAACATGGGGAAACCTCTTCTCTACTAGAAATATAAAAAATTAGCCAGACGTGGTGGTGTGTGCCTGTAGTCCCAGCTGCTTGGAAGGCTGGGGCAGTAGAATTGCTTGAACTCAGAAAGCGGAGGTTACAGTGAGCCATCGTACCACTGCACTCCAGTTTGGGTGGCAGAGTGAAACTCTGTCTCAAAAAAAAAAAAAAAAATAGAATATCTAGGCTTAATTCAATTCATCCTACTCCTTATTTGGGCAAAGGAAAGAAAGGGTGGGAACTGTTCACAGGTCAGCCCCTGAGACAGTAGCAACATGAGGGAGAGGAAGGCAATGCTCTTTGTAAGTCTTTTTTTACAAATGCCAATGCTCCCAGATATATGTTCATCTGAAGTCATTAGCATCAGATGACAGTTTAATTAGCAGTTAATATTTTAGCAGAAATAAACTGATGGAGTGTGAGAGGGGAATGAGGAGCACAGCGGGTTGTGAGGGTGGTGATAGTGCCAGGAAAGGCACCTTGAAGGAGAGGAGTGGAGAGGCTAAGGAGAAGGGGGTCTTACTAGGAGATGCTGTTGTTGTTTTTAATTCTGCTGCTCAAAATGTTTGTCATGTTATGGGGTTGCTAAAATTTGATATTATGTCTCCTTTTAAGGAAGTAGAACAGAAGGACTTGATATAAATTTGAGGGTGATGAGAATGTAATCTTCTCAATTATTGCAGGAGCACCTGCTCGCTTTATTACCAGAAAGTCCAGCATTTTCCTCTCCTATCAGTTTGTACAAGAGCTGCAGCAGCTGGCTCAGTTCAATAAGTAGAGGTGGTGGGTGATCATTTGATCCCCCAACTCACTCCCGATGTGGAAGGAGCTGGATGGAGTCTATGTGGCAAGCCTACTATGACCATTGCTTCTTGCTGCCACATGATGTCACTGCTGGGGTCGAGTCCTGCACAATGTTGTTTGCCAGCCCATCATGCCCTGGAGATGGCTCCGTCTCCAAGGCTACATCTCATTCCTGTTTCTAGCAATGATCATGATGGAGGTTGTTGGCAAATGGATTATGGAGTTACCCTTTTTATTGGGTAAAAGGAAAAAAAAGCTGAGGGGGTTAGGCAAGAATTTGTGGTTTCATACCTAGCACATTTGATAGAGAAGGCTGCCGGAGGGACAAGTACTAACAACAGCAGAAACGGGCCATAAATTAAATTATCTATGGGGTCAGGTTGGAGTGTGTCTCTGAATTATTCACTGGGGTGACACAGGAGCTTATATATATATAAGCTCCTGTATTTTATGTATCTATATCTATATCTTTATCTATATATATTCTTGAGATGGAGTCTCCCTCTGTTGCCCAGGCTGGAGTGCAATGGTGCAATCTTGTCTCACTGCAGCCTCTACCTCCCTGGTTCAAGCAGTTCTCCCACCTCAGCCTCCCGAGTAGCTGGGATTACAGGCACCCACCATCGTGCCCGGCTAATTTTTGTATTTTTGTAGAAATGGGGTTTCACCATGTTGTCCAGGCTGGTCTTGAACTCCTGACCTCAGGTGATCCACCCACCTTGGCCTCCCAAAGTGCTAGGATTACAGGTGTGAGCCACCGTGCCCAGCCAGCTATATCTATATCTATACATATGTATATGGATCCAAACTCCTGTTGTCCTGTGCAACTGCAATCCTATAAGGGTAAGGAAGATGTGATGGATACAGCAGAAAGAAGGGAGTTTATCTGGGTGGGATATGAGGCCAGCAGAGCCAGGAAAGTTGGCCATCCTGTATAGTATCCTATTGTCTGCCCCCTTGATTTTGATGCATTAAATGGCCACTAAAATATGACCGAAGCAGTTTGAAAAATGTCTCAATCTCTATGTTAGTAGAATAACCCAAGGAAAAATCTGATACCCTTAGAGGGAGCAACTGGTCTCACCATAAAATATATGCCCTGGTCTTCATCCCCAAGAACCATGGACCACACATATGTTTTTTCTTCCTAGCATTGCTTGTTCTTAGAAAAGGGTCTAATAAACACATTCACAGCAAAGTGTAAACAGCTGAAGAAACTCAGTGTCTTACCTAATTTAGGAACATCAAGTTAAGGGCAGCTGGCCCTGTAAGCAAAATAAATCATCTTATTAATTTTGGAATTTTAGGTAATCATGAGATCATTGTGCTGTGTTAAGTTCTTCTCAAGGGAGCTTGACTGGAGAATTGGGGCTTTCTGTAATAATGCCCTTCAATTTCTCTCTGCTGAGAACCCACAATGAAATCTGCAGCCCAGTTTTTCAGAACTGATCACGTGAAGAGCGGCTGCAAGTCTTTAAAGCAATTTTTCAAAATCTGCCACTCCATACTTGTATTCATGTTGTTTAAATCTTGGTTTCACTGAATTTCCGTTCTTTCCCAAATAGTATTCTCAGCATCGGAGGCTACAAATTAGATGAGTAGAAATGGCTTGTTGGGCAAGTTCACTTTGGGTAGAGTCTTAAAACTTTGTCCTTCAAATAGAAACATTAGTTTCCGGTATGAATCAGAAAATAAGTTGTTAAATATGTGTTATAGAGGTTATGATCTGCTTTACCCAAGACCTGCACTTATCTTTAGTAGAAATCATACTTCTCTGAGACTCTACCTCTGCAAATTTTACCCCTTACAAAAGTTATTTATTTTAAATAAATCTTTTGCATATCAACTTTCCATCTTCTCTGGCTTCATTTTCTCCTGATTACTTATATCCTATTTTTTTTCCTATATATATATTTTAAGTGCCTTGACTTTAGGTATTTACCCCAAAGGAATCTCCTGACGTCGTTCTCTGGTCCTCCTATTACCACCCTCAAGGAGTTCACCAAAGGGCATAAGATGTTCTTTCATGATGCATTCGTGACAATCCTAGTTTCTAGTAGCTAAAAAGTATCAGTAAATAGACTGTGCTTCAGCCATCTCTCAGTGGAATTTTAAAAAATGTTATCATGACAATAAGCTCATGAGTGGGATGATGCTTTGTCACAAGGGAAGTGCTAGCTACAGAGAGTGAGGGGAGCAAGGGCTCCAGTCTTTGGCCCCGGCTAGGTTCTATGCATGTGCCCAAGGACAGGCGTCATCTGTGCAGTGCTAAGTGTTGACCTGGCTGCAGATTCACTGCTGCAATCAGCTGGGCTTTGTGCTCTGCCCAAGAGTCACTTCGGCCTGTCTGAAGGAGGCAGCTGTTGTAAATTATAAGTGCAGATCCAGGGGATAATTCTTGGCTTTCAACATGCTGTGAAGGTTTCAGCAATTAATTTCTTCTGTTCTTCTTACAGCCAAGGATTCTCCTCCACATCATTCATCTCTTCAGGCAAAAGCCATTGGTGGCTTCTGAGTTACTTCTCATTAGGTTTATGATAGGAATTACCTGAGTGTGGATGGCTTGCTCTTGTAGTTCATTTTGCAGATGAATTCTGACTAGGTAAGGTCTCAGCAGTAACTTAATCAGTCTTAAGCTCCCAAGGCATAGAGTTCAGCATGGTATTTCCATTTGACCCGCAAGTACCAGCTTGGCATTTTCAAATCCAGATGCTGATGCTCAAATCCAACTTGCTGATGCTCTAACCTCCTGAAGTGGCTGGCTTCCCTGTGTGCACTTGGCAACGCTCAAGTAACTTCACTAGAAGGCCAAACCTGGGCTTTTGTTTCCAACATCTTTCTGATACGTTAATGGGAAGGCAAAAACAAAACAAAATAAACAAACACACACCACCTTTTCCCACTGGGAGATGTAACACTTTAACAAAATAGAGTCTGAAAGAGCCCTGGGTCTAGCAAGCCTCCGGGGAGAGGCTGTGAGGGCAGAGGGTGGACTTGGTCCCTCAGGGTTCTTGTCTAAATCTTAGGCGCTCACAGAGAACTCTGAGGACCAAGATGGAATCTCTGCAGGATCCACGTAGCATGGCTCTCCTGATCGTGTATTTGTTTTCGTTTTTGTATGTAAGCAGGGCTGATAAATTCATGGCATGAATAGTGATTCAGCCCTCCTATTTTCCCAGATTAGCAGCGTTCCTTCATTAGTGTCTTTGCCAGGCCCACACAGCTGCCACATCAGTGGGCGAAGGAACAGGAATGCCACAGTCTTTTGGAAACAACTAGAGTAGGGTCAGTGTGGGATGGGGAAGAGGAGCTGTGTTCAGATGGTCAGTGTTGCTTGGTTCTTAGGAGGCCAGTGTGGAGGTCTTGTGTCCCCTGGGCATGGAAGCCAAAGTTTTCCAGCTCCCAGAGAGGCATAATTATGAAGTGCTGGCTTGGGAGGATTTCAGGAAGTGGGCCATATTGATCTTGAGTGTTCTTAGTTTTCTTTGTGATTAGGAAGTCACATTATAATGGATCATCCACTCTTAGCACACTCCGTGGCACACAGTAGACTCTTAATATTTGATGGGGGAAGGAGTGGATGGATGACAAGTGCTCAGCACCCCTCATGGTGGTACCCTCCTTTTGTGATTCTACTCACTCTGATTTTCTCCCTTCTTTGGACTCCATAGCAAAATTGCCCTGCTTGCTGTTCTATTGATGCTGTAGTGGCCAGCTCATTGGAACAGAATGTGAACAACTCATGCTGTCTGAGCTGTAATAGTAGATAATGAGTAATTTAATGTGCTACCCTCAAATGGTTGTCCACATTTTAATAGGTGACAGGTAACTGGAGACAGTAAATAAGGCAGAACTTCACGTCGATCCCAGGGTGCCATTTTCATCAGGAGGGGGTCAAAAATGAAAGATGTCAAAAATGAAAAATTGCTAATGAAATTCTGTGATTTTCCTTAAACAGTGTCACCTAGTGAACTTCCACTTCTTGTTTGGCATGATTTTCTTCCTGAATAGATTCATAGATGACCTGGAAAAGGCTGTGGACCTGTGAAGTGACTGAGTCACTCTGAGGGAGTGTCTTTATATCTCAGTGCAGGACAAGAGTTGAGATCTTTGAAATCCTAGCCTGGCCTCGGGCTGTGTTTGGAACCAGAAAGAGCAAGGTCTGGAACTGAGGAACAGATAGGATCACTGCATACATTCCAGAATGTTTTCAATCAAATAAAATGTGTATGGGCCTGATGAGTCTTGGAAATAATTTACAGCTCTGATAGCCTCCCTTTATGGAAGGCACATGTTGAACACGAAGTCATAACCATCAGTTCTTCAGAGGGAGGGAATGAAGAGGCCAGTTCCCTCATGGCAGGTGTGGAGGGGCTGAGCTCTGGCTAAGACAACTTGCCCAAGGTCACCCAGCAAATAGCCAAATTGTACCTTCCCATTCCTAGTCCAGCTTACCATTGTTCTAGAAACCCATTATCCCAATTCAAAAGCAGAGCTGCCTCTGAGTCAGTCTCCTCACTAGGGCTGTGGGGAATGTGGGTGTCAGCACTCTGGGGTTGCAGAGGCGAGGAAACAATACCAGGTATTTTGTAGCAGGTATGTGCTGAGTGTTCTTCTCTCACTCTCTGCATCTGGGGCATTCAGCATATAATCCTACAATTAGCTCATTAAAAAAAAATAAAAACTACTTGCGGGTCACCTTTAAAACAAAGAGAGAAGCAATTTTGAATTTAGCAATTTTTCATTTTTGACATCTAGCACAACCTCAAGCTCTGCAGTTACAAATAAGCTGATGGGGAACGGGTCCTTTTATGCACATTTGAAGAGAAAAGGGTTATACATTATGAATAGAACAAGGATAAAGGAATTGGCTGTGTAGTGCAAGATATTTTGAGTACATTAATCAGCACATCTCTTTTACAGCGAGAATCATTTTTTAAAATAGGTATTAAACAGAATGCAAACAATTTGTGTGAGGCAAGTCTGCTTGATCCGCGATGGATGTATGAGGGCAGAGGGAGGATGAGGAAACACAGGGAGCAAGGGATTTAAGAGCGTAAAATAACGCTAAGGGAAGAAATGGCGTTTGGAAGAAGCATCAAGATGATATTGAATCCTACTTATATAGCTGCAGTGCTTCGTGCATTGCTTCATTTACTCACTCCATGAGCAATAATTAGGGCCTGCCCTGTGCCAGCCCTGACTCTGCAGAGCTTACATTCCAGGAGAGAAGACAGACACCTATTCAGATGGTTTCAACAGGACTTGCTATAATATATGGAAGCCACCTCTGTTAGGAATGCTTTCCTTTATAAGTAACAGAAAACACTAAATTATAGCATAAATCAATAGAGTTATGTATTTCTAACACAGTAGGAAGTCTGGAAGCAGGCAGCTGCTAGTATGGGTTTAAGGCCTCAATGACATGAGATCTGGTATCTCTGTGATTTTCTTGGACTCTCCCCCAGTGTTTCAAGATGGCAGCCATAGCTTTAGAGTCAGATCCACTTTCGGGGTGGAGGAGGGGAAATGCCAGGGATGACCGGCTTGGCTTGTTCATCAAGGAAGTAAGAGCCATTCTATGAGCTTCAGGGCAGACTTTCAGTGACATAAGCCCAAGCCATGTCAAATGCCACCCCCTTCTCCCCATCAGCTGCAAGAGGAACCACAAAATGAGAGTGTAGCGTTTCCAGACCCCCGCTTCTCTTTTCTAAACCTTGCTTTCTACACCAGGAGGCTGACAGAGAAAAGACATCAACGGGTCTGCTTGCTCTTGGGTTTGGGCAACGGGGAACAGTGGACAGATGCAGAGAAAGAGGAGAACAAGGGTGGGGTTTTGGTTGGTTGTTTACTTCCCTTGTTCTCTCCCTTGTGGCAGCAGCAGGCGGCATTTGGAAGCTTCTGTCATGTGGTCCTCTCCTTCTGGGCCACAGCTCCCCTTTCCCTTGTGGGCCTAGAGACACCCTGCTGTCTCTGGCTCCCTGGGTGCTGCAATACCCATTAGGCTTTTTTTTTTTTTTGAGACGGAGTCTAGCTCTGTTGTCCAGGCTGGAGTGCAGTGGCACGATTTCGGCTCACTGCAAGCTCTGCCTCCCCGGTTCACGCCATTCTCCTGCCTCAGCCTCCCAAGTAGCTGGGACTATAGGGGCCTGCCAACACGCCCGGCTAATTTTTTTGTAATTTTAGTAGAGATGGGGTTTCACTGTGTTAGCCAGGATGGTCTCAATCTCCTGACCTCGTGATCCGTCCACCTTGGCCTCCCAAAGTCCTGGGATTACAGGCGTGAGCCACCACGCTGGCTTTCTCTGCTGCCACTTCTTTGTAAATAGTCTCTTTATGAAGCTCTTCTCAAATGACCCAACCTGAATGTACCATCTATTTCTGTTGGAGACTGTAACTGATAAAATAGTGGGGTTGAGGAACAGGATTCTCTTAGCCAACCAACATTGTCTGTTAGAGGTGCCAAATTCCCTGGGTGGGCAAAGCAGGTGGAGGGTGTCACAGAAGGGTTCACAGAGGAGCTGATATTTGAGGTAGATCTCAAAGAAGATGTAGGATTTCACCAGGTAGAAAAGGGGTCAGAGGTGGAAGGGATGTAGAAACTTCTAGAAAGAGGAATTAACACATGAAAGACTGTGGAGATGTGAGAGAGTGTGGAAGAGTGGAGAGAGGCCCATGAAGTGTGCATGGAGCATGCATCGTGAGAGTTAGCCTTTGGAGTTTTATCGTAAGGGAGATATAGGGTTTCCTTAAATGATTTAAGAAAGGTGTGGCTTAAATTGTGTGTGTGCGTGTGTGTGTGTGCGTGTGTGTGTGTGTGTTTGGAGACAGAGTCTCACTCTGTCACCCAGGCTGGAGTGCAGTGGCATGATCTCGGCTTACTGCAACCTCTCCCTCCCGGGTTCAAGCTATTCTTGTGCCTCAGCCTCCTGAGTAGCTGGGATTACAGGCGCATGCCATCATACCCAGCTAATTTTTGTATTTTCAGTGGAGACAGGGTTTTGCTATGTTGGCCAGACTGGTCTCGAAATCCTGACCTCAAGTGATCCGCCCACCTTGGCCTCCCAAAGTGCTGGGATTACAGACATGAGCCACCGTGCCTGGCCTTAAATTGTGTTTTACAAAGATGATTCTGGCAACACCATGGAGGATTATTGGAGTAGCTTGAGAAACCATCTGGGAGAAACTTTAGAAAGTTTTGACAATTTTTCTCCATCAGACAATAAAATCCTTAACTAAAAACAGCTTTCCATGATGATCTTCTCCAGCAAAATGACCCTTTCCCCCAAAACAGTCACCATATACCCTATTATATTCTGCATTACAGAGTATTGTAGTATTGTTATACTATATTATTATAACACAATAGAGTACAATAACTCACTACATTATTGACTTTTCTACTTCTCTATTAAAACTCCGTGGGGACAGGGACCATGTCTCCAATAATCCTTGTATTCTCAGCACATAGCATGGGGCCTGGCACACATTAAAAATTCATTAACAGTTTATTGGATTGAATGTATGGATTAGAATTGTCATCTCCTGGTAAAGCAAACCCATTTTACATGCAAAGTGATTACCTGTGGTGACTATAGCACAGCTTGATTCTCACTATAGCAGTTATCTTTCTGATTGAAAGAAAGAAAAGAGGAAGGGAAGGAGGAAGGGAGGGAAGAAAGAGAGGAAGGGAGGGAAGGGAGGGAAGGGAGGAAGGGAGGGAAGGGAGGAAGGGAGGGAAGGGAGGAAGGGAGGGAGGGTGCGTATACCTGGTTTACCAAATGATGTGGATGAGAAAGGCAGTGATAGGGAGCTGAATAGGTTCCTGTGTAGACCTTTACTACACATGATTCCAAAAAATCCCAAACTAAAAGGAACAGAAGTCAAATTTTACTTTGGTTCAGTGAAACTGAAGGGGCCAAAATAGGCCAGGTAAAAACTATGGGTGACTTAGTTGCTTGCACACAGGCTGGATTATTCCTGCATGGGCTAGGGATTGCTGCCCGGAAGAAGTCCTTTCTGAAACCACAGGAAAGGAAGGGTAAAAGAACAGAAAGGAACCACAGGAAAGGCTGCACCTCGTCTTGAGCCATGCCTGCCAGTCATCTGTAAGAGTTGCTGTTGGATAGCAACAAGTATCCGTTTTCCTTCAGTGATCTGGTAGGGGATGAAAGGCCCTCCTCTAACTCATTACCTTGATAATGTTGAAAAAGAAAATCTGATCAAATGTGGCCCTAGGAAAAAGTTAAGTAGGGAGAGAAATGAAACAAATTTTGGAGAGTAACTTGAGAACAGTTTTTGGTAATTGTGAGAAATGCATCCACAGATCATGAAACTTAGCATGCCAATAAAAACTTAACTCACTTGAACATCTACCAGAAAAAGGATCAAACAGTTAAAACTGCCTTTAAATCATGTCTTTAATACTTGTAAAGTTATGTGGCTGTGATAGGGTCTTGGGAGTTCAAAAGAGAGTTTTTCAATAATTTTGAGTATCTACTATAAGCCAGGCACTTGACATATTATGTAATTCCTACAAAACACAGAGGCACGTATTATTATACTCTTCGTATAGATGATGAAACTGTGGCTTATAAAGATTAAGTAACCTGTCCTAGGTCACACAGAAAGTGATGGAGCTGGGATTTGGTCTCACTTTTTGTCTGCTTTCAGTGACTGTGAACTTGGCCTGATACTTTGATGCTTTCTATGCAACTTTCATGGTATTTGTATTTTCTGTATTTCCCCCCATTTACCCATATTCTGTTACTCATGTGATTGCAGATGTTTGATTCTGTGAGGGGTTAGGTTTTATTCCCAATGAGAGCTTTGGTTGTGATGTTGCATCTTGAATTTTAAACTTTCCTTAAAGGAGAAAAATTGAGATAATTAAGACTTGTGAATTATTTGAAATGACACATGATTTTTCTTTCTCTGAGGCTTTTGGTATAGTTTACATGATTTATTGTGTATTTGTCCTTGGAAGTATTTGTTTCAGGAATAAGTTACCGTTGTTACCTGGTCTTTGGTTTCATTCACCTCTTTTTGCTCTTCATGAAAAACATATGACTCATCTTGGGATGTGCTGGAATTGGAGGGTAAGTAAAAACCCCACGAGGTCCTGGTAAGAGCAGCTGGTTCTTTGATGTTTATCAGGGGTGGACTCGGAGCCTAGAGAAGTGTACATGTGCTCATCAGCAATCAGACAGGAGTTTCTTATTTCTTTTGGGTGCTGAAATGCAGGATTTCTTGCTGATGATAATAAATGTGGAGTGCACCATCTCAGGCAGCCAGCCTCTACAGTTTGCATTGCTGGGCTCTTCATGGTATGATCCAAAGCTTCTTGGGAGAACAGGGGCCTCTGGCCCTAGTGAAGCAACGGACTTCTATGCTTTACCTTGGAAAACTCCTTCTGTTTGTGCTGTGGTCTATAGACAGTTTCCAGCCTATTGTTGGAGGTAACATCTTACATAGCACCCCCTTTGCCTGTCTTTTGGCACAGACTCCTATGTCCCCAGTGCACCTTTGCCATTGTCTTCAACCTAAAACCTGAGTGCTAAGGTGGAATTCAGGTTGTCAGAAATCCTTAACCAAAGGGTTAGGGGAATTTCTTCTGAAGGCTGGGTGTATAGCTGTTGCAGTATTAATTTTGTTGGGTGATTTATTCTGCAGTACTTGGTACTTTCTTTGGTTATGGGGCTTATTGTATTACTTTAACATTGCTTGTGCAATGTAGTGTGGTGGTAGCTAGAATATGGCAAGAAATTGATAAACGTGTGCCGAATAAATGTCCCCCTTGTACAAGTCATTTTTTTTTTTCCTTCCTTTGTCTCCTTATTTGTTAAATGTAGTAGAGGAGATCTTGTATGTCATCCCTACCGCCAGGTTAGGCATGAAGCAGGTGGAAGACACATATAGCACAGTGGCTTACTATTTCCAAGCCCTCATGTGGCTGATTTCTAGTTATGGCATTCAACTTTGTCCATAGTCCCATGTGGTGGGTTTTTATTATCCTCTTTTGTTGCTTCCCAAATTTGGAAAAAGCTTTGCTGCACATAGCTTTGTGTCAGCAAGACTTTGGGGACAAATGCCAGCTGGACCAACAAAGGGCCAACAGGATTAGTTAGCATGTATGTGAAGTGGAGCCAGGAATTCAGTGGAATGGGGAACAGAGGTGAGTAGGATAAATGTAAGTCTGCCCTCCACTCCATCCCCAAACTTCCAGTGACTGTCAAGAGATAGTGAGTTTCTCATATTATATAAATGGTGATTTGCTAAAATCTTTTTTTTTTTCTTTTTGAGCTTTTCTTTAAAACTTTTTTACTGAAAAATAAAGAACAGGGCAGCTCCCAAAGGGGACCTGTATTGGAGTGGAGGAGGGGCGGTTCCGGAAGGAGAGGGGCAACTAACCAGGCAGATAAACTATCAGTGCCTTCCGCCAGCCCACGTGCCTTTAGAAATGAAGAACCTGGCTCCCTACCCTCTCACTGCTTGAAAGCCCCATCCACCTCAATAAGGCCCATCCCACTGGCCAGAGTAGTGACTCGGGAGCACCACCACCTTCGAGGGCTACCTGTGCCTATTTGATTTCTTGTATACAATAATCTATGTGATTCTGCAGATGACTCTAAAAAAGTTTTTTTTTACTTTTAATTTTTTGGGTACATAGTAGGTATATATATTTATGGGGTACATGAGATGTTTTGATACAGGCATACAATGCATAATAATCACATAATGAAGAATGGGTTATCCATCCCCTCAAGCATTTATCCATTAAGCTGCAAGTAATCCAATTATATTCTTTGTTTAAAAGTGTAAAGTTAAGTTATTATTGATTATCTTGACTATAGTCACCCTGTTGTGCTATCAAATAGTAGATCTTGTTTACTCTTTCTATTTTTTTTTGTACCTATTAACCATCCCTACCTCTTTGCAAGGCCCCCACTATCCTTCCCAGCCTTTGAAAACCATCTTGCTAAAATATTAAAAAATAAGATGACTGCTAAAAGCTCAAGCAAATTCAGGCAGCTGACATTCGGGTTATAACTAACATCAATCAGAGAATAAGGCATTACTGTAACTCCAAAGGCATTTTCTTTCAGGCATGGACAAAGCAACTGAGCAAGCAGGCATGCACAGGTGTGACTGTGACACACGCTACACTATTTTCTTATACGGCTCATGAAAATCTTTTCCAATGTTCTCTTGTCACATCCAAACAACTGTTGTCTTTGGCAAGCCCTGGTTTCTTTTTTGCTATTTAGTTTCTTTTGGTTTGACGGAGAGGAAAAAAATTCAGAGAGGGATGGTGTGCAACTTCCAGAACCAAAAAGAAACCAAACACCATGTGTAAGTAAATGATGGTTTGAAGAACTGGAAGACTGGAAGCTAAATAAATAGAAGGAATGTGCCTATTACAAGCTCCAGTTTAATAAAAACTGTTGCCTTAGGGAAAAAAATCCAATCACCTTCCTAATTATCCTAAGTCTTTTTGAGTGAAACATACTATTCACATCAGGGGACCTGTTACTTAACCTTCATCCCCCTTTATTCACCCGGCCTCCTAATCCTGGATTAAATTTCAAATTGATAAAATGCTTTTGCTAGCCACATTAGTGCAATAAACACAGAACTGTCTGCCATCAGGAGATACTTATATTCTTTTAGAAAAACAAGCAGGAAATGATGAAAACCATTTGGAAACTGAAGGGAAAAAAGAAATAAATAAAAATAATAAAAATGTATTACTGCAGTCGATCTGTGAACTGGGGTGTTGGGGGGAGGGGGTGGGTAACAAAAGATTTCTGGCTTTGATTCCTACCTTCAGAGAGGTTTCCTTAATGACTGCTCTTTTGTGTCGCCAAAGCCATGCTCATTTATCAGTCTGTGGTTTAATCCAAACCTATCAGGACAAAAATTCAAGGAGGATGAAGGTTAAGTGACAGACATCCCGACTTGGAAACTACAGAGTTGATAAATGTCTGCAAAACTTAACGGTAAAGGCTGAGAGGGAAAAATCTTTCTCCAGGAGGCACTAGAAACAAAGAGGTGATTTGAGTGGGGGTTTGTGGAGGCAGGAGAATCTGATTGAAACACAAGGAACACGTTTTATTTTAACAATGCATTTAATTAATGGTGAGTCAGAGGAAAATTCTGAACCGTGTCTCTCTTATATATCAATGCTGGTAAATTTGAGATGATAAGTATATTGTAGCAAAAAAGCAAAGACATTAATCATGGGAAAACAGGTTTTAACAAAAGAGTTAGTAAGATGTCTTTAGCAGTGTTGTTTTGCCAGTCACTTTGTTCTCATTTGTACCTTTTCTTTTCTGACCTCAGGATGCTCGGTGGGCCTCACCGAGCATCTCCCTTTCTCAAATGTATGCATTCTCTCCTCTCCAAAGTGCCCCTTGTCTAGTTAAGCTGGTTGATCTTGCCACATAATACAATGTCTGGCATGTAGTAGTGAGGCAGGAGAATAGGGTCTAGAGGCAGGGAACCTAAGGCTGATTCACGGTGACTTCCTAGCACTAAATCAAAAGGAAAACCCCAACTTTCTACGCCCAAGTAACAAAAGGACCAGAGGCTACTCCCTTTGCAACCTCCCCCCTTTTCTGAGTGGTAGATGAAAAATTGAAAGTACCTCTGATTCGTCCCTCACCACAACCAATCAGACTGATTGCAGGCCAAGTCTTTGTTTGCATAGGAATGTAACTTCGTAACTTCACTTCAGCCACAACTAATCAGATGTTTGCATAGGGTGTAACTTTGTAACTTTGCTTTAGCCTGTGATTGGTCCCCTCCTACAACCAATTAGACTGATGGTGGGCCACTACTTCATTTACATAGGGTGTACACCAGGTAACCAATGGGAAACCTCTAGAGGGTATTTAAACCCCAGAAAATTCTGTAACTGGGCCCTTGAGCTGCTGCTTGCGGGCTCCCACCATGTGGAGTGTACTTTCTTTTTCTATACATCTCCGCTTTTGTTGCTTAATTCTTTCTTTGCTTTGCTGTGTATTTTGTCCAATTCTTTGTTCAAAATGCCAAGAACCTGGACAACTTGCAGTCAACACCCTCTACCAGTAACAGTAGGTGCTCAATAAATGTTTGTTTAATTGAGTCAAATTGTATTTGGAGCTGCCTTTGGTATGTTGCACATCCAAGAGACCTCTTTTACCATCCCTGTCTACTAAACTTGGTGTGGCAGTTAAGAGCTTGACTCTGGAATCAAACTAGTGTGATCTCAGCTAAGTTACTTAACCTTTCTGGCTCTATTTTCTCCATTTGTAAAGTGAGGTTACAACACTGCCTACCTTCTAAGGTTGTTATGAAGATAAATTGAGTTCATATGTATAAAAGTTCTTAGAAAGAAGAGAAAATGGCTATTCTGAGAGAAATGGCATGTGTAGATGAACATTTTCAGTACTGTAAAAGAATCAAAATCTGTAAATTCCTTAAAAGGTAAAAGTTACAAGTGCCTGTGGAAATTAGAAAAATGAAGAATTTGGCATGAGTGACAACTCTTTTCTCTACCCTCCGTGTCCTCTTATGTCCTCTTTTCTGGAATAAAAGCAATTTCAGAAAATACGCTAAAACCATACTGAAGAGTAATTAGTACTGAACATTTAAAGTTTATGTCCAAAAAGTACATCTGCTGGGTCTAGCACGTCGCCTATGCATGGTGACTGCTCCCTCAGCAATACACATACAAAGAAAGTGACTTTCTGCTTCTAAATGAATGGTAATAATGATAAATCATGAGGAGGTTTTTACGGCTAGTTCCTTTTTAGGTTCAATAGTGACATTTCGCTTTTATCTAATTCTTGGATTGACTTCTGGTTTGGCTCACATTATTCTAGTGGATTCTCTCATTCTTCCCTTCTCCTAATTAAAGACTATCTTAACTAAGGCAAAGACTAGACTTTGAATCAGGGTGGCATTTTGGCATCAAAAGAATGAAAACCAAGCTTTTCATTGCTAACATAATCCATTTTTTACTGAGTGGGTAATTGTTTGGGGCCATTACTACTTCCTGTCCTACAAAGGAAACTTGAAAGACAAATCTTTGGGAGAAAACCACATGTGGATAAAGTAGAGCAAGATGCTGTGATAATAGTTTGGTGGAAGTGGTCACTGGGGAGAAAGAATTGGAACAGCTACTCTGGCATGAGTCTCTCTGCAGACTCTTGGAGCCAGTGCTCTGCTACGTGTTGGGCTGTCTCCACGGCATGCTGTCACTCGAGAGTGGCATTGTGGAACCTCTTTTGTCTTGGGTGGAGGATTAAAAGATGTCCCCACCTACTCCTTTCTCATGGGATCCCTGGAGGTGGGGCAACCCTGCAGACCTCATCTGGACAAAAGAGGGAGTGTCCTACTGAACATTAGTGAAAGGAATTAGTGTTCTGCAACCTGTCACTCTACCTTCAGTGACCTCCCTAACAAGGGCCTGCCAATATCCAGGCAAGGAAGTATGCCTTTTGAAATGTCCTCTTTCCCTTTGCTCTGTCATGAGAATCTATGCCTGTAAGTAGTTTGTCAGGAACAAAATTTCCTACAATGATTATCCAATATTCTCTTTTCATTTCCTTCACAAGCTTTATATTACTGTCTTGTATTCACTTCAGAATCTTAGTATTTAGCTTATTTAGAGAGATAAACAAATATTATGATGATGACAACAGCCAATAAACAAATGGTAATAACAGCAGAGGCCTAACTACAAGAATTAATTAACAAGAAACAGGCAACAGGCCCAGCTGTCTTGAGCAATTTTGAAGGCATAACTTGAAACATGGAAGATGTTCAAAGGACGACTTAAGTGCAGGAAAAAACAGCACGTGCTGTTCACATGTACACTACAGATGTGAGCTTTGTCAGCAGCTTCTCTCTCTTTTTACGGTAAATCTGGTGTTCGTATTACAAGATCACATCAATTATGTCAAATTTAAAAATGCCACGTGACCTAAGAGAGCTAGAGGGAGAAGTTCCACTGGTAAAGGCATTGAGGATAATTTTGTTAGCTTAATCTTAGCATCATGTGATGTTTTGTTCTGCTGTGCAGTTGTGAGGCTAAACCTATTTGTGCTTTTGTATAACACATGGTGTTATATTGAGACTTTTCCTATTTGCAAAGAAACTCCCTTCACCTCCCAATTAAGAAATAACAAAGGATGTATATTGAATGGAAACCACTTATAAGTAGTATGATCATATAGTTGTTCACACCACGTCACTTTTGAAAATGAAAGAAGATGCTGTTAATACTTTTGCTGAGACAATAGGCAGAAATGAAAACTGTCGCAGGAAAGTCAGAATGTATAGTTCCTTGAATTATAAGGCCAGAGTAGAGAGGCTAGATTTGCATCAATCTTCAGAAGATAACAAAAGTTATCAGATTTCAACTTCATAGCTTAGTGTATTTTGGGAGAGATGACTTCATTCACAGTACAGTCAATTTTATTATATTTAGTCAGTTAAGAATGAGTAGTTAATGATATATTTCTGTCCACTGCAAACTTTTCCTCGGTTCCTTACAAAAATAGTTAACAAATTAATTATTTTTAAAATTGACAAAAAATAAAAAATCCTTTTTTTTCCTTATCCTCTTGTGTCTATACACTTGATTTTATTTTCCTTCAACATTTGTTCCTCTTAATAGAGAGTACCAGAATATAAGAGTTATTTTCCTTCTAGCTCTCCAGCATACCTGACTGATAGTGGCCGAGTGTCTCACTGCAGTAGGCATGGGGCTTGCAGTCAGAGCCTCTAGAATGATATCCTATGCCTTCCAAAAGTTACAGCAGCTGATTTCTGTGGAGGTGAAAACCTACAGTGCTCTTTTTTGTTCAACCATCCATCCAGTTGTTCACCAATAAATGGGGGCAGGAAATCTCCTTTTTAGATCCCTGAGAGCAATGCATATGGTCACAAAGCTTTGGCTTCTCTTTCATCTCACCGAATGCTGAATCCAAGCCATCAGCACATGATGACCTTCCACAGTTCAGGGAAACATCACTTGGTTAGGCTGAGACCCAATCTGTGCAATCCACTTAATGAAGAAGTAGAAAACTTCCCTCGATGCTGAATAGGTTCAGTTTGACCTCTCTATCTTGAACTTTGGTCTCTTTCATTATTTCAAATGTAGACAACGTGGTCGATGGCACACAATTGCTGACCATCTTACAAATTGAGAGACATATGGCCTCTGAAGCATCGTGGAAGGACTACTCAGGATGAC